>NC_056744.1:1549531725-1549886725 GCF_019279795.1 Protopterus annectens | reverse complement strand
GGAATACATAGAGACATACACAGTGCCGTGTACCCGATTAGCATGGACATCCATAGTTATGTGTCAGAATGTAACAAAGTCCAACTAAACACTGCCAGAACTACTGATATTAGGTGAACAGGTGGCGGAATACAGGTAATGACAGATTACAACATGTATGAGTCATAAGCAGCATGTACCTCGACAAATGTGAATGAATACATATGTTCTGTGACTGTGAATGTGTCTGGTTAATAGAACCAATCATCTAAATGTGTCCCGCAGGGTGTTATGCATTGTTCCTGATACGGTGTTCAGTCACACCCATTGGTATGTGAGTTCTATTATTGACGGAAAGTGCATCAGGTAGATGATAGCATAATAGAAGAGGTTAAACAACCATACGCCTGCGAGGGACACACCCGTCTGGGCAGTTGTGTCTTGCAAAATGACAGTTATGGCACATGGCCTGTGCATACCTCTCAACTGTCCCTGATTTTCAGGGACATCCCTGATTTTGACTCAAATTTTAACTCTGTCCCTCTTAATCCCTCCTAAAACTAGTGACTTTTGGAGGAAAGGTGGTGAATTACACTTAATGAATAATGACAATAATTAAGAGTTATAAACTTCTTTTACTTCAGAAAATGTGTATTAATTCATATGCTCGGATTCTGTCAATGTTTCAAGTTAATAGCACTAATATTTTAAAAGTGTCCCTGATTGTCCCTGATGTTTTCTTGACTTGTCCCTGATTCTGTTGAAATTTGTTCCCAATTTGGTTGAGAGGTCTGGGCCTGTGAGTTCGGGAATGGGGGTTATATAGTGTGTGTAGTGGTGTCAGACATGAATTTGTTGTATCAGTAACAGCTACATGTAACAGGAAACAGTATTATCAATTATAATGCTACATGAATAACCTTAACGTATGCAAACCGTGGATGTCGTCCGTGTACTACTGGCTGTGGGTCAGACCTCTCAACCAATTGGGGACAGATTTTAACAGAATCACGGACAAGTCAAGAAAACACAAGGACAATCATGGACACATTTAAAATATTAGAGCTATTAACTGGAAACATTGACAGAATCAGAACATATGAATTAATACACATTTTCTGAAGTAAAAGAAGTTTGTAACTCTTAATTATTGTCATTATTCATGAAGTGTAATTCACCACCTTTCCTCCAAATGTCACTAGTTTTAGGAGGGATTAAGAGGGACAGAGTTAAAATTTGATTCAAAATCAGGGACGGCCCTGAAAATCAGGGACAGTTGAGAGGTATGCTGTGGGTATGTGTTGCCTCGACACATGTGATAGCTCTACATATAGGGTCTATAGGGCTGCCACCAGTCTGAACGGCCAAAGTGGAACCTGCTCTGTAAAACTGTCAGATGTACCAGGGCAGAACATACTTACAGCCATGCATAGTACAGAAATATACATATCGGAGCAAATCAAAGCATAGTCTAGCAGCAGTATAGTTGCTTATGCTACTACATATGACATATTGACGTGTCAGGTATACAAGACCTGTAACAAGCAACCAGTACAGACACCTACAACATGAGAAGGTCCCCTAATCAGGACAGTTGCAATGGCTAGAGTATTGTCCATACCACTCAACTGTCCCTGAATGTCAGGTACGTCCCTGAGTTTGACTGAAAGTCTAACTGTGTCCTTCTTAATCCCTCCTAAATGTAGTGGCTGTTGAAGGAAAGGCGGTGAATTACACTTACTGACTAATGACAATAAGAAAGAGTTATAAACAACTGTTACTTCAAAATATGTGTATTATGTCATATGCTCTGATTCTGTCAATGTGTCAAGTTAATAGCACTACTTTTATAAAAGTGTCCCTGTTTCTCATGACCTGTCCCTGATTCTGCAGAAATGTGTCCCCGATTGGTGGAAAGTTCTGGTATTGTCACATGTGATGTGTGATGAGAGACTGTCCCATGCAAAGTGGGAAAGGTGTCACTCCTACAGTCTCCCGTCGTGCAATCTGAAAGGTGATCAACGTGCAGTTGGTATGCGGTAGCATGACTCGGCAGACAGCTGCGTTAACAAACTCAAGTCACATGTCAGCATTGCAGAGTATCGGTTCCCATGTATCAGGCAGATGGGAGCAGATCGTATGAGGAACACGCATATAATGAGATTACGTCACTGGACAGTCCGCCGAGTCCGTACAGTCGAACGGCTGCTGTCGCAAAATGGTTACACATACCCGATACTGTAGTCATGTCGTCCGATGTAATACGCATCACAAGGGATTGCACACACCCAGTGTGAGTGACACATGTAAGATTAAATGTTGGAGAGCGAGCGGCTGTAAGCGTGTCTGTCTACCAGTATGCCAGTAGTGCCCTGTCAAAGAAATGTGGAGTGTAAACGTGTATAAGGTGCTGTGACCAGAGGTCAGCAGTGCTTAACACTGTGCAAACCCACGCACAACAGCTCCCACCTGCTGGACTGTGCCTTACCCGGTTTGTATCCAAAGGCATCGGCCTGTCCGCAAACAAAGAACCGCCCTATACACGTGATGGTAGAAGTACCCTGCGCACATAGCTCATGTGAATTAACAATAGACCATGGCATATGTACAGACAATAGCCTGCAAACACCATACAGTGCAGACTTCCAACAGTATAGCAATGTACTGGCAGATATGTCCGGACCACTCGTGTGTGCATGCCTGGCCGTCCTGTGTTTCAGTGTGTGAGCATGCCCAGTATGACTGTTACGCATGTTGTAGACTGACAATGCCGTCATGTGTGTGAGCATGCAAAGTATGGTCAGCTGTATTGCATGTGTTACATGTCCAGACAGTTAGTACTGTGTTGCTGACCCCTCCATTCTACACAGACAGGTGACATTCTATGTCTGCAGGGTAGCTAATGGTCATGTGGCATTGACAGTTGCTACATGTCTGTATAGCGTGGAGGGACATGCAAGCACAATCCTACACAGCACCGTGGGTGGTGCACATGACTCCCACATGTGTAGGTGTGATGGGGGGCACAGCCAACAGTTGTACACATCTGCCGCTACTGTACTGGTCTGCTGGGTACTCCATGTCGGTGTATGGACCTACCTAAATTGCTGGTTGGAGGGATACAAGGGTACGTCAGTTCCCAGCATTAATTACCAGCACAGTGGTGTTGGACGTCCTATTACACATCCTACACCAAACAGCCTGGCCTGCTGTCATCTGTGTGTGTCAAAGGGGGTTGGGGTCAGTCATTGGGCATATCCATAGGCCATTGTATATCATTTGTCTGTATTGGTCCACATCTGTCCAGCTGCATGGAACGTGTGTGGGCTGTATGGACACACATGATGGTCAGCCCATAATCTACAGTGGGTAGGACACCCTGTGTACTACAGGCTATCATTGTGACCCCTGTATGTTCTACAGAGGTCATGGTGCCACTATGGATGTGTGCTGTCTGCTGCCCTAACATTTGACCACCACAATCACTTGTATGCTCACATTCATACTAAAGCAATGGGTAAGTACACATTCTAATACAACTGCCACTTGTTAGGTCAATAGACATACCCTGGTTGTGTTACGGACTTGAGGATGGTGCTGGAGTGCTGCCTATGTCAGATGCACACAGTGCACCTCCCATACATGGCCGAGAACAGGTACTGTCATGTTTGGCATCCATTGTACAGTGTGCGGGTCAGAGAGGGGAAATCCATGGGTACCTACTGTGTCAGTGCATATGCCTTGTGTTGCCTCTTTGCCAAGGGCAGGTCATACTGTGCATGGAATGTCACCGACTGTGCCCTACTCAGGTACTTCCTTCACCAAGTCACACTGTGCCTGTACAGGCCTTGGCAGTGGTGTTGGGCTGTGTGGCCCTGCCCCATGCTGTTCCTGCTGCAACTGTTACTGCAGGATAACATTGTGTAGCATAGCAAATAACATAACAACATGTATGCATGTAGCTTGTGAATACTAAAAAGCCCCAACAGATGTGTCCGGATACCAGAACTGTGAACCGAGCATCCCAAACACATGCACATGTATATGTCTTGCCTATGCATCCGCCTCAGTATGGTGCGAGTGTTGAGGTGTGTGTGCATTGCTGATGGGTGTTATAAGCCACTACACCTGTGTTTACCTAGCATCCCCCACTAGGAGACTGTAGAGGATGTCCTCATAGGCATTGGTGTGCTACAGCTGTGTCAGACACCATATATCGGACACATCACAGCTTCCAGGGCAGACAGCACACACATTCAATCTCATGCCCTGGCCATCGCATAGGGCCTAGCTGTTGGAGGGTATGCCCCTGCACTGACTGTAGGCCCTACCCTGCTCCCTGGGTGGTGCTATGTGTGCTCACTAGCATGTGTTGACATGGCATCTGTGAACTGGTGCAATACTCTGGATGCAGATGCCTGTGAGATACCCATGATACCCCCAGTTGTGCTGTGTGAGGTTCCTGTGGCTAGTACACCTAGGACAACACATCCCATGGTATCCACTGTGATGCGTTCCCCTCAGCCTGTTTGATGTGTTAGGCTCAGGTCAACAAGCTGCTGTAGGAGGTCTCTGTCCACCCCATAATGCTCCAACATCCCCAGCCCATGTAGACCTTGGTAAGTCACCCTCAGTCTATAAAGTCTTATGTCACCCCAGTAAGGGTTGTTCGGCAGCATACACATCCGCACTGCCCCAGCCTCCTGCACATGTTGATATATGTTGCCTGCTGTAGCCCGTGTCATTTGGTTGGACTGTGTTGTGAAATGTCCCTGCAGGTATACACCGGTGATGTAGAGTGTGGACGAAACATGTGTGTATGCTGCTTGGTCACATTAATGTACTGTTCATGTGCGGGCTGGCCATGTCATCAGCTGATTGTGCTGATCAACACCTGTTTGTGTAGCCTGGACATCCTGACTACCCCACCACTGCTGTCATCCCTCCCAATGTCACCAGGCAGGTATTTTAAAACACCCCTAGCTTAGGTTTGCTAAGGCAGGAGCAGTCCCGAGGCACAGTTCTGCAATGTACGTACAGTATTCCTGACCCCCCTCCCATGCTGTCAACTATATGCGAGACCTGCACCTGGCTGACTACACACATACACTCCAGGGACCAGCAGTACACCCTGGTGATAAATGTGATACACCATAGTCAACCTCATCTGCATAGTATAGTCTTCTAATGAAGAGTTATATGACCCATACCGAACCTCCAACATATTAACCATTGCTCAGTGTCGCTCAGATCCACACACAACTCGCAACAGGTGCCTTACCATCACCATATTCAATGTCCCATGGTCTTCCCAGCAACAAAATAACCGGTGTCTACATGACTACAACCCGTGGCTCTGCACACCACAGACAATGTGCATTAACACCATGCCATGGCCGATATACATAGATCCCAGGTTATCACATACAGATCATCTGGCACAAATAGTCAATAGTGCTGATGTCCCCAGACATATGTTCACATCTATGTCCACCTCTACATCTACATATATCACATATATTATTTGTAGACATATATACATGGACATATATATATATATATATATATATATATATATATATATATATATATATATACACATATACATGTACACACATATGTAGATATGGCATTTATATCACAACAGCGAACCACATGACAGCAATGCATTAGACAGGAATGGAAAGGAAACTACATGTGCCACCTGCATCATGTAGTGTTGTTAATATCAAGGCACGTGTGTTATGTTGCATCACATGGGTCAGACCGTAGCAAGGGTAAGAGTAGGGCTGCTGACAGTTACTCATCAGACCTATTGGCGAGTGTATGTGTTGACAACCCAGTGTCTTGGCAGAATATGTGGGCTGTGGATACTAAATAGGTCAGCAACAAAACAAACTGGACACATCCTGCAGCTAGCCACCCACAGATACCAACACATACTGTATAACTGCCAAACACACACCTGCCATGCCCTGGAATCAAGCATCTACCTGTCTAGTCTACCACACTACAGCATTATGCAGTAACAGAAAGCACTACCGAGTTCCGGCATCACCACACTCCCACAGGCATACTTCTAGGCAGATGACATCATCCGCAAAGGCAAAGACGCCGATAGGGAATGCATGTGGTGTGAGCGGTCTAAAAGCATTACTCTCTCCCCAGGAAGCTGGAAACACACACACCCACACAGAGACACACACTTGGCAGTGCTGACAGTCGAACATACACCTAACTATTTTATCACACTACAGCATTACGCAGTTACAGAACGCGCTACCGAGATTACTGAACACAGCACTCCCAGAGGCATACTTCTAGGTGGGTGACATCATCCGCAAAGGCAAAGATGCCGATAGGGAATGTATCTGGTGTGAGCCATCTAAAAGCATTACTCTGTCCCCAGGCAGCGGGAAACACACACACACACTTGGCAGGGCTGGGAGTCGAACATACACCTAACTATTTTATCACACTACAGCATTACGCAGTTACAGAATGCTCTACCTAGATTACTAAACACAGCACTCCTAGAGGCATACTTCTAGGTGGGTGACATCATCCACAAAGGCAAAGACACCAGTAGAGAATGTATCTGGTGTGAGCCATCTAAAAGCATTACTCTGTCCCCAGGCAGCGGGAAACACACACACTTGGCAGGACTGGGGGTCGAACATACACTTAATTACCTTATCACACTACAGCATTACGCAGTTACAGAATGCGCTACCAAGATTACTGGACATAGCACTCCCAGAGGCATACTTCTAGGTGGGTGACATCATCCGCAAAGGCAAAGGCGCCAATAGGGAATGTATGTGGTGTGAGCCGTCTAAAAGCATTACTCTGTCCCCAGGCAACTGGAAACATATGCACACACACACACACTTGGCAAGGCTGGGGGTCGAACATGCACTTAACTACCTTATCACACTACAGCATTATGCAATTACAGAATGCGCTATTGAGATTACTGAGCATAGCACTCCCAGAGGCATACTTCCAGGTGGATGACATCATCTGCAAAGGCAAAGACGCCGATAGGGAATGTATGTGGTGTGAGGCATCTAAAAGCATCACTGTGTCCCCAGACAGCTGGAAATACATACACGTGGCAGGGCTGGGAGTCGAACATACACCTAACCACCTTATCACACTACAGCATTACAGAGTTACAGAATGCGCTACTGAGATTACTGAACATAGCACACCCAGAGGCATACTTCTAGGTGGATGACATCATCCACAAAGGCAAGGACGCTGATAGGGAATGTATAGAGAGTGAGCAGTCTGAAAGCATATTACTGTCCCAAGGTAGACATGGACAAACACACAGCAGTGGTGTGATCGGGGCAACCAAATATCTACGGAGCACTACAACAACACTACATAGATATGGGACGCGCCACAGACAGTACACCCTTCAAGACAGTCAACCAGTGTGTTCAATGTAGGCATCCATCGTGATGTTGAAAATGAACATCTGTTGCCTGGATGACCGCCATCACTATACAGGATGTCAATGGCCATGCCCATACACAGAGGCACATCACCGACACAAGGTGTCACTGGCATGCCCACACGCTTAGTATCACATGTCCGTTTGGAATGTACTGTGTGTCCATCTACACAACGGCATACTGGGCATGCTCACACACACTTAGCAGTTGCAAAGGGCCGTCTTGCATGCACTCGGATTCTAAACACAGAAGGGCGCAGTTTGGAATGTACTGTCTGTCCATCTACACAACGGTGTACTGGGCATACTCACACACTTAGCAGTTGCAAAGTGCCGTCTTGCATGCACAAGGATTCTAACCACAGAAGGGCGCAGTTTGGAATGTACTGTGTGTCCATCTACACAATGGTGTACTGGGCATGCTCACACACTTAGCAGTTGCAAAGTGCCGTCTTGCATGCACACGGATTCTAAACACAGAAGGGCGCAGTTTGGAATGTATTGTGTGTCCATCTACACAATGGCTTACTGGGCATGCTCACACACTTAGCAGTTGCAAAGGGCCGTCTTGCATGCACACAGATTCTAAACATGGAAGGGCGCAGTTTGGAATGTATTATGTGTCCATCTACACAACGGCGTACTGGGCATGCTCACACAATTAGCAGTTGCAAAGGGCTGTCTTGCATGCACAAGGATTCTAAACATGGAAGGGCACAGTATGGTGTTACTGTCCCCACGTACATGAAGGGCACTCACATGTACTGACCAGTACACACTCAGGAGCCATCACAGATGTCTCAGGTGTAAATCACAGAGGTACGCACCGCAGTCTACAATGTAGCCCTCAGACATCACCATGTCGTTGGACCAGCAATACACAGCCATACATTACCACAACACCGTGTGATTCATGACCAGTGGACTGTACATAGGTCTACAGCAACTGTGCAGACTACACATGTACCGACAGGGTTCCATCATGTATTATGCATTGCAATGATACCACTGTACATAACCAGGTCGGCTCTACACATACCAGGGACCCTGGGTCTTACACAGCTGTGACAGATGGCTGTCGCTGTACACCAAAGAACACACATGTTTGAATATGACATACATGTAATCACAGTGGATATGTGCATGGACCACACACGCAACACATGTACATAGCATAGCTTTTGCTGTCTTCCGTGCAGACAAGTGGCTACAGCAATCACACGCACGCAAATGGAAGATGGGTCCATGGCTGTTGAATGCTAACAGTACATGAGGTAGCAATGTTGACCAAGGACACATTCCCTCTGTACTAGTTATCCATGACACCCATCATATCATACAACAGTCCATGTGTTATGTATGTCATCACACATGTCCACCAATTGCAATACATACAAACATGGCTACATGTCAGGCATGTAGGACCAACACACATGTACAATTTGTAGTATGCATGCAGCTACCATGCATGTGCAGTAGCTGATATATGTAACTCATCTGTGCCTAACTACAACATACAGTTGCAATGCAGTCCCATCATTGACACCTGTATATGGTGACATACTGACAGTATGGTAGGATGTACATCAGGTATGGATGGATGTGTGTACATAAAGTGGTGATCCACCTGTGCAAATGGATGTTTGCTGGGATGGCTCACAGGTGTGTCACACGCCATCCTACCATTACATGTGCAAACAGTACGCTATGTTACTGTTACGTGACAGTGAAGACATAAAACCTACACAGCGGTCAGGTGTTACTGACTGTACATCCCTTGACACCTGCAACACTTACATCCTCCCATGTGCATATAGCAGCACAATTGCCAGGCATAGCTTTGGAACACATAATGCAGCCAATACTGCTGCATGTCTGTCAGACGTATCATCATATAGCAGGTGTATCATTCACAGTACTGCCATGTGTGTTTGCTTGTGTGACCATATATGACACCTATGGTGGAGAATACATCCCAATTGTTACACACCCCTGTACACTGTTGTAGAGATCTGTACATACTGCAGTGTGGAAAGCATGACGTAGGCAGGGGTGGTGTGTGTATCACACATCAATGCTATCTGTATGTGTATGACATTTGTGGTCTCCACAGTGTGTGTGTGTGTGTGTGTGTGTGTGTGTGTGTGTGTGTGTGTGTGTGTATGTATGTATGGCTGTCTGGTGCATAGAGTGAGGGTGTATGCTACCATACAGAACACACAGGATCCCTAACACCTCATGGTGATGCAGTCTACTACCCTGTTGATGCCATCGGTCTCAGCCGTACTGGCTACCTGTATATGTTCTTTCTCTGTGTCGCATCGTGTGGGTGCACAGTACTGTGAAGGTGATGACCACATAGGCAGGCGTCTTCACCTCAACGCTATGGGGTGTGCATTATAGTGTTGTTGACCCCGTGAGTGTGGGCATGTTCCTGTAATGTGACAGGGTATTACTGCTACACAGTGAGGCCTCATGCTATCAAGTGGCCTCCAACGTTATCATCGGCCGGACCGCTGTGTACAACCCCTGCACCATGTCAACATACCTGTGATGTAACCTGGTATGGATTTCACGTCTTTAGCCACTGTAGCCTATTAAACTGCCCAAATGCTTCTGAATCAGTATACGTGTGGACAGCTGTGGTATGTTAGCCTTTCCAACAGTCAGGTTGAGGCTACGTATAGCATGCTGATATTGCCATACGTGCCTGTGAGTACTCCACAGTTACACATGGGAGACTGCATACACTGCTACCTGTAGGCACATGCAAGTAGACCATAAGGAGGGAACCAGGGCATCATTACCAACATGCTGTTACTGTTGTTACCGAGACACATACTGTGAACATATAACAATGCATGCTAAACCCGTACTACATGGTATGTCTGGTGCATGTCAACAGTACACAACTAATGTAATATACACTTCTCTCACTATTCTTACACAACTAATGTAATAAATACTTCTCTCACTATTCTTACACAACTAATGTAATATACACTTCTCTCACTATTCTGTTCACCCTGTGCATCAGACCATTTGAGCATGTCCCTGCACCAATGGTGTGGGTGACAGGGATGTGGCACAGGCGTCATCATATGCACAGGGTGATAATGTTTGCCAGGGGCATAGGCTGCACCAATGGATGACATCATGTGTGTGGGTAAGGGCCGGTGATATGACTGGAAATGTCTGCTCAGTATGCATGTGGGTGTTGTGGTGCCCTACAGATGTGTTTGCTGTGTGCGTGTATGTGTGCACACAGTTCTGCCTTTTGTGAGGCCTACACAGGGTATTATTGGTCAGCGTGCAGTTGGTATCTTGGTAGCATGACTCGACGAACAGCTCGTTAACAAACTCAAGTCACATGTCAGCATTGCAGGTATCGGTTCCCATGTATCAAGCAGATGGGAGCAGATGAAGTATGAGGTATTTCACATATAATGAGATTACGTCACTGGACGAGTCCGCCCGAGTCCATTACAGTCAAGCGGCTGCTATAGCCATAAAATGGTTACACATACCCGATACTGTAGTTATGTAGTCCAGATGTCATCACATCACAAGGGATTGCACACACACCCAGTGTGAAGTGACACATGTAGATTAAATGTTGGAGGAGGCGGCGGCTGTAAGCGTGTCTGTCTACCAGTATGCCAGTAGTGCCCTGTCAAAAGAAATGTGGAGTGTAGCGTGTATATAGGTGCTGTGACCAGAGGTCAGCAGTGCTTAACACTATGCAAACCCACGCTGTAGCAACTCCACCTGCTGGACTGTGCCTTACCGGTTTGTATCAAGGCATGAGCCTGTCCGCGAAACAAAGAACCGCCCTATACGTGATGGTAGAAATACCCTCTGCGCACATAGCTCATGTGAATTAACAATAGACCATGGCATATGTACAGACAATAGACTGCAAACACCATACAGTGCAGACATCCAACAGTATAGCAATGTACTGGCAGATATGTCCGGACCTTTCGTGTGTGCATGCCTGGCGAATCCCTGTGTTTCAGTGTGTGAGCATGCCCGAATATGACTATTACGCATGTTGTAGACTGACAATGCCGTCGTAGCCAATTGTGAGCATGCAAAGTATGGTCAGCTGTATTGCAGGTGTTACATGTCCAGACAGTTAGTACTGTGTTGCTGACCCCTCCATTCTACACAGACAGGTGACATTCTATGTCTGCAGGGTAGCTAATGGTCATGTGGCATTGACAGTTGCTACATGTCTGTATAGCGTGGAGGGACATGCAAGCACAATCCTACACAGCACCGTGGGTGGTGCACATGACTCCCACATGTGTAGGTGTGATGGGGGGCACAGCCAACAGTTGTACACATCTGCCGCTACTGTACTGGTCTGCTGGGTACTCCATGTCGGTGTATGGACCTACCTAAATTGCTGGTTGGAGGGATACAAGGTTACGTCAGTTCCCAGCATTAATTACCAGCACAGTGGTGTTGGACGTCCTATTACACATCCTACACCAAACAGCCTGGCCTGCTGTCATCTGTGTGTCAAAGGGGTTGGGGTCAGTCATTGGGCATATCCATAGGCCATTGTATATCATTTGTCTGTATTGGTCCACATCTGTCCAGCTGCATGGACCGTGTGTGGGCTGTACGGACACACATGATGGTCAGCCCATAATCTACAGTGGGTAGGACACCCTGTGTACTACAGGCTATCATTGTGACCCCTGTATGTTCTACAGAGGTCATGGTGCCACTATGGATGTGTACTGTCTGCTGCCCTAACATTTGGCCACCACAGTCACTTGTATGCTCACATTCATACTAGAGCAATGGGTAAGTACACATTCTAATACAACTGCCACTTGTTAGGTCAATAGACATACCCTGGTTGAGTTACGGACTTGAGGATGGTGCTGGAGTGCTGCCTATGTCAGATGCACACAGTGCACCTCCCATACATGGCCGAGAACAGGTATGTGATGCAGTCTACTACCCTGTTGATGCCATCGGTCTCAGCCGTACTGGCTACCTGTATATGTTCTTTCTCTGTGTCGCATTGTGTGGGTGCACAGTACTGTGAAGGTGATGACCACATAGGCAGGCGTCTTCACCTCAACACTATGAGGTGTGCATTATAGTGTTGTTGACCCCGTGAGTGTGGGCATGTTCCTGTAATGTGACAGGGTATTACTGCTACACAGTGAGGCCTCATGCTATCAAGTGGCCTCCAACGTTATCATCGGCCGGACCGCTGTGTACAACCCCTGCACCATGTCAACATACCTGTGATGTAACCTGGTATGGATTTCACGTCTTTAGCCACTGTAGCCTATTAAACTGCCCAAATGCTTCTGGATCAGTATACGTGTGGACAGCTGTGGTATGTTAGCCTTTCCAACAGTCAGGTTGAGGCTACGTATAGCATGCTGATATTGCCATACGTGCCTGTGAGTACTCCACAGTTACACATGGGAGACTGCATACACTGCTACCTGTAGGCACATGCAAGTAGACCATAAGGAGGGAACCAGGGCATCATTACCAACATGCTGTTACTGTTGTTACCGAGACACATACTGTGAACATATAACAATGCATGCTAAACCTGTACTACATGGTATGTCTGGTGCATGTCAACAGTACACAACTAATGTAATATACACTTCTCTCACTATTCTTACACAACTAATGTAATATTCACTTCTCTCACTATTCTTACACAACTAATGTAATATACACTTCTCTCACTATTCTGTTCACCCTGTGCATCAGACCATTTGAGCATGTCCCTGCACCAATGGTGTGGGTGACGAGGATGTGTACTGGCGTCATCATATGCACAGGGTGATAATGTTTGCCAGGGGCATAGGCTGCACCAATGGATGACATCATGTGTGTGGGTAAGGGCGGTGATATGATTGGAAATGTCTGCTCAGTATGCATGTGGGTGTTGTGGTGCCCTACAGATGTGTTTGCTGTGTGCGTGTATGTGTGCACACAGTTCTGCCTTTTGTGAGGCCTACACAGGGGTATTATTGACAGCTCCAGATTGTACAGACCAGGTTGTACAGCTCACTGTGTCTGGCCACGACCACGTGACCTGTGCCTGCCAGGGGTCGCACAGGCACTACCAGATGGAGGTACAGATTGGCTACTGTCCGATGACACATGTCCACTGGAACCGTGTCCCCACTGGGAACATCCAGGGCCACATCCACGTGACCTGCTGTGTCCTGGTGTGGACAGCGCAGCACCAGCTGCACTGCTACTGCTACCGGCACTATGGGAGTGGGCATGTGGTGTACGCTCCACGTGACCTGCACTAGGTGGTCTGGCTGGCCTGTCTCACATATTTACCTCACTCCTACCAGATGTTCCAGCACAGACAGCTCATGCTCGTGGATTGCCATGCCACAGTCAAGGATTCTGACCATGTCACTCAATCGCCTGTCCAGAACATCAGCAATCTGCTGTTGAGCATTTGTCAATGTCAATGCCTAGATGTTGTCACTTAGGGTATGGATAGCAGCCCTCTGCAGCCTCTTCCCTTCTCTGTTCTGCCATTCAGCACGTGCCTGTGCCGCCATTACAGTCTGGAACATGTGTCTGGTGATACCAGCTGCTGTGCTCTGTCCTGCAGGTGCATGTCTGCCAGAGGGTCTCTCTGACCAGGCACTTCACCCGGCCACATGCCTGTGTGGCACATCTTCAGTCATTACACTGACACCGCGGTGTGGTGACACACCTTCTGTAGCCACTACACATTCCTGTTCCACGCTAACAGACGCTGACTGTTCTTCCTCTATGGCCACTGGTGATGCGGTATGTGTTGGCAGCAGAACTGTGTGCAGGGAAGAGGGGGACATAGCTGGGATGGCAGCCATTGGCACAGATTCAGCCCCTGACAACCCTGCCTGTACCTCATGCATATGTTCATCACTGCTAGTATCTGTGGGGACACTAACATCAGACAGACCACAGGAGGGTAATGCACCTACATCACCTGCGAATGCAAAGAAAGACTCTAAATTACAATAGACACATACACAGACACACACACAGAGACACACAGACTCACACACAGACACACACACACACACACACACACACACACACAAACACACACACACACACAGACTCACACAGACACACACACACAGACTCACACACAGACACACACAGACAGACACACAGACTCACACAGACACACACAGACTCACACAGACACACACAGACACACCATGCATGTGATTTGACAGATAGCATGCAGCATGCCTGTGATACAGCAGATGGCTTGCAGCTCAGACATTAATAGTGTTAGTTAGCATACCTCCCTGGGGTGCACACTACAGCAAGCAGGTGTCATATCAGTAGCCATGCATTTCACACAATCATGGTAGTATGCATGCATCCCCGTGATACACCATGTGGACCAGAACAGGATAACAGTACACATGGCTGGCCCTTGACCTTGACATGCAATCCGCGTCATTATTAACGTGCTGTACATACATATCTGACACAATGGCGTCCTGACACATGTACAGCATCATAATGGGCATCATATTGCGGTGTTGTCTGTATGCGCTACAGATAGAATGCATGTTTAGCAAATGTGCATGAGCATGGAAGGGTAGTGTGAGCCATCTACATTGCTATACAGTATGAAGTACAGACACTGTGCCATTGTATGGCATCATGAGGCGTGTATATTGCTATACAGTGCATAATATGTACACATTGCATAGCCATAACTGAATGCATACCCATGACATAACTATGGATTGTGACCCACGATGCTGAGGTGTATGCACACCAAACCATGCTGTGTCATGTGATAGGTCACTGGAGGACTTACAGATGACACCCTGCTAACTACTACAAGTCTTAGCTGCCTGGCAACCATGTCCACACATAGCAGACTTGTCAATTCACCATGTCCCACATCACATGACATTGATGTATCACACACATGAGGTGCACAGCTAACGCTGATGTCCTACAGCAGCAAGGAAATGTACACAGTATCTGCAATGACCTGATGTGGTGTCAATGTCTGTGGAAACTGTACAGGTGACTACTGTCATGCTATGACACAGTCGTGATGTTCAACACTTCTATAGTAGACTTCAGTGACACCTCCACTAGCTGTGCACAGGCTTTTAGGATGTCCAGTGTACCACATCAACTGTATAATCAGTCAACTAAGGCTATAATTGGACCATGTCTGGACAATGTGCAACAGAGTGTATACACATCACATCTACTGTGTGGCTACGTGTCTCTGGCTATCCCCCATGGCCATCTGTGCACATGTTGTTGGCCAAATGTGTGTGATGGCCATCTATCTCACATGTCTGTGTTGTCCCATATGACATACACCCATAGATGACAGATATGTCACCATTCACAGGGCTATGCAGACAACGGGTTGTATGTTTGGTATGTGGGGTATTGGTTATGGGATAGTGTGACAATATTGCAGCCAGAACACTACGTGTCTGGGACATGTCAGATGGCACATCACAATGTGTGCACCATTGCGAGGGCATATAGCAATGGTGACTCCTGTGGGCTGGCCATATCACAGCTCACTGTGTGGTATTGTTTGCGTACCACACGTGTTGTTCCAATGTATAGTACATATGCCTACCCTAGCCACACACTCCACCGTTGTATGCACAGCTGTCACATATGTAGCAATGACAAATACTGTGGTTTCATGTCGATTATATCATTTCATTTGTATATATGGCACATGGGTAGCCATTGTGAATGATGGGTGATGCGACCTGTATATCATGACTGGACCGAACATCAAGTGTACAAGTGTTAACTGGCCACATGACGAATAGATCTATGCTTTAACATGCCTGATACTGATGACAGTCTCACCTGCAACAGACTCATGTCTGTGCTGCACGCCAGAGGTACCTGTATAAGGGTGACATTATCCTTGACTGTATGACAGCCACAGGGTGCACTGTGCATGTTAAAACATTCACCTGTACAATAGCATATAGTATGCACATGTGTGCATACACAGGATAGCATACTTTAGTATGCAGCATGTGTGTCAACATACCTTGCATATGATGTTACATTACATAATGTACAGTGACACATGCAACTAAATGAAGTTATAATAGTCATATGGAGTACTGACTTACCAGGCAACTCAGGCTCATTGGTTGGGAACACCCACCTTCCACGATGGCAGCAGCTAGTGTTTGTGGATGATGTTCTGGGGTGTCCCAGACTGGCAATAACTTCTCGGTGTGTGGTGGGGCTGGGTTGGTGGCCCTACCTGTTCCACCTTGTTCCTAGCAATTGCAGTGGCACGCTGTTTTGCATGTGGTATCAAGTCTGTGCAGTGTCTGCGCACCTGCTGGTAGGAATGCGGTTATGGCCACCACATCATTCACCCTCCTCTGAAGATCCTGCCACAGGTAGTCATGCTGCTGGGCATGCTGTGGCACATGGCAGAACAACACCTCGTAGTTCTCATGGGTATGGGATGAGGACAACATCCTCCTGTTGGCTGTCGCTGGCAGCGTGTCACGAGGCATTATCTGTGAACATAATGATGATGACAGGCCACAGTATCAGAGATGTACAGAGATACTGCTGCACATACATTTCTAGTAAATCTAGTACATCTGCACGTTATCTTTGCAAATCATCATTGACACAACACAACTGACATGTTTGTGTCACACACATGTAACACCTGTTATGCATTGGATATCATCCCCATATATGTGTGCCACCTCATTACATTGTTCATACTCCATGTGAATTCTGTCTTGATGTGGGCATGTCTGTTTGCCTGCACTGGTGTTCTTACCTATCAGCACATGCCTGGATGTGTCCACTGTAATGCTGTTGACCTTGATGCTGTGTATATGTCACATATCAACACATACACTGCCTTAATGGACTTGAGCAGTGATAGTGCACACATATGCATGGAAACCTTTACATGCATGTGTTTTGCCATACTCGCTCTACATGGCACTGTACAGCTGTTCAAGCATCCTGCCACGCTTTTGGGATCACCTGTGTTGCACATGTGATGATGAACATGGACAATAGCTAGTTGGGCGTCATGCAGGGATGGTTATCAGCTTTATAATGCGGGCAAAGTTTCCTAGCTGTATCAAGCCATTTTGCCACCGTGGGGTGCATCAGTGCCACATTACTGATCCAGACAGTTGATACTACATCTACAATGCAGCCATCACACCATGTATGACAGAGATGACATGTGCAGCTTTGATGGACAGGGTTGCATGGTATGGTGGGAGTATGTCACATGTATGGCACAGGGATCTGTCCAGCATGTGGCGATCTAGTAGTAGGACTGTGGTGTGTCCATGATGTATGTCTTTCAGATCGGGATACCGGACATGTAGCGCCATCCAACATCATAGTGTAGCACATGTCTTTATGCAAGGTAGACAACATGCTGCATAGTGGAGGTGAGGATTGTGAAGGCTCGTATCACCCATCCACACATGGCCAATACCCCTTAAAGATGATATGTGTTCCAATATTGGTCACCTGAGTGCTGTGTATGCCTGTCCAATGATCTCCATGCTCATGGATGGCACCCTGTCATGAACATGGGTACCTCGTACTTATTTCCTAAGGGCCTGGAGATGTCACCAACTCAGGAGGTGGGCTGCACGCACCATCCCTTGCAGCATCCATAATGTTGACCGCAGCCTAGGTGGTAGTTAACCCAATGGGTACAGGGATATTCACCTGGCGGTGACAATGCTGTAATATCATCTGTCAGAATGTGCACATATGTCAGACACCTCACCCACAGAGCGCATTCTGTATGTTGTTCACAACACTGAGACAGCTATTGCTCATAGGTCCATGGCCATTCATCCTTACATACAGATGCCTCAAGTTTGTCTGTGTGGTATGGGCTACAATGAGGGTGGAGTACAGCACATTAACCCTGCTTTACAGTAGCTGGCACTGGTGTGATATGCACATGTCACTCTGGCACCTTTTGTAGTGTTGATTCTGTCAACAGGCCACTGGTGGAACACTCCTGTGACATACAAAGGTATATGTAGTCAAACATCCATACTGTCATGTACATCTGTACTGCTAACATCTACATTGATAATGGTTCATGGACGTGCAGACCATACTCAGCAGGGTTGCTAGTGTAGTGCCACAATTATGACTGTCGTCCACCACTTGAGGGTTGATATTATCCAACTTTTCCTATCTGTATTGTATTTTCATGCTCAGCACTTGTTCAGAACTTGTGAGCACTTCATGAGCTACTGATTAATATAGCACACATTCCACACTATTTCTCACAAGTACACTGTCTGTCCTTGCATTTCCAGCACAACTTACAATACAACAGCTGTTGTACACACGTGACTCATATCTTGTGAGACATGGTTGTATATAAGTGAGCATGTCCAACTGTCACGTGCCAGTGCTATTGCCTGTCTATATGATGAATATGTAGTACATGTACGCAATAGAGAGCAATTCTCTCATCCATGCAGTTCAATGCTCACCTCCCAACTTATGAAACGCTACAGCCTGTGGGGAGATGCACATACACAGCCCTGCTGAGGCCAATGCTGTCACCAGCCCTGACTGAACCTGACAATCATGTGCAGGGGATGTGTAACATTTGCAACACACCCCACTCATCACGCAGAGTCTCCTGAGATCTCCTACCTGGGCCACACATATGGGTACAACTGTACCTCTCCACATACTCTGTGCTTGAGCACCAAGGCATCCCCCATCACAAACACAACAACAGCAACTTATAGCCCTGGACAGACTCATGTGTGCACCATCACATGACAGCCAATAGGGTGTTTATAACATACACAACACACCTGTCATAGGTGACTCTGTGAACGATCAGTCACACTGATGTTCCACTCAACTGGGCTACACAAGGTGATAGTCTCTTACATCTTTGCTGTTTGGGTAACTGGTTCCTGCAACACCTTAGCCTATGCACCCATACCACCTCACCAGAATTACAATTTGACTGTCATTCTCCATGTTAGTGTGACTGCCCTGAGATCAACTTCAACTTCACAGACTACGGTGTGCAGGGACATGCAATAGCTCACAGTCTTGTAGCCCACAGAAGGTATGGGCCCAAGCCCGCAGGAGGCATTATACATTCATTTGGACCTGATACCCACATATACAATGACTGACTGTGTCACTTCAACAGTTGCCTATGCTTTGCTGTCATTCCACAGGCATCTGGTATCTGTCGGCTTTGACTGACATGGTCTACACTAACCGATGCTTTGGCACATGTGACCTGCACCTGTCAGCCCTGGGTACAGATAACAGATAACATGTAAGGCTCTTGCTGCTTCTATACTGCCTGTCTTTGCAGTTTCCAATAACATTCACCACCAGAGCAGGAACAGGCAAACGATAAAACATCGCGCGGGGTCATGTGATGCAGTGCTTGACATCTTCATCTCTGACCTTGCGCCAAATAAGGCACTCATATAATAGAACACTTCAATATCTCTGCAGTGACTGGGACCTGCCTCCTGGGCTCCTGCAGAGCACACACCTCACTAATGACAGGTTTATACAGACGAATACATACCTTTCAGTCATGTAACCTGGACAGGCTCACCCTTGGCTGAGGTGTTTCCCATATTCCACTATGTTGTTCGCACACAAATCCTGTTCAGTTACTTAGCACAATGCATCAGAGGTGCTCATCACTTGCAACTAACTGTGGCTTCCAGAACTGCCTATACACATTAGTAACAAGCTACGGTTCAACAACATATACGGTTACCGAACCTCAACAACTTGGTGTACTGGACGTTGAGGCTAGAACAGAGTACTACTGATGTGAGACTGACACTACCCCACACTTAACTGGGATAGCCACACACATATACCGACACATTAGGCTGGCACTTTGTCCGGGTTCACTTAACCTCCACTTTCGGACTGGATCAGCCCATACACACCACCTCAATACCAGCAATATCACTTGACATGGACACTACCAACATGTGTGACTGGTGTTTCCCACGCACAGGGTTATACCACTCATTGGTGGATTCTGAACATATGCTAATCACCCTTATTGTCATCCACGCATCGCACCTTACACCCTTCATGGCATACACAGTACAAGAGTATTACAGCGTCTACTACCAGACGTCTTCATGACCAGCAATGTAGTTGATATCATGACACCCATGTAGATGGACAATGCATGTACAAACACAGACCCCCAGGTGCGCTTCGGCCCCAGCACTTACCGCGATTGCGTGGATCATGCTATTCCACACACAGAGCCATGATGGTACCCACCAGATAACGGACTCCACTCTGGGGTCCAGTTCCATGGACTATAATTTACAACAATAGGTGGGAGGCTGTTGCAAGTGGAGTTACAATCCCGCGCCAGGTGGGTAGCTCACTGGTCAGCCTCATTAAATTCTACCTGGGATCCCTCATCACATACTCCGAAACTAGCCTTCACGTAAACATTACTGCGACACATTCCAGGGTGTACCACAAGGCATTATGGAGGTATGTCAGTAGTCAATGGCAATACCCACATCTGCTATGACATACAACAGTTACCCAGGAACATTACAGAACCAGGTGATGTTGGCAACATGCTGGCGGATGGGTTCAATGCTAACATTACACCCTCTCACCTCCCTACAGAATACAATCCATGCAGAAACATAGCATTGTCCCTGCGGATGCACCACCTACAGTACTAACCTGCACTCTATATGGCCTGGAACACTGGCCCCATGGGACCGTCCAACATCCCAGGCTGTGATTTACACAAACCTCTGAACGACATGTCTCCCCACTTGGCCACCATATTCAGTAATAGCCTAGTATCAGATGTGTTGTGGCCCTGAAAACACCACAGCAACCAGTTATCCACACTCCCACAGGTGGCGTCACAATGCAAGAGGGACTATTGCCCTATACACCTGACTGGACTGTTCTTACCCAAAAGGCTATGGGCAGCATCATCATGGAATTCATTCACAGAGACATTGGTGGGCTCTGGGTCGCTGATACCACCCAGGTTGGACTTGTTAGGAGGCCAGAGGGCTGGCTTCTACACTGGTGGACTCCTTTCGCCACAGTTACCAGGGTAGTTGATGATGGTAGAAGGGGTCCACACACCTACATTGTCACACTCCTCATTGCCTTTTCAGCTACCGTTCTCCATTCTGGTATTGACCTTGCATACACATCCCACCTGCACGCCGACACCTATGTCCTCCAGGATGAAAGTATGCCAAAAGTAGCTCCACGGACCCAGGGGACACACACACGGTGAGGTAGCATACCATAGTACCCTACATGGCTTTCAGGTTACACTTGAGTGTACCACCAGTCCTCAGTCATAGGGCCCTCATGTTGGTTTATGGTTCCCTGAGGTACAGGCTAATTACAGAGGGACTTTCCCTGCCCTAGCTTTGCAGACAACTTCGCGCCACCAAAGCACCATGGTTGATCTACCAGCTAATACTGACTCCCTCCATAAGGGTATCACTGTAGCCGGATACCTGACCATCAATATCATGGCCTCAAGCTGCACATGACACAAAGGTGCATGGACATCCCCTTTGCATTACACCATTCACCCACTGACTATCATATAGGTGGTAGTCCCTACATACATGTCACATATGTACATGATAAGTAGTACACACTTATGTTGCACCCACTCCTTTGATAACCATATTGCCACTGCTAGCATAACGGATATCCTTCTCACATGTAGCCACACTTATCTGTACTAGGTTTGTAGCTGGAACATAGGCACCCATTGTACTTCTGAACTCTGAGCGTATACACACATTCAAGAGTGCAACACCTTACATTTTAGGGTGTACCTTACACAACAACTGACTTTACATACCACAACATTAACATGCCATGATGTTTATTGGGCTCGACAGTTGGCGTATGCGGCGGAACTACGGACACACGTCTGTACACATTTGCATGCCTAAATACTCAGGGGTGACCTCTGCTGAACAGACAGGGCCCATGTCCACAACAATATTCATGGATGCACTCCACATAAAAGCTGAACCACTGAAACGTATCAGCGGAGTATGTGCACGCATAATGATGAGTGGGATGTGGCAAGTTTACATTCCCAAACCAGACCTCACCATGCTTTGGAACATGATTCTGATGCCATCACGCCCAGACACTCAATGCTTTGTTCATGTGATACCTCACTTGGTGGATGGGAACACGCCTTACACACCAAAGTCACACCAGTGGCTATTGTGCAGAGATGCAGGTAACACATGGCTCTGCTGTTCACAGACAGGACACTACCTAGAGAAATTGCGCTGGTGTAGACACTGTGAATTCAGTAACACACATGAACATCAGACTTCATAGTACCCTGAACCTGTAGGCTATTACATGTCCTTTGTGCATAGTTAATTGAGTAAACTCTTCCATTTAGATTAGCTATCATGCTATTATAGTGTCCCATGACTACAAGCCATATGTATCCTGTTATTATAACACCAATAGGCGATACCTTTGATAGCCATGATATGCCTGTTATTATGCTGTAGCATATCTGACATATCTACCTTCCACAATACTTACGTTACATATTTTACATGATATCCCATAATGCAAAACACTTTTGATGGGATACCTTAGACATGTCATTGTCTTTATATGCCCATACACACATGCCTACTGTGACGGTATATCAACATATCTATCCTGCTTATAGCGCGTTAGCATTGAACATACTACCACTGACAGCGGGTTTTTATGGCATTATGGCAGCTTCCGCTTGTGGTGTCTGTGATGTTTACCTTGTGGCCCTGCAGGACACTACGATTCCTAAGCGTTACTGCTCAGCAAGACATCACTACATATGCAGCACCCCACTTTGTGCATTGCGGACACTTTTAATTAATACAAAACAGGCTGTACACTAACATAGTGTACAAAACAGGCTATACATACACTTACATACCGGGTATTTCTACATACCTTGTTATCATTGGACTTTAGTAACTATCTCTTACACTGTTTAAACAGTTCTATGGTATGAGAATATGGTTTGAATGTCTGGCAAATCGTCCTTATATACGTTGATACCTGTAACATGTGGGGTCCTGCACCTTGGTGGTGTTCCTGAGTGACTTATTGCTTGCACATCAGCTGTGCAGCTACTCCATTGCCAATTCGCTGCAACAGTGAGGGTATAACTAGATTCTCCACTTGGGCGTTGCCATTTTGCCCTACCTTGGAGACAGCCTGTATTGTGTTTTGTTGTGTGTAATTGCAACTGCTATGTGTAGAACATGGATAGTTTAGTTCATGTCCCCCATAGTTAATGTGACAGCTTCGTGTGTGGTTCTACATAGGTGTACCTGTCATCCCAACCACGTCTGATAAAGACTGTGCAAACAAAAGGCCTGTAACATCATAATACGTTTCCATTGTTATACAATGGCTACAATTTCACATGAATTGCCTTTAAATCGTCTCTCACAAGGTATATTAGCAGCTGCAGATGTAATTGACTGACTGGATGTTTGGCCTGTAATTACCATCTGTGTACTGCCTAGTTTCATATTATTGGGGATGTAGGTGGGTGTCGTAGCATATATACAGGTTTGTGAGGCTTGCATTTCTACATATGTGTGTGTGGGCTTCCTTCTAATTAAGAGCTATCAGTTAGTAGACTTTTGTTACGGGATTATACATTGTAGGCGTTGTTAATTGGTTTCTATATAGTATGCAGGTGAGGATTGACACTTCATCTACCTCTGAAATTACAGTGATATGTAAAGATATTTACTAAATGACAGCTGTCCGGTGATATTTGCAGTCATTGCAGTTGTGTTGGTAACTGAACCTCTTTGGCATGGGTTGCCACCTTTTCAAATGGCCATTGTGGGACACTGCAGGACACACATCGGTGTTTACAGGCCAACATACCCATGGTAAGTACACAGGATAGCACATACTTTTATCCTCAATACATACTTATTGTTGTAGGACTTTGGCTACTTATCATATTGCATGTAACATTTACGTTTCTTACATACAGGCATAACTATTTAATGCAACTATTACATAATATATGGGACATAATAATGTCCTACAATCTCAGACATTTGCCCTTTGTAATGTTTTATGTCAGGACACAACTGCCCAGGGAGGGGCTGTCCCTCCTAATGTGGGACAGGTGGTAACCGTATGCCTCCGGCTAGCTATAACCACACCTACCGTAATGATCTACCTCCAAGTTAGCACTAACAGACACATGATGCAGACACACACACACACATTACAGTCACACGGAAATGCACATGGCACCCTCAACATGCACATACACAGACTACGGCAATCACAAACACAGTTGAACACAGTACCTACATGGACTGCAACACCGGCAGCAGTAACTAAATGTCCCTTCATATTGTGATAATATCACTCATTCTAGTGTTCGGTACTGTGTTCGGTCTTTCAGCCTTGTTTTATGTCGGATGTGACACATTCATAGTTGGTGGTATCCTACTTATTTGTGCCTCCAAGGTTTTATGAATGGCGTTGAGCTATCTATTTATTTGCAGATATCAGTGAATCTGTATATATCAACATATATCTCTCTATCACCCTTTCTATCTGTATTACATACATGTCACATTGTACGTGATCGTAGTACACACTTATGTTGCACCCACTCCTTTGATAACCATATTGCCACTGTGGCATGGATATCCTTCTACGTGGCCACACTTATCTGTACTAGGTTTGTAGCTGGAACATAGGCACCCATTGTACTTCTGAACTCCAGACGTATACACACATTCAAGGGTACAACACCCCATTTAGGGTGTACCTTACACAACAGCTACGGCTTTACATACCACAACATTAACATGCCATGATGTTTATTGAGCTCGACAGTTGATGTATGCGGCAGAACTACGGACACCACGTCTGTACACATTTGCATACTAAATACTCAGGGGTGACCTCTGCTGAACAGACAGGGCCCATGTCCACAACAATATTCATGGATACACTCCACATAAGCGACACCACTGTGAGAAACATGCTCATGGATATGTGCACACACGCAATGATGAGTGGGATGTGCTTGAGGGTTACATTCCCAAACCAGACACTCACCATGCTTTGGAACATGATTCAAATGTACATCACGCAGACACTCAGTAGCACTGTTCATGTGATACCTCACTTGGTGGATGGGAGACACATGTACACCAGGGATCACTGCAGTGGCTGTATTGTGCAGAGATGCAGGTAACACATGGCTCTGCTGTTCACAGACAGGACACTACCCTAGAGAGGTGCCGCTGGTGTGAACACTGTAGTTGTGCTTACACATAGACTTGTCAGACTGCATAGTACCCCACTATGAACCTGTGAAGCTATTACATGTCCTTTGTGCATGGTTAATTGAGTAGCTCTTCCATTTAGATTAGCTACCATGCTATTATAGTGTCCCATGACTACAAGCCATATGTATCCTGTTATTGTATATTGTACATGCCAATAGACGATACCTTTGATATGCATGATATGCCTGTTATGCTGTGTAGCATATCTGACATATCTACCTACAATACTGTACATTACACATATTTTACATAGTATCCCATAATGCAAAGCATACTTGCACAGTGGGACCACCTTAGACATGGCATTGTCTTTATATGCCCATACACATGCCTACTGTGACAGTATATCAACATATACTATCCCCTGCTATGGCACGTGCTTGTTGGACATACACTACCACTCACAGCGGGTTTTATGGCATTGTTCTGTTTAAAGCCCTCATGTAGCATCCCTTGTGGTGTCTGTGATGTTTACCTTGTGGCCCACTGCAGGACACACAAGTTCTACAAGCGTTACTATGCTCAGCAAGACATCACTACATAATACCTTTTCCCACTTTATGCATTGCGGACACTTTTAATTAATACAAAACAGGCTATACATACACTAACATAATTAATACAAAACAGGCTATACATACACTTACATACCGAGTGTTCTACATACCTTGTTATCATTCTGGACTTTCGTAACTATCTCTCTTACACTGTTTAAACAGTTCTATGGTATGAGCATATGGTTTGAATGTCTGGCAAGTCATCCTTATATACGTTGATACCTGTAACATGTTGGGTCCTGCTGCCAATTGGTGTTCCTGAGTGACTTATTACTTGCACATCAGCTGTGCAGCTACTCCATTTGCCAATTACGCTGCAACAGTGGGGTATAACTGAATTCTCCACTTGGGCGTTGCCCATTTGCCCTATCTTGGGGGAGACAGCCTGTATTGTGTTTTGTTGTGTGTAATTGCAACTGCTATGTGTAGAGACATGGATAGTTTGGATTCATGTCCCCCATGGATTGTGTGTAACAGCTAGAGTATGTGGTTCTACATGTGAGTGTACCTGTCATCCCAACCATCTGATAAGGGACTATTGCAAACAAAACCTGTAACATCACCGTTTGTTCCATTATACAATGGCTACAATTTCACATGGTGCCTTTAAATGCGTCTCTCACAAGGTATGTTAACGCTTCTGCAGATGTAATTGACTGACTGGATGTTTGTGCTGTAATTACCATCTGTATTGCTATAGTTTCATGTGTGGGGGATGTAGGTGGGTGTATGTAGCATATACAGGTTTGTGGGGCTTGCATTTCTACATATTCCATATATGTGTGTGGGCTCCTTCCCTAATTAAAGAGCTATCAGTTAGTAGACTTTTGTTACGGGATTATACATTGGGCCGTTGTTAATTGGTTTCTATATAGTATGCAGGTGAGGTTGACACTTCCATACCTCCGAAATTACAGTGATATGTAAAGGAATGTTACTAAATGACAGCTGTCCCGTGTATTTCTGTCCCAGATATTTGCAGTCATTGCAGTTGTGTTGGTAACTGAACCTCTTTGGCATGGGTTGCCACCTTTTCAAATGGCCATTGTGGGACACTTGCAGGACACACATCGGTGTTTACAGGCTGTCACATACCCATGGTCAGTACACAGGATAGCACATACTTTTATCCTCAATACATACTTATTGTTGTAGGACTTTGGCTACTTATGATATTGCATGTAACATTTACGTTTCTTACATACAGGCATAACTATTTAATGCAACTATTACATAATATATGGGACATAATAATGTCCTACAATCTCAGACAGTTGCCCTTTGTAATGTTTTATGTCAGGACACAACTGCCCAGGGAGGGGCTGTCCCTCCTAATGTGGGACAGGTGGTAACCGTATGCCTCCGGCTTGCTATAACCACACCTACCGTAATGATCTACCTCCAAGTTGGCACTAACAGACACATGATGCAGACACACACACACACACATTACTGTCACACGGAAATGCACATGGCACCCTCAACACGCACATACACAGACTACGGCAATCACAAACACAGTTGAACACAGTACCTACATGGACTGCAACACCGGCAGCAGTAACTAAATGTCCCTTCATATTGTGATAATATCACTCGCTGTTCTAGTGTTCCGGTACTGTGTTATTCCAGTCTTTCAGCCTTGTGGTTACATGTGTCGGGATGTGACACATTTCATAGTTGGTGGTATCCTATTTATTTGTGCCTCCAAGGTTTTATGAATGTCGTTGACCTATCTATTTATTTGCAGATATCAGTGAATCTGTATATATCAACATATATCTCTCTATCACCCTTTCTATCTGTATTATATATATGTATATATATATATATATATATATATATATATATATATATATATATATATATATATCTGACAGAGAAAGTGAAAGGCAAAATACACCTTTCATTGTGTACTTGTCAGTGTATACTGTTTCCTGGACTCCGCACATTTGTGTCTGAACCTGTCACATTACAAACCTGCCGTAGGTACATCTTGGCTACCATAGTGTTAGGTGATTGTATACATAATTACGTGTTCTACTCCTGGCAGTGGTCGTTTTACCCTTCAGAGCAGGTGCTATTAGTACAGGGGTGAATAATGCTGGTTTCATCTGTTCTGGACATCACTGACCATGATCTGCACGATATTCAGAGAAGCTTAGCCCTGTTTCGTGCATATCCATATAGTCATATTTAAACAATGCTTACCAGCACTGGGCAGTGCATATTCCCGCTAACGTGTGCTACACATGATCTGATGACCTGCATCCGACATGCATTATTCGTGCCTTCGGGATTATGTTACATCCCTTGCAGGATGTAGGACCGGGAACATGCACAACAGTCACTGCATTTACCACTTGGCCATCTGGGATTTGTACACGTGTTATGGCATTTTGTATGTGGAGTATACTACGGCTGTTACTCCATACTGCACTCACATGGGTAACTCAGTTAGTTTACATATGGATGAGTCCAATTAATGGTATGTCCATGTGATGTTTACTGGATGTGCTCCAGCATTGGGTATGTATATCACAGTGAGCCACACACGATAATGTGCTACACCTTCAAACGACCATAGGTGGAGCATGCTGGGGTGATGAATACCTGTCATGGGTACACCCCATGATTTGACACAACATCCATGATTACATTATGTGGAGCCCCTCACTAACACAGCAGGGAATCCGTGCAGAGTGTGTGCAGAACAGTGCTTATACACATGTGATCCCATGATTGCCTCTGCTCCACTGAGCGACAGTTGGTTACTCGATGTTGTGGTGACAGCAGACACTGTTTACCTCGTTTGGTGTATGGCCTCTGACAATCGGGCATGTACCTACCCATGTACCTAGGAACCTATACACACAGCACCAACATATGCTGATAGGCGCATGTATTGTTCAGGTGTTGACGTTCCTTGTTCCAATAGCTGTTGTGTGTATGATGTTTGAGGGCTACCTATGTAGGATTCACATAGTAGGCCACCTATACATTACAATTTACAGGTGGTCGTGTGTGTGTGCCATCCATTTTACTGTGTGTGCAGGTGGAGAGGTGTGTCAGTCCATAGGGGCCTACACTGTCAGAGTATGTGATATACGTTCCCTCTTTGCCAAGGCGTAGGCATATTGGGCATGCCTCCATCTGCCTACTGGGGATGGAACAGGGTGTTCGTGGTCTGAATCCCTCTGTGCCTGTGATGGCCTTGGCAATTGCGGTGGGCTATGAGGGCCTTCACCATTTCGTCCCTGCTGCAGCTGTTTCCGCAGGATCATATTATGTAGCATGGCACATACTATGAAGATGTGGGCACACATGTCTGGAGAGTACTACAAGGCTCCACCAGATGTGTCCAAGCAACGGAATTGTGATTTCAACATCCCGAACACATGCTCTATGATGATTCTGGTTTTTGCGTGTGCCTCATTATGGCATTCTTGCATGGGTGTATGTGCATTTCTGATGGGAGTCATCATCCACAGCTCCAGTGCATAGCCAGCATCCCCCACAAGGTGGCCATGTGGGATGTCCCCCCTGACAAATACCTGATACAGCTGTGAGGCATGCCAGATATGGGAGTCATGGTAGTTTCCAGGACTGCCAGCACACGCATCCATGATAATGCCCTGGGTATTGCACATGACCTGGAAGTTGATGGAGTGGAATGCCTTGCAGTTTATGTAGCGCCTACCATGCTCACTGGGTGATGACTTAATATGTATGTGCGTGCAGTCTATCGCTCCCAGTACCTCTGGGTAGTGTGCCACATGGTGGAAGTGACACATATTGCTGGCCAGCTCCTCCTGAGTTCGGGGAAAGTATATATGCTCATTGGCATGTGGTAACATGGCATCCAGGAACTGGTGTAGTACCCTGGATGCTGATGGCTGTGAGATCCCCATTATATCTCCAGTTGGCCTTTGAAATGTACCTGTGGCTAGTATTCACAAGTTTACACATACCTTCGTGTCCACTGGGATGGGTTTCCCTCTGTTGTTTCTGGTTCTCAGGCATGTAAGATGTCCCTGTCCACCCTGTAATGCTCTACTATCTCCAGATCATGTAGCCCCTGGTAGGTTACCCTTGGTCTGAACACTCTTCTCCTCCTCTGGGGCCTGCTGTGGTTGTCAGCATCATCCTCAACAGCACCATCAGTCTCTAACACATGGTGATGAATCACAGCTATGGCAGCTCCCAACATGTACATTTTAAAAGTTCCCCGTGCATTTACACCTATGGTGCAGTGTTTGGGAATACACAGGTGTGTGTAGGGTGCTTTCACACTTTATACTATTGTGCTGTGAACACCGATGATGTCATAGGGTGTGTATGTACGATAGTAGCTACAGGGTATCTTATGTGTTTTACTACAGGAACTACTATTGTCGTGCCTTTGGTGTTGAATTACATTTGGCTGCCATGGATTACCTCTTGCCCTTTCCTTTACATTTCTTCACGTTTCACCTAAACTTTTCTGGCATGCATCCAGCAGCCTGCTTTCATTTGTACTTTCCTAGACCTGGCTTATCTTGCCTAATGTGTTCTATTGCCAGTCTACTGTAGGTTTGCTTTGCTCTGCTATGACAGTTCTCCTTTCTTTGCAATCTGACGCCTCCCCTATCCTGGTTTGCAGGTTTCTGTGAGCAGACTTGTCAGCTGCTGTCAATTGCCCACTGTGAGTTAATAGGTGTTAATTGCTCAGTTGTACTCCAATTACCGTACTGCAGCATTTCCTTCTTTTCTTCCCCTGACCTTCCTGTTTGTGCTATGGTTCACGGCGTGTGCATCCGCTTACCGGGTTTTGGGCACATTTTCATCCCTGTACACATGCGCTTTTGGGCACCATATGTGCTCTCAGCTAAACGATTCTATACCTACCTCCCCACCCTCGTCCTGCAGGTTTGCTTAGCAATGGCCAGGCCAGATTTGCATTGCTCCAATGTGCTTACAGCTACGCTGGCACACCCCACTGCTGATGTCATGTATACTTTTGAGCAACTCCTCAGTGTTATAGTGCTGCACCGTATGGTACATCCTTAATCCAGCGGGACGTTTGCGATTCAGTATTACCTGCCTCATTTGCATGGCATTGACTACTAATTCATAGTTACCATGCCGAACACTGTCACAGACCCTTAGCAACCATTGCAGCTTGGTTGTGGTGTACCATGCATACTATTGCGTATTATGGTGAAATCCTGATTTGTATTTCATTGCGATTTTATGACATTTGTATATATTTTCTTTGTGTTCTGGTTTGCACACACATGCCCTGCAGTTGTACTTTGCGTTACTGTGGACATGACATTAAATGTTGTTTTTTAGGTGTTGTTCATCTTTTCTTATGCCATTGGCTGTGTATTTAGCCATTGGCATATGTTAACTTTGTAATACATGAGTCTGGGCCACTTTCATAGCTCCGATGTTCTGTTTGGGAAAATGTAAACCGTGTTTTTTGATTTACCTTTCTGTGGGATTACGCTATGCCTGCACCTCTTCATGAATTGCTATATACCTTCATTTGCATGGTGCAGCACTGCGCATGGGGTGATTAGCATACCTAAGCCGAGGGCTGCGCAGTTCTGGTGTACGCCAGTAGTGCACGTGGAACTGGATCGTACCTGAATCGCTCGATGGCCATATTTGGCATTATACCACCTACGCTACGCCTGCACCTGGCACAAGCTTCATGAATCCCGGGATAAGTCTGTTTTCATTGTGAGACTGTATTGTTTTGTTTAGCAAATGCCTTTCAGTTTTTGTATTATAAAATTTGAAATAAAAGTTTTAAATTAAATTAAAATATCTGTAATCACTGCAGAAGTAAAGGAGAAAATAATATGGACACTGGCAGGTTTGAACAGTGTTTCTGGTAACTAGAGAGAAATAGCCAAGTAATGGGACACTGGAATGGCTGTAGTGGAAGGGTGTTGGGGTGGCTACTGAGGGGAGATGCTGTGTATGTAGGGGGGGCTCATCTATCACCTTGCCTAGATCCCCATTCAACCATGATCTGTCTCTAGTCATAAAACATTAAGGACTACAGATCCACAATTCTTATACGTGCAATGTGTTTCCCAAACTCAAATATATTTCAGCCATGCTGACCTGCACTGGCCTTACATTCATGAAAGTGATTAAAGCAAACATAGATATTAACACAATGTTGTATTTTCTATAATGTAGAGCTTCCTGATGTATGTATTAGTCAGCACTCATGCATACAGAAGTATACTGTGTGATGTTTGTAGAAGCTTTGTGGATAATGAAGAAATGTGTAATAATCAATAGCCTAAGTGCTATAGGCATCACAGAATGACAGCCATGTTAGATGTGTAAAAATCTGTACTGTATAAGTTACCAAACAACCACAGGTCTTCTATATGTGATGTGCAATGTTACATAAATAGCCAATATTTATAAAAATAGGCTACAATGGGATGTGAACCCACGTGAAGGAGAACAGCAATGACTCTGTCATATTTCTAAATCATTTAAGTTACTTGACATAACAGTTAACTACTAGTTATCAAAGCAGAATTTATGGAATATCAATAACAGTTATATGTATGAAATCTATATGAATGTACAATCATAATCAAAAATCCTTCATAATGTGCACACTGACCCAATATAGTTGCAGATATCCTGAGAATTCATTGATACTCTAATGGTAACTTTAAAGTGTGAAACTTAAATTCCTACTTTTGTGTTACTATTACCAATACAGATACCTTTAGAAAACACCTGAACAGTCTTAGAAATTGATATGCTTATTACAGTAAATGCATGTATGATAATGTAGGTGTTAGGGTGTGGATTATGTACTGTAGAGATCTGCTGGTAGGCATCCCACCTCTGTGACCCTCCTGCAAAGATCCTCTGCATTCCTCGAATGTAGATTATCATAGCAGGGGCAGACCTGCTCACCAGTCTGGCAGATCCCAGTCTGTCTGTGGTGCTCCCTCACAATCCAGTTCCATATGTCATTGAGGATTCCAAAACATTGAATGTTAAAGAACCTCATTAGTTATGTATGACACAAATGGTACTTAAAGCTGTGTACACATATCTAAACTCACTTTAAGATGTAGTTGATTTAAAGCTAGCTTCAAAGGTAAGCTGTAACCTGTTGGCTTTGTTGTGGTGGAACTGATTGTTATCAACACATACCTACTGTTATCATTAATCTGTATAAATCAACTTATACATGTTTTCAGTCATTTTTTAATCGTCTGCATTACAATCTGTCTGTTACATAAAGGATGGGGGTAGAATTAAATGCTTAACTGTTTGGGTATGACACCAACTGTAGGAAATTGTAGGAAGATAGAAACGCGGTGTCTTTCGGCAGGTACCACGACGTAAAACAGAAAAGAAAAATGTACATATTTTCCTGTGTTGTTCCTCTATACACACACAAATCAGAACAGTTATTTTGTACACATAAGCATGATCCCAATCAGCTGTCTAGCAAATGTAATAGTAAGAAGTGACAGATGTGTTTTATGCAGTGCTCGTGGTATATGTATCTTCAGTTAAAAACGCAGTTATGGCTGTTTACAAAGTAAGGCAAGCAACAACGATCCCAGAAAGGGAAATTTACAGTTATTGTCAATACACGGATCTCAATTTTAAAATGGCATGAATTTTGAAGGCTCCAGCATTCCGTGTTAACAATAAACCACTGGACTGAAACAGTACACTTTACCAACGAATTAAAAAGTAGACATATAAACAGTGCTTGACGTGATTTAACCTTACATTCAGTTTATACAATTGGTAAGGGACGGTCACAAACATTATATCCTTTTATTCAACCTGACATATTACAGTACGTAAAGATGGAACTGCATTGCTATACTTTCTTGACAGTCTTCTGGGCAGGTTGTTTTACAATTTCCAAGCATTATGAAGTTGAATATTGTATAACTGTTCTATGATCAATTTATACTGTTTCCCTATTTCACGAATGTGGGTGATGTATATAGCAAGGAATGACGTACACAATTGTATAAATCATTATTTGTTTCATTTTGTTAAAGGGTTTGCTCCTATACCAAAAAGTCCATTAAAATATGTGGCCTGCTGCCCCATTAACAGAAAAGTACCAAATTCAACAATATGCATACAGATGGGTAAATGTCCATCGGTGACATGGAGATTTTCCCATATGAAGTTGTATGGATGAAAAGGAAACATCCCTAGTGAAGTAGAAATATGGAAGGAATAATAATATAACCATAGATATTTCTGGCTAACCTGTAATGTCTGTGTTGTGTTTATGGAAACCGATGACGTACGAGGATTTCCATAAATTGTATGTTCAGTGACTAATTTACAGGTATTATCTGATGCTTAGCAGTATAGTAGTAGTTGTTAGTGCATTCAATCTGATAGAGGCAACATGATGATGTCTTTGAATGTTCACTGTTTATTGTGCTAATATGTAGCTATGACTGTATAATGGCTCATTTTAATATGCTGACTTTTTTCTTTACTGTTTCAGTATAACTTCTAGTATGTGTGTTACATATCATATAATGACATTAGCATATTTTATAATTGTCAGTTTGTCACTGACTGCAGTTATATATGACATGCATCTGAAATTCTTGAGGTAAACATGCTCTTTCTGTTTGGATGTGCATGTAATGGTGTTCCTGGCCTAATATCATACCACCAGTTGGGATCGTTGGATACCCTGGGAAGAACTGAAGCAGGTTTTCCAGGATGTACAGTTATGTCTGACCTTCCCAAATACTACAGCATACACCATTTGTCATTAAAGAGCATTAATTCATAGTTATTACCATATTGTTATATTTGTGTTCAAGCAGCAGAAGTACTCAGTGAACGTGGAAACACACCTGATATGGATGCACATTGTAGTTGTAACAGCATGCTATCTTACCAACACAGGAAATTTGTAATACTCTCAGCAACATGTGTGATGCTGTTTTTTTTTTAATTGTGTAGATCCCTCACCATATGCACAGCAGCAACACGTCATGTAAGTTTCTCCATAGACTGCTAGTGTTTGCCATAGTTGTTCTGTGCCTCTGCCTCCTGTCATAATTGTGGAGAATGTTCAGATGTTGATTTTGTGCACCATTTTAACCTACTAATACAACATAGCAAGGCCTGGAAGCTGCACATACAGACAAAACAGGTAAGGCTATCCATTTTGTTGATACAATGCAACAGTTTTTAGCACATCTGTGATATAGGATGTTCATGTTGCCTTGTACATGATGCCTGGTATATGCTTAAAGAAGTTTGGCTGTCCATCTTTTCATATGACAGTGGCATTTCAATCTTCACTTCTGGTGGTAGAATCAAAGGAGGACATGCCAGGTATGTTTTAGTATTAGTATTAACCTCATCTGTCTTATTTGTTTTATATGCAAACCACAAGTTATATATATATATATATATATATATATATATATATATATATATATATATATATATATATATATATATATAAGGTCCCTGAACCACCCACAGCCATGACATCCTGGTAAGTCCATATCATCATTAACATTGTAGCCATTTAGTTGCCCTAGATTTCAGTCCTATGCTGCAACATTTGATTTCTGTGATAGTATGTGACGTGTCATCTGTCGCTTTCTGTAGCATGTCCACCACTTGCCTTCTCCAGTATCCTGCTATTCATCCAGAGGTAGGATGTGATGTGTCTAACTATAATAGTACACTCCATAGCACACAGGCCACTGCATTAGTTTTATTGTTCAGCCCAGAAGGAGACAGCCATGTAGCTTCCAACATGGATAATATTGTGGCCATCCATTCTGATGATGTGGGGACATCATATGATGGACATGATGATGACCATGACACACAGTCCATTGTAGAGTCTGGTAATGATGGTGACTCTTTTATATGATGAACCAGTACTGCCAGCTGGACTACACATGGGAGCATAGCTGATGTATATGGATGCATGTCAGAGGGTGTTCACTTAGTGTTACAGGCATATAAACATTCACAGTGACATCATGGATCTGACTTATGTGTACTTACCCATGTCACAGATAGTGTAGCACACCAGCTGTGTTTGTTACATTGAGGTCAGGAGTGCAGACATGAAAAGGTCATAGCAGCACTGGCCACATATCAGGACAGTGTGTTATATGTTGCATGTGCTTTTGAAAGCCTTGTTACAGCAGTGTTAAAGCAGTACCATAGTATGAACCAGGTATTATATGCCCTAACTCTATTAAGCAGATTACCTCCAATGGGGAGAGGCAGACCAAGACCCACACATAGCCCACGGGCATCAATGTCAGTGCTGCAATGTGTATGAGCATCTGATGCTGGTCACTCAGCTATAAGCCCAGCAGTCATGTCTAGACTATCACATCACAGTCATGCTCCTACCCACACTGTATCCCAGAATGCTAGTGTTACCATATCCAGCTCCTCAGTACAGCATGGTGAGCTGTGTGCTTATGGATGAGGCAGGGACAGCCAGGACTGAGGTGTGAGCCATCAGAATGGGCAACCTAGACTGCATTAGAGTAATACTGATAGTTGATCCAATGTGTGCCCCATTGTGTCATTCTGACCCTGTGGCAATGATGACCACTTTGTTGACCAGTGACTAGTCTATCTGTAGGTGTTTTTTAATGTCTGATGCCACAGTGTTTTTCTGATCATTTATCTAACCTAGGTAACTAGTTTTAATTTGTGATATATAGTACATCTCTGTCATTAGTACATGTTAGTACAGATGTTGACAGCAGTAATACTATATGTGATTTCATACTTTCATGTTTGCATCACTTGCTAGTGGACATATATCAGATATTTACATGGATAACAGAATGTCATCTTTGTCATTCAGCATTGATTTGCTACATTACACATTTCCTTGTTGCCTTCCATTCCCACGTGCACAAAGTATGCCTCTGTATGCATACCTGTGTCACTTATGGCATTTGAATATGGTACTGCACATACCTCACTCTCAGCACGCACTGCATTTCTGTGTATCTATTTCTATTTTCAATCCCTATGCTGACATGCAGTTACTATGTGTGCCTTCTCATAGCTCACTAATTCTGCACGCACACACAGACGCGCACACACACACACACACACACACACACACACACACACACACACACACACACACACACACACACACACACACACACACACACACACACACATATATATATATATAATTTTTTTTTTGCTGTATCTCCAACGTTGATTTATGTTCCATGCATGTTGTGTTGTCACTGTCACTGATGCCCTGCATGTTTGCACATATTACCTAAAAGTGAGTCATGTTGCAGCAATAACTTGTACATTATAGTGCTGCTTTCTGTATGACATTCTGTATCAGGCATGGGATGTGATGCTTCTTTGTATTTACTTTCTTTTTGGCCTGTCCTTTGGATGTTTGTAATTACTTATGCTGCTCTAAGGGTTTTACTGTGTTATAAAACACTGTTGCAGATCACACAATGCTATGTGTGATGCATCAGTGTTAGTGTATGGCCCCTGTTTTGGGGTATGTTTGTGCTGATACATTCCTGTATATTTTATGGGCCTAGATTTCTTGACTTAGTGGCTGTTTTAAGGGTACCATTCCATGCTGTTTATCTGTATTATAATGATATCTTACCTGTCAAATGGCACCTGCTTTAGTTCACACCTCCTGCATCCTACACACTTGCTTGTGTGGTCTTCTTTGATGATGTATCATGAAGAGAGACTTCCTGCACTGCTGCTTCCTATGAGTGTTGTTTTCTAACTGGTATACCTTATGCTTCTGTTATGTATGATGCAGTTAATACACTACAGCAGGCCATGGGTTCTACAAGCTATACTAGGGGATGATCTGCACTTCAATCCCAGAAGGCAGCCAGCAAGGTGCAAAGCCAGTCTACACAGGTTTATAGGTTAATAGTTAAGTACTAGGCTAACTGCCCTTACTGGCCATTTTAAGCCTAGCCATTTTCCCTTTTTATGCATGGAATAACCTATCCCATCTGGTTATAGGTTGGCCTTATCCAGCAAATGGTTGATAATTATTTATTACCTTTAATGAGAATAACTGAAATTATACTATAAATAATTTGAGGGGATCCAAGCATGGGATAAAGCAGTTAAGAGCTGCCTCTGTCCATTAGTAGTACAGGGGACAGTTCTGGAGCAAATTTTCTGTTTCCCATGAACAGAGCTAAGTTTTGTCTGAAAATGGACAGGGATGAACTTTGTTTTATGTGGATGGGGAGTCTGTTTCCCAGTAGTGGCTTCCTCTGAGAGATATAACTGTTCCTCCAAACCATTCTGCTGATGTTGCAGAATAGTTTTAGATCTCTAGACTGAGTGCTTCTGATGGTGTTTCACTTGCTGATGTGCAGTAAATCCATCAATATGGGTAAGAGGATACTTTGTATGTCAGACACAGATCATCTCTTAACAGTCTATAGGATACCAAGTACAGAGACAGGCCTTTGAGTTGGTTCATGTAGGACATGTTGTCTAGGTCTTATATCATTTTAGTAAGGTGTCTATGTGGGCGTTCAAGTTGTTGCAAGTGTCTGGATAAATACATACCAAAAGGGGCAATATATTCAATGAATGGCCTAATGAAGGCTGAGTAAATGGGGGCAATGACATCCCTAGATCTAAAATAAATCCCTTTGTTTACAAGCTGTGCACTATAGAAGGACTTTCTTACAAAAATAGACACTGTTGGTCAAAATTTAGGTCACTGTTCACATAAGTTTCCAAATACTGAACAACTGGGTCAACTCTTAGAGGCATATTGTCAATGTAGTAGTTCTACGGGGTAAATGACTTCCAAAAGGATACAGTATGTATTTTTAGGCATTTAGTTTCAGTCCATGATTTTGGCACAAGTTATTTATTTCAGAGAAACCTTCCTTCAGAATAGCTATGTCATTTGGGTGATTCATTGACTGCTCCCAGCTTTCAGTCATCGGAGCATTTTGTCAGCCAGAGCACTTTGTTATTGGTTTTTACTTCAGACAAATATATTTCAAACAGGAGAGGTCTCAGCACAGAATTCCAGGGGGACTCCACTGGTGACTGGTCTCTTTCAGGAGGTAACTTCCCCTATTTTGATTATAAGCATCCTATCTGTTGCCATTTGGCAATCTAGCAGGTGACAAAATAGTTTATTCACAGTTTATTTAACTTTTCCACTATGCCTGAGTGGAGAATTGTGTAATAAGCTTTGGCCAAGTTGAGGTACACAGTGTGCAGATTTTGCCTTCATCCATTGCTTTGGTGACCTTTTCAAAAAATCCACCATTTTGAGTAAACATGTCCTATCCTTGACGAATGCAAACTGAGATGGGTCCAGTGTTTGGAGTTTCCCTATGTCCTGATTGATTAATTCCATGATAAGTCCTTCCGTGGCTTTGCATATGATGCTAGTCAGATTTATAGGTCTGTAACTGAAACTGAACAGTGTTGAAAGGGGTGAAACTAAACTGTACTTCATGTTATTTAAGATGCATCCAGGGATGTTGTTAGGACCCATCGATGCAGTATTTTTAGCTTTTGATAGCACTTTTAGGACTTGGTCTTGTGGGATAGCTGTAGGTAAGACAGTTTCAATATATCTTTAGGGACAGTGGGGAGAGAGGGGTAAAATTTACTAGTCAATAGGTTCGCTACATGTTCAGACTCTGTGTAGATAACATTGCTCACAATTAGCTCAATGCATTTCTGATTTGTGCTTTTGAGATTACAACATAAATAAAAAATGCCTTGTGATTATCTTTGGGTTGGATAATTATTTGTCAAAAACTTGGCTTTGGAGGATTTTATTATGCTCCTGGGTTGTTTGTTTATTTCAGTGATAATGGCGCTGACATTCTGGGAATTGCTCTTCTTACTTTTGGTCAAAATTCTTTTCCTTTTATTATAAAGCTTGTTGATATTATGGTTCCGCCATGTGGGTTTGTTTCTGGGGTTTACCATGCATTTGTTCCTACGGGGTACAGCTGCATCTATGCAACTGTTTACATGCTGGTGTAGTGTGGTGGTGTTCACTTTTGTGTCCTCAGTGGAATTAACTGGGTTTGGTTGGGATTTTAAGCTTGCCAATATATCATTTAGGAGTAGGCAGTTTGTCTTAAGGAAATTTCAGAAGGTACCTTGGGTGGAAGGGATTTCTGGTTTCAATTTTATTTTGAAGGAGACTGCTTTATAGCTAGACCCAATAAGTGATGAAAATATGCAAGGGATGGAGCAAGAGGCTCCCATATTAGTAAGGTTGAGATCCAAGATGCTATTCCCCCAGTGGGTCTCTGACTAATTGTTCCAATGCATTTGTATTGACAAAGTCCAGGAATCTCTGTGCTTGTGCACTAGTGGTTGTGTAGTTTTCCAGTCTATAGTTGGATAGTTTAGATCACCTAGGAAAATCATATTGGGTTTCGTACTGAGTCCTTCTAGTTCCTATAGGTAGGTGTTGTGACTTTCTTTTGTCATAGAGTGAGTTCTATAGCTAGTTAATATATATTACTGGACCTTTCTGATGGTTATTTGGACACGAAGAAACTCTAGAGCATCATGCTGCTTTACCAAACTCAATGCGAGTTTCTTCTGGATGTAGAGCGATACACCTGAACCATTTTCCCCCTCCTCTGCAGTAGCTTGTCTAGATATGTGGAAGGTGTGATAGCATTGTAGCCCTGCACAGCCTGAGTGCTCTCCGCTATTTTAAGCCATGTCTCAGTCACTACACAGACATCAGTGTGTTCCAGGGTAAGAAGGCTCCCAGCACTGATCAATAACAACTTCATATTTTACTTCACTTGTTTTGTAATGCTGGTAGGTTTATTAGGTTGGCATTGCTTAAAAAAGCCACTGTGGGGGTGAACAATATCTTCGCCAATAAATTAACCCTAAAGGGGACAGATATAGGCCAACCCTAGTGAAGCAGTATGGTCTGTTGATCATATCCTCCCAGGCTGGCAAATATTGGATCCCCTTAGAATGACACCAAAAACTAATCCAGTTATCCATGTTTATTTTTTGCTCATATCATGGCATTATCCTTGGAAAAGGTACAATGCTGCTCAATGCTAGGTTCATACCTACCTTGAACACAGAGACTGAGAGCGCCATAATGTCCCTCTTCATTTAATCCAGGGGGGTACACCTCATGTCATTCATACAGGCATGAAATATGACAGAGCCATAATGATACTTGTTCATGGGCTTGACTGCATGCGTTATCTAACATATCCTGGCACCAGACAAGCAATGAATTGTCACTCTTTATTTGCTCAGCCTGGTAAGAGAAACATCTGTATGTCTTACAATGAAGTCACCTATAACAAAAATGTTGGTTGGGTTGATGCCTGCCTTACAGGCTCAACATTTGTGCCTTTGGGACTCCTTGTGCTATGTGAGAAAATAGCTTAATATGCTGAGTGTGCTTTTTGCCTGTGTTGTGTTTCAGAGTCTTTGAGGTTTAGGCAAATTAATCTTTAGAACCTCAGTATATGATAGCTGATGTGTATTGTAATGGCCTTGGTGAGATGTGATGTGTGGTGTACTGCTGACAATTTTGGTGCCTGAGATTAGTTTGTGTGAGATTTTTACCTCTAGTTATATATATATATATATATATATATATATATATATATATATATATATATATATATATATATATATGTGTGTGTGTGTGTGTGTGTGTGTGTGTGTGTGTGTGTACATCACTCACACACTGTGTTATGCTGTTTGAGGAATAGATGCATCAGACAACATGAGACACTTCTTACACTGCACTGTCTCAAGATACCATCTCAATCAGGCTGACTAGAGAAGCTGTGGGGAACTGCTGGTCCAGGATACTAACAGGAATGACTCTAGGGGCAGGGGTAATTATAACTGCTTAGAATTCATTTTTAGAATAATGTTTGAGTGGAGTTGCTACTGAGTATTTAAATTTCAGTACAAACAACTAGCCTGAAAATCCTCTGCCACCAGCAAGAACCAGTAATCCAACTATAATTAAATACCTCACTAATTTCATACTAAAAATCAGTACAAGCAGTATCAGTACACGCAATATTAAAAAAACAACAATAAAACAGCTACTCAAATAAACACAGCAGAGAATTTAAAAATTTAGTTTTTAGCACTTTCTTTTTTTAATATATTGAGAAGTTCTTCAGAAAACAATTATATCTTCTGTTGCCACATTTTAAATATCAAAACACTCAAGTCACATGACTTCTCTCATCCTATAACAAACACTCACTCAATATTAGTTAAAACTTTAAAGGTCCCTGCTCACATTAATACTTAAACCACATGTACTTTAATGAAATTTTGATTATTGAATCCAACAATAAAATAAATTACTATAAAACTTCAATTAACTTATAATCTTTTGGCCATTAAAACATTTAATGTTTATAAACTCATTCAGTCCTGGTTCTCTATTGCATGCCAATCTGATATGCCACTCCGCTTCTTTACATTCTAAATACACATTACTATTTTCTTCAAATGCATCTATATTCACTATCAATTACAAAAATTTAAATTTTCTGAAACCTTTACATACTACAGCATGTTTGACCAAAGAGTTGCTAAAATCTTTGTTTTTAATGGCTGTTATATGCTCGTAAATTCTCTTTGATAATTTTCTAATAGCTTTTCCTATGTAATAACTGTAACATGTCTCACAAGTTGCCAGATAAACTATGTCTTTAGAGTTACAGTCAAATCTACCGTTTGCCCAAATAGTTTTATCAACTCCTTTTACTTACATATTGGATGTGCCACTGATGAATCTACAGTATTTGCATTTATTGCACTTATAAGTACCAAACTCCGAGAATGTGCCCAAATTAGCCCACTTTATTCTCTCTAGTATAGCTTTTATGTTGTTCTCTCTTTTGTAAGTAAAAAGATTATTTTCTCCTATGATCTTAGCTAATTCTCTGTTTCCAAGAATGATCTTTCAATTGTTTTTTAATATTTCCGTAATACTGTACATGTCTGAAGTGATGGATAATAGGAATGCCCCTCCATAAATCTGATTATTTGACTTGCTTATATTTGACCCCATCTTTCTACCTCTGACAATTCATCTCCAGTACAGTTCAAGATTAGTTTAGCTTTGTCTTATCTCAGAACAATTACTTCTTGTATGATTTTAGGCAACAACTCATGTTCATACCCTCTTGCAAGAAATAACCCCATCAGATGTTCCACACCTGCTGCAAAAATTTTCGTCACTGCTAGATAATCTACTTAATCTAATGAACTGTCCCTTTATCACCCCTTTTTTGTGTGTGAAGAGTATATTCTTATGCAAATAACTGTTCACAGATGTCTCTTTTCCATATATTCTACTTGTAAATTTCTTATCACATTCATCTAGTTCAATAGTTAAATCTAAAAAAAAAATAATTAACTTACCCATGCATCCTAAATTGAAACGTAAAAAAAAAACAGTACTGTTGTTACTTTTTATTTATTTAACATTTGTTAACTGGGAAAGTCCGACTTGGAATGAAGCCAATTTTCAGTGGAGGCCTGGGGAGGAACACTCCAGATATATATCTTTGTAACATGGGAGGAAACCAGACCACCCAGAGGAAACCCACACAAATGCAGGAAGGACATGCAGACTCCACACCTTGGCTGTGAGGCAACAATGCTCCCGCTGCACCACTGTGCCATCCATTAATGTATCTAAAAAGTTGATAAAATTCATCCTTGGTTCCATTCCAATATATGGTAAGGTCGTCAGTAAAATGTTTATAAAAAACTACGTTCTTGAATAAATTATGGGTGCTGAAAAATTTTTGTTCCCACCATGCCATCACTAGGTTAGCAAATACATGAGTTACTCTTGCCCCCATTGCTATTCCTTTTTCTGTCTAAAAAGCTTGTTATGAAAAGTAAAAAAAATGATTGTATAATACTAATTTTAATAGAAAACATGCTGTGTTGATAAGACCGTTGTCAAAATCAGTGAATTTTGTAAGATATTTCCTAACAAAATCTATCCCTTGTTCCTGTTGTAATGCCTTTGTATAGGGAAACTACATCTAAAGTTATCAGAATGCCTAATTTGTCTTTGACATTTACTGCACAAAGAATTAAAGTAGATGCCAAGAACCTCTTAAATAAAAACCTTGATTCTTGGATTATAGGGTTTAAAATATGGTCCAAGTAAACTAAGATTGACTCTGTTTTATAAAAATCGGCAGCAACTACTGGCCTTAAGGGTGGATCTTTGGTATTCCAAACAATCTAGCCATTTTTGGATGGTCTACTTTCAGAAAATTATATAATTCATAATAAATATGACCTTGGCAGAACACATCAAACAATAACATGCCAGTTTCTGAAAATTTCTTGCTAAACATGTTTTTGTTACTTCTTCATAACAGTTTATATCTTTAAGAATCTCCAGCATGGCTGAGATATAGTCATCTGAATTCACGATTATCACTCCACTCACCTTACCAGTTTGCATGACTAGGATATTCATGTTTTGTGATAACTGTTGCAATGCTAAACTTTCATTGTAAGGTAAATTAAAAATCTTAAGTTGTCCATTCAAAGTCTGATGAAATCATTCTCACATACATCATAAAATGCTTGCAAAGTACTGTGAAGTACTGGATTATATGCACTTTTCTGTTTTAACTAATTGTTGTTGCAATTAAAATGTGGAATGTCACGTAACAAATATTGTAGATTTAATTTTCGAACATTTTACTTTGAATTTACTACTCTACATCCATTTTATCATAGGTCTTTTAGATGGCTGAGTAGTTTAAGGAGAGAGATTTTGCAAAATGATTCTTAATGTGTTTAGTGTCGACAGCCAATAAACGAGGAGAGGGAGGGAATTATGCTGTCAAATTATCATAAGGGGCATGCAACAACAGATAATACTGGGGATAAGAATACAACTACAACATGGTAGTGGTAGGGGAAAACAATTAGACCCTTATCTCTGAGCTGACTTGCCTGGAACTGCCCCAATGCAAAGACAAGTCCTGAACGAGTCTGGCATACACTCACAACACACGAATGAAACCAGGGCTTATTAACAACAGTTACACCACTTAAACAGCAAACATGCAGGCAAATATGTTCTGAATCACTAATATAGGCTTAAAGACTTTAGCTAAATCAGATACAGACTGTTAAAATTAATTTAAAATTAGCTCAAGAAATGAAAACGTTTATCTGTCTTTTTCTGTCTAGCAGAACTATTACAATGCCTACATGCAATAATTAATTAATAATCAATAATCTACAGATAAGTCAGTTCTCTGACCAGGAACTCATAAATAGATATAGATTAGACAGAGAGCTGGTGCAACCTGTGTGAAGGATGTGTGCATCCCACATGTCTTTACGCAGTCTGGGAGGTAATCCTGTCTGAGAAGAAATAAAAGTGTGCCTGAGTCTGGGTATACTTACCTTTAGGGCATTTTAGTGACATATGGGTGATGCTGCAGGGGGGTGTCCCAGACAGCCGCTAGTTGCATACTAGGACAGTTCCTGGCAGTAATGTGAAAGAAAGTGGATGAATTCAACCACTTCACAGCAACCAAACCAAAACAAAACCATCAACATAATTGGATGCTACTTCCCACCTGGCCAAAACATTCCTCCACTAGAAAACCTCCTCAGCTGGTCTACCCACCATATCCCCCACGAAACTATAATTTTAGGTGATTTCAATATTGACTGGCAATCCTGTTCTGGCAACCATCCAACCCATCATGTAAACCTTCATGGCTTTGCCCAACTAGTCCAGTCGCCAACCAGGATAAATAAAAACTCCAGCAAGCACACTACCCTGGATTGGATACTAGTCAGTAAGAGCCCCCAGTCATATATAACAGGCAGCTTATCAGATAGCCTCAGTGATCACTCCCCAACATTCCTACTCAAAAAATACCTATACCAAGCTAAACCTGTCATCTACCGTCAAATACGTAAAAAACTAAACTTTAACCCATTCACATTCATCTCATCCCTCAAAGAATGTAACTGGTATCCTCTAAAGTACCTCAGTCTTGATGATGCAGTTGAATTTTTTAATACTACCTTCCTGAGCATCCTTAATTACCATGCCCCATAAGACTTTCCAGAATCAAAGCACAACCCTCCCCATGACTACAGAAAACCACTAAGTCAGAAATGAAATACAGAGATAAAGCCTGGGAGCAATGGTGCAAAACCAAACCCCCCTAAACTAGACAGAAATTCCTAGAACTATGCAATAGAGTCAAAAAGCTAATAAAACAGGACAAATTCCAATACTACCATTCTACCCTAGACTCCTCCCAGCACAGCCCCAAACAATTCTGGTCCTCCATAAACTCCATCCTCCACCCAGGTAAAGTCAGTACCCCTCCTCCTATCATCCCTCACTCCTCAGAAAATATTGCTACCTCATTCAACACACACTTCACACAAACCATACTATCACTAGCTAAACAACACAACCCCCCTCCCCTCCAACCCACACCTTCAACTAGTAATCTCCCCACTTCCTTCTCTTTTTTTCCTGTACCTGCCTCCAACATAAAAAAACTCTTAACTAAACTTAAGCCCACCAAATTAGCAGCAGGCAACCTCACAAGTGAATACCTACAAATCGCAGCTGATGCTCTGGCCTACCCAGTATCCATCTTGATTAACCAATCTCTGTCAGAAAGTTATGTTCCCACACTGTGGAAAGTATCACATATAATTCCCCTCCACAAAGGCGGACCCTCCACAGAACTAACTAGTTACCGCCCCATAGCTATTCTCTCTCCACTCACCAAAATACTAGAGAGATGCATACACTCTCAGGTCTCATACTACCTCCTTACTAACAACCTCCTTTCCAATACTCAGTATGGTTTCCAACCAAACCATAGCACCACCACTACCTTTGTCTCCTTCACTAACACTATCCTTCAGCATAAAAACAATGGCTATCTCTCTTCTGCTACTTTCCCAGACCTATCTAAAGCATTTGACATGGTCCCACACAAACAACTTATCTCTGTCCTCATTAACCTATCCTTCTCACAATCAGTCACCAACTGGTTTCAGAGTTACCTGTCTGACCACCAACAATCCATTGTATGGCAGAATGACATATCTCCCCAACTACCTGTCTCCATAGGGGTTCCCCAAGGATCCATCCTTGGACCCCTATTCTTCTCTGTTTTCACCAATAATCTAGCCTCTGCCACCAAACATGGCACACTCATACAATACGCAGATGACTCAACCATCATCTGCTCAGCCCAGTCCCTACCCAAACTGCAAAAAGTCACACAGGAAGCCTTTCCCTCTGTTGAAACTTGGTTATCCGATGCCCAATTAATACTCAGCCTAAACAAAACTAAACTACTCATCTTCCAACCCGCCAAACATACTCAAAACAACTCTCACTTTAACATCACAGTAAAAGACAACACCACTATATACCCAACTGAACACACCAAATTGCTAGGAGTGGAAATAGACAATAAACTAAAATTTGACATTCACATATCCATGACCATAAAAAAGTCCACAAAAAACTAGGTGCATTATACAGAAATAAGCAACTTCTCACCAAAGTAGCAAGGATTTCAATAGCAAATTCCCAACTTTTTTCCACCCTACTCTATGCCTCTCCAATATATACAACCTAAGGCAATGCGATCTAAACAAGCTAGAGACCTGCTACAACAAAATCGCCAAATTCGCCACAGGGGCATCCTACCGTAGTCACCACTGTCTCTCACTTGCTGAACAGGGCTGGCTTGAACTCCCTCACCTCCTTCAATGATATCAACTCTCACTCACCCACAAACTAGTAAACCATCCACTAAATGTCCCAACCCTCCAGAATCTACTCCAACCCTATCACACCACCAGATCACTAAGATCCAGCAACAGAAATCACTTGCAGATCACTAAAGCCAATAACACTGCTGGTGAAGCACTATTCTCTTGCACCATAGCCAAATTATGGAACTCCCTCCCACCCACAATTACCTCCATACCATCATGCACCCACTTCAAAACATTACTAAAAGCTCACCTAAAAACATGCTGGCTATGCCCTTGCAACTCCCACTCTAGTATCACCCACCCCATCCAACCACTACCTTTCTTTCCACTCTACTAACTACCTTGATTATAGCAAGCTCAGATGCTCATAAGCCTAGTACTTATTATACAGTAGGAACTTCTTATTGTAACATTTGTTAATGTCTGTTATGTACTTCACAGATACAGATTCTAGTTGTCTACTGATGTACTATGTTCTTCATTTGTAAATATGTTGTAAGTAATTGCTATGTAAATTGTTAATCGCTATGTAACTACTGTCTGTTTATTTTAAATGTGGAGCTTTTCTCCCCGGGCCTCCGCTGAAAATGGAGCTATTTCCAGTCGGACACTCCCAGTCAACAAATATAAATAACTAAATAAATAAATAAATAAAACAGCCATGGAGTGCAAAACTGCCATGAAACAATTCTATGTCATCACTAATTCTCTCCATGTCCTCAGTACAAGTGGCTACACTCATGCATCAATCAAAACCCCAGTATCTTATACATACTCGTCATTTATCAGATCACTCAAAAATTTTGTTAAAATTTTCTAAAGATTTAAAAGACACAAGAAGGCATAGGGGTTATAATTGGTCACTCAACCCAAATCTTTTAAGTAAGAAAGAGATAGCAGATGGAATTATAAAATATTTGAAAGATTTTACAGATAGCTTGAAGCTCCAAAAACATACTCCTGACATTGAATGGGCGACAGCTAAAGCTCAAATTAGAGGATTTCTTATACAAAAAGCCTCATACTATAAGAAAATTCATAATAGTGATATTCAAAAACTAGAAATAAGAATAAAACAACTTGATAATGAGCTGATTCAGAATTTTAACGCTCAAACTGAGGAGGAAATGTTGAAGCTTCAAAGAGATCTCTTTTTGCTTCATAATAGTAAATTAACACTTCAAGAACATAGGTGTTTAGTGAAATATGCTAATAATGTTCAAATACCATCAAAAGCACTGGCAAGGATTATAAATCTATCAAAAACAACTGGATATATTTTGGAAATACAGTATAACGACACAGCATATTCTAAAACTGAGGATATTGTTGATGTTTTTTGGGAAAATCTATACTAAGGTGTATGAGGGGCAAACTGATAGGTCTCTACATAACCAGAATAAAAGTTTTCTGCAAAAAATTAACTTTCCAGAATTAGAAGAGAGCCTGCAGAGTGACCTGATTAAACCTATTTCTAAAGAAGAAATAATATATACAATTCAACATATGAAAGCACATAAGTCGCCAGGGCCTGATGGTATTACAGCTGAATTTTACAAAGAGTTTGCTGATAGTTTGAGAAAAGAATTGCCTCATGTATTTAATTATATAACTAAAAATAAAATTAATGACCCCCACCTCAATGCGTCAAAAACAATTTTCATACATAAAACCAATTCAGATCCCCTTAACCCAGATAATTACAGACCAATAGCACTAATGAATGTGGATATGAAAATTTTAACATCAGTTATAGAATCGAGACTAAAGAAGGTTTTGATATATCTAATTTCTAAGGAACAAGCTGGATTTATGGCAACTAGACAAACTAGCAATAACACACTTACACTGCATAATATGATGACGTATGCTAAACAAAACAACTTTAATATCTATGCTCTTATAATAGATGCCCAGAAAGCATTTGATAGAGTAGACATAAATTTTTTATTTGATGTGTTACCCCATTTTAACTTGCCCCAATAATTCATTCAGATACTACAAATATTATATAGTAATCCATACACTACGCTATACATCAATAGGACTTATTCTAACAGAATACAGATTAAAAATGGTACTCATCAGGGTTGTCCCATGTCCCCCTTATTGTTTAACCTATACCTAGAACCCCTATTTTTATATATCAAGCAAAATTTGTATCATAATGCACCAATAATTTATAGGAATAAAATATTAATGTCAGCATTTGCCGAAGATCTTATTATTTATTGTACAACCCCAATTTCAGACAGTGAAAAGATATTAAAGCTCATAAACGAATTTTCGGTAGTCTCTAATTACAAAATGAATTTACAGAAAATGAATATTTTCCCGTTAAGAACCCCTAAACCTTTTTCATTAATGGCCCTGATGGGGAAGTTAACATGTAAAGAAAATATAAAATATTTGGGTATCAACTTCTCTAGGGATAATAAAGACTTTTATAACAATAATGTTAAACGAGTATGAGAACAAATAATAGCTGATTGTGACAGATGGAAGAATTTAAAACTGCCGGTATTAGCAAAAGTATCAATAGTGAAAATGAATATACTACCACGAATGTTATACATATTTAGGTCTGCCCAATTATCAATTTCAAAAACAGTTTTTAAACAAATGCATAAAGATCTAGCTAAATTTATCTGGAACCCAAAAAGAACTAGAATATCTTATGAGAAATTAATGACCCCTAAAACAAGAAGGGGACTTGAACTACCAAACTTTGAAGCATATTATTTGATTGTAAACGCTAATCGAATTTTAAGAATTGCTAATCATGATGTAACGAATACAAAATGGATACCAACTTGGGTGGTCTTGAATCATAAGCATATTTTGGATAGGAAAATAAATCCTAAAGCATTACCCTTTATGGATAAAATTAGTCTGGTAAAATATGGGGTTATGGACCACATAATAACCTATGTCTCATCTTTGCAAACTTTATTTCAGTCCGTAGATTTATTGCAATATATAATGGTTCTTCAACCTTTCCACAGGAATCCTAATTTTAAACTAAATAATCAGCTTATCGATCTCAGTAAATTTCCATTAATAGTTAATCTGACTCGATTTGATGTTTTTAATAAACTTGACTTATCGGCTTTACAAATTAGACAGGAAATGAATCTACCTAAAAGTTACATTGTTATAATGAGACAAGTTAAAGAACTTGCCTTGAGCTATTTTAGGAACTTTAAACCTGCAGCCGGATTTGTGGATAAGTGCTCTGAATTGTGGCAAGCTATCCAACAAGACACTAAATTTATAGCAACTGCATACAAATTAATTAAGGATTTGAAATTTCAGGACAAAATTTTGCTTTCAGAGTATTGGGTAAACAAAGTAACAGTAACAGACAATCAGATATTAAAAGCAATTGATATAACTAGGAAATCAGTTTCTTTTCAAAAACTGATGTACACGCAATTGATGATTTGGAACAATGGATATTACACATGTCTTAGATTACATAAATTTAACCCTAGGAATTCTCCAATTTGTCCATACTGTGCAGATCAAACAGCGGATCTGGCGTCCTCTCCTGTCCAGTTGGTGAATCTGGGATTGAAGGGCCAGATGCTGGCGTCCTCTCCTGTCCAGTTGGTGAATCTGGGAATATTGAGGCAATGTTACAATTGCCTCATGTACACAGACAACCCTCTCCTCCTCCCACATAACACAAATACTTGCGAGAGATGCAGCTATTTAGCCAAACTGGAGGCTGAGCTCTCTCAACTCAGGACTGGCAAGACCAGACAGGAGGAGAAGGCAACTACACACACCACAAAACCAGTCTCACATGAAGCTATCACAACAATGAATCAAACACATAAACACACAAAGACATACTCGGAGGCTCTGAGAAAAAATTTACCTAAACAGCAGAGGCCTCCAAAGCAGACACCCAAGCAACCACCACCTCATGACACACCACAGGCAACACATAAAACACAAAATCAGTGTGCAAAGCAGTCACAGCCCTTAAGGCCAAATACAACACCAAACATACTTGTCATAGGTGACTCCATAGTCAGATACACTGACGTCCCACTCACCAGGCTGAACAAGGAGAGGGTCACAGTAAGCTGCCTATCGGGCACTAGAATCCACCACATAACACAAGCACTCGGGTCACTCCACAGCAAGTACAAATATGACATAGTCATTGTCCATGCTGGTGTGAACGACCTGAGACGTACCTCCCTGGACTACATGAAAAGAGACATAGAGGAGCTCTCTGATTATGTAGCCCAGGCAGGTATGACCCTGACCCTGAGCAGCATCCTTCCTTCACCAAGAATGATGCCACAACATAGAGACAAGATGATCAGCTTTAACAATTGGCTAAATTTCTGGTGTCATTCAAAGGGGATCCAGTGTCTGTCTGCCTGGGATGACATGCTTGACAAGCCACGCTGCTGCAAGGGACGGCTTGCACCTGTCACCCTGGGATTCCGGATATTGGCTAAGGCTCTTGCCACCCCATAGTGCCTTTTTAGGCAAGGCTCAAATTCTAAACCTACCACCCTAGAAAACAAAAATGGGAAGAAACTAAGGGTAATGCTGCTCAATGCCAGAAGTCTAAATCTCAAAATGCATGCACTCGAGGCCCTTCTCAGTATGGAGAACATCGATGTCTGTGCTGTGACTGAAACCTGGTTCAAGGCTCCTGAGAGCACCCCGGCACTATCAGGTTTTACCTCATATCATGCGTTCCGGCCCCAAAACCCGGACCACACCACAAAAGGAGGGGGTGTAGCCATATTCATCAAGAATACCCACACCTCCAGGTTGGTGGCAACGCACGAAGCATCGGAAACCATCCAGGTGCAATTAACCATAGGCAAAACTGCTCTACAATTTGTAGCATGCTACAGGCCACCCTCTCAAACTCAGGAACCCCACACAGCCTTCCTGAAGACACTGGAGGGTATAAAAGTATCTCCAAAACCATTATATTGGGTGACTTCAACTACCCGAATATAGACTGGGAACATTACTCAAGCCCAAACTTTCTAGCCCAAAGGTTCCTGGAGTTCATAAATTCAAATGCCATGGAACAACTAGTCACCGTTCCCACAAGAGGAGAAAATATACCAGATCTCATCATCACAAACATGGGGACAAAATGCTCCACACTGGAAGTATATCCCTCATTGTTGAGATCAGATCATAAACTAATCTCACTGGATATCCACATCCCGCCCCCACCCCAAACAAAAAAGACCACAGTGAAGAACTTCTTTAAAGCAAACTTCACACTACTCAAGACTGGTGTGGTATCCTTCAAGGCCCCCGAGCCAGTGAAAACCACAACCCAAGCTGCGGAAGCCCTTACAAATGCCTTCTACGAACACCTCCAGGACTGCATGGATCAGACAATCCCTAATAAAACCAAGACTCTTTCCACCAAGGGCAAACGTCCAGTCTGGTGGACCCCAGCCATAAACAAACTTTACAATAAGAGGAGAAAGCTGTTACAAGATAGAGCAAAATCCATAATAGAGAAGACACCTTTGATCATTATTAGTAAAAAAATACGAGCACTCATAAAATCATCCAAGGCCAACGTTGAGAGAAAAATTGCCATAGATTCAAAAGACAATCATAAGGCCTTCTTCAGCTATGTTAGAAACCTGGGTGGAAACTCCCAGATATGCTCAGAATTAGTCCAAAATGATACAAAAATCACTGAACCCACAGACATTGCCAACATACTGGCAGACAGGTTCAGTGCAAACTTCACCCCCCCCCAAAAGGAGAGATAACTATCCCAGCGGAGTGCAGCCTCCCAGACATCTCCAATGCGCAGGTGAAAGCTGCTCTCTCTAAAGCTAAAAACACAGCATCAATGGGACCGGATGGTGTCCCTGGCTGTGTGCTACACGAACTCAATGAGGAACTAAATCCACACATAAGGCAGCTGTTTAATCTTAGCCTTTCCACAGGATACGTGCCCAAGGAGTGGCGTACGGCAACTGTGGTCCCACTCCACAAAGGCGGTGCCTCTACGGACCCTAGTAATTACCGCCCCATAAGCTTAACAAGCCTGGTCTGCAAAGCTATGGAGCGGATCATAATGGAACTCATAAACAAAGACATAGGGGACTTGCAGACATTGGACCCGACCCAGTTTGGCTTTGTCAAGGGCAGATCATGCCTTTTGAACTTGGTCGACTTCTTCGAAACAGTCACCATGGCCATTGATGAGGGAAAGGCAGTCCATACAGCCTACCTTGACCTTGCAAAAGCTTTCGACACAATACCCCACTCGGGTATTATAGAGAAACTTACCAGCTTAAATGTAAGCCCATATGTCACAAGATGGGTTGCAAACTGGCTAAAGGACAGAACCCACAGGGTTAGAGTAGCTGGTGCCATGTCAGACTCCAAGCTGGTCACAAGTGGTGTCCCACAGGGCTCAGTCCTTGGCCCCCTGTTGTTTGGCATCTACTTCTCAGAAGTACAGGCTAACATAGGAGGACTATGGCTGACAAAGTTTGCAGATGACTGCAAACTGGGAGCCATAGTGGAAAGTACATCGGACACAGATATCCTTCAGAGGGGTCTCACGGAAACTGATAGCTGGTGCCAGAGCCATGGCCTGAAGTTAAATGCCAAAAAATGTGCAGTCATACCCTTCGGGAAAAACAAGGTAACCCCAAGCTACCATATAGGTGGCAATCCACTAAGCACAGAAGAGGTTATCAGGGACCTGGGACCCAGGTTGACAGTGGCCTTTCTTTTGACACTCACATTGCTAAAGTGGTTAGAAAAACCTTCTACATTGCCCACCTGATCATGAAGGGATTCACATCCAGATCAAGTGAGGTCATTGTTCCCCTGTACTCTTCACTTATCAGACCAATGATCGAGTACAATGCCCCATTCGGGATGTATCTCACCCGACACCTGCAGCAATTGGAGAGACCCCAAAAGTTCCTCACCAAAAGGATAAAGGGACTCCAAAATCTGTCATATGCTGCCATACTGAAGAAACTCCAGCTCTATTCAGTCACATACCGTATGCTCAGAGGTGACCTGTGCCTGACATACAAGGCCATGTCCAACCCGGAATTAATGGACATGCTCCACCTCAAAAAATCCAAATCTACCAGATCCACTAGAGCAAGCGACTTAAACCTTAGCACGGATATAAATAGGACATGCTGGAGGGATAGATTTGTCACCCAGAGACTCCCTATGTTGTGGAATAAAATCCCAGTCCATGTGAGGCAGAGCACCTCGCTGGCTCTGTTCAAGAGAAATCTTGACCGGTGGATGGGAGATCGTAGGTTTACCCCGGGAATCATCTCTGTGTCACTGCTGGACAGAGGCACAACAAACTAATGGGCACAGTATTTTTTAACATAAGGGGTGGCATAAGCCGCAAAAACTCTGGGCTAGGCTTATAAATGCCTTAGGGCAGATAGCCTAGTATAAACCTATGAACCTATATGTTCTGGAGTTGTAAATGCGTATATAAACTTTGGAACTCTCTTAAAGTACAACTGCAAAAGATGGGTTATCAAAGTTCTACACTGTCATGGGAATTTATGATTCTACACATTCCTCCAAGAGAACTTTCCAGATCGCACACTATTATTTGTATGAATATTTTTTTGCTGATGAAACTCTATATAGCCACAAATTGGCTAGAACCACATAAGACACCATGGAATCATTTTAAGCTTGTGGCTATAAAACATATACTAGCACATAAATTACTTCTGAAGCAAACTAACAAAAATATTAATAACCCAAAAATATGGGAAAAGGTCTTCAATATTATATTAGCATGATACAGATTTTAGGAATATATTAAATATAGAAAGCATTTTGTGTAGATATTGTATAAATGGTTTGTAGTAGTTATAGTGTATTATGTGTGTGATGTTTATTGTATTTTTGTAATGCTTTTGGAAAATATATTTCAATAAAAATTTATTATGGAAAAAAAAAAAACAGTATCAGATGATACTGAATGGAACATCAATAGAAAGGGGTGGGCATTGTTCAGTTGTCAGGTAGTGTGCTCTGGAGGCAGCCTCATTATCAGTATTATGACAACACGCCCCAGTAGTGTGTATAATACTACAGTATGGAGGGAAAGCAAGCTGAGGGCTGCATTCTAGGGGTAACATTCTAAAGGTGATTCTAATCAGTAAATACAGGACCACAGCTATGATGTAATCTGTATCAAGACCTTTCAGCAGTAAGCAAGGTGACTAAATGTGTCTTCTTCTATAAACAGGTGACTGCAATTACACCATTGAGAGCCCCATCTACACCTGCTAAGGATGCAAACCACAGAGCTCACACTACAACCGGTAACACAATTGAGTGAGTGTTTGGTGTGCTGAAATCAAGATTCAGATGATTGGACACCTCCAGGTGTACATTGCAATCTTCTTCTTCTTTCGGCTTTTCCCGGTTAGGGGTCACCACAGCAGATCACATGTCTGCTCATTATCGGTAGTGATATTTTTACGGTGTCGAGTTGCCAGCCCAGCACCCAACCTTCAACAGAAGGCACGCACTCATCCCTAGGTCCAATTTAGAGTATCCAATCCACCTACAGCATGTCTTTGGGATGTGGGAGGAAACTGGAGCACCTGGAGGAAACCCACTCGACCACAGGGAGGACATGCGGACTCCATAAAGAAGGCACAGTACACTCCGTAAAAGGCTTCATAGATGGCCACTGTGAGTGCCATGCTGCACAACATGTTAACAATGAAACACAGTGGCCAGCAAAGTATTAGTTTAAGAGTGTGCATACTTAAGCAACCAGTGTTAAAATATATATATTTTGTAAATATATATATATTTATACACACACACACACACACACACACACACACACACACACACACACACACACACACACACACACACACACACACACACACACTTAATGTTGTACATACACCATTAAAATTGTTTTGTAATGCCATCCACTGCACGTGATGATGACCACATCATTTTTCACGTCATAAAGCAGAATTTCACTACATATTACCTGCCATGCATTGGGTATTGAACATTCTGTTGAGTTAAAATAATTAGCTGTGACATTATATATGACATTGTAATATGGATTACCTGTGTATCCACTGCTCACACTTGACAGACTCACAGCAACTAATTCTGCTATAGTCTAGCATGTGTAGCTAAACAGGTCAGGGTGCTAGACTTGTGTTGACATAGGTTACTGTTTTAGGTTTGAAACTAGCTCCCCCTAGGCTGATGGCAGGTACTGTAGTGTGCAAGATCATTTTGCACTTGCAATTATAAATACTTCTATCTAGTAATTGTATACAATCTTGTTTTAATCTGTAAACAGTATGACAACATTTTATGCATTAATGTAATTTTCTAGTACATGCTGAATACCTGCTTAGACACAGATGTTGCTGTTTTGTAATATTTTCTGTTCTTTGTATATTCTTACAGGTGTTGAAGACAAGACAGAACAGCGCTATGTGTATCTTGTGAATACACTAATTGGAGGAACAAGGATGGGAGAGTGGTATGATTTGTGTGTGTGTTTATTTTTGCTGCCATGGTTCTTCCACTATTAATGGCCTTTTAATGCTTCTGTATGGAACTGTTCATGCAGATGCCATTGGTAAATGGAAATATGTATCCATACTTCCCATAATGCAACACCAGGTATATATCCTAAATTGTAATTTTATATGTAATACCTGTTTTTATCTCATGATTCAATTTTACCTTGCAGGTTTTAGTATACTGGTAAATTTACAACTGTCTGTTATAATATAAGTTTAGATTTGTTGCAGTAACCTATATAATACTCACTTGTGTTGTACTTACCCTTGCACTATAACCCTCTAATGTGTTAGTTTTGTATGGTACTTGTGATGATTAATTTCTTTTGGTGAGTTATTGGTTTAGCTTGTAAGGATCTTTTTGAATTGTTATTGTCAGTTGATGTTGTATTATATACCTTTTATCTGTGTAGGTTATTGGGTGTTTCTTTGGGGTTGTTGATAGTCTCTGAATGTGTACTATGCTGTACGTGTTGTAATGCATTATGCAAACTGCATGTTATGTTTAATATATGTGTTTCATGGTTGGCCAAAATCTCTACAGCTACTTCCTTGCTCTTGCATTGAACATGCTCCCCATGAGCCTTAGAAACATTTCCTTCATCCGTGAATTCAAGAAAACTCAAAAGGTACCTTACTAGCACATGGATTTACTTCTGTAATGATGATGATGTCCCAGATGAACTCACCCCTTTTTCTATCGCTATCTTCTCTAGTCCTCCCTTCCCTACTACCATAACTCACTTCACTGCTCTGTTTTGTACAATTATCCTCTGAAACTAGCCAAATGTGTTATATAAATTCATTCAAATGTTTTATTGTATATTTCTTTGCTATGTTTTTTCTTCAATGTTATAATGTCTCTTGCTATATTGTACTGTGGAGCTTTATCTACGTTTACCTAACTGTTTTATTGTAAATTTTCTACTGTATTCATCTTCAATTTTGTAAATTTTCTTGCTTGTACTGATGGAGCTTTTCTCCCCGGCCCTCCATTAAAAAGGGGCTTTTGCTCAGTTAACAAACAAAAAAAAACAAACAAATACATAAATAAGGCTGTGTGACTATACCATACATTGTCAGGACAATGTGTTAAGCTCTGACCCACACATTACACTCTCAATGTTATCTTAAGATGCTGTCAAGATGTATACTATCCATAATGCAATGTTTCACTATTTTGCAAAAAAATCTCTATACTCCCACTCTGTGTTTTTATGTGAACATTTGCTTACATAGTGCATATCTAAGTTGGATATTATCAACATTTTACACAGTATATCACAGTTACATTATTCTATGGCATTGTGTTACTGACACAGCAGCTTATATGGGTGAATGTGTCATTCAAGTGTCAGTGTATGGCAGTGTTAATTCTGTTTTTCTTTTTTAATATATATATAAAAAAGGATGTTCTGATTGGCTTCAAGCTCAAAGTATGCTTATGGTTTATCTTTTTTGTGAAGTAGTGTGTAGATGTATGCATTCTATTATTGAGAAGCATGCATATTTATTGCATTTGTTTACTGGAAAAGGTCACTGGGCCTAAAGAGCCCATTTTCAGTGGAGGCCTAGGGAGAAAAGTTCTGACAAGAACATAGATACAAAAAATATTAAACATTAATTGGTACAAAAGTAGATACAGTGTTACACATATTGATTATAGTAATATATGCAGAATATATACATAAAACAGGGATTTTGTAGGTTGCCAGGTGAATTCAATTAGAGAAGTATAAACAGATGTATTAATCACCACTACTGTGCCACTATCAACACGTGATGAAAAATAATAATTATGGAGAAAATATCATCAGTCAGCAGTAGCAAAAAGCAAAGGAGTTTAGTTATCATATAAGGAGAAGAAGGGGGTTAGGTTATAGAGCAGGTACATAGCCAGGAAGAGATGAGATGATTTTTCAGCATTTGTTTGAGGGTGGTGGTGTTTCTTACAGAAGATGGAAGTGAGTTCCATAGTTTGGCGACAGTGAAGGAATAGAGGAGTTGACCAGCAGGTAAGGTGGGCTTTTCTACTTTTAGAAGTAGATGATTTTCAAATCTTAGTTGCCTGCTGGGTTGGTATTGGGCAAGTAGTGTTGACACATCAGGACACTCTGTGGGTCTGTAGATTATTTTGTGTGCTGTAGTTAGTTGGGTGAATGAGAGATGGTGGGGGAGTTGCAGACAGCTTAATTGTTTCAGTGAGTTACAGTGGTGGGATGAGAATTTGGTCTTGGTGACAAATTTGGCTATTCAGTTGTAACACATTTCAAGTTTGGATTTTGAAGAACTTTGGATATTAATGAGGACAGGGGTGCCATAAAGGAGAGAAGGTAATAAAAAGGTGGTTGCAAGGGTTTGTCTAGTAGAAAGGCTAAGAAAGTGTTGGTGGCTTTTAGGGCATACAGAGCTTTTGGTATGCTTTTTTTTATGTTATTGTTTATGGATAGGTCAGCGTTAAGGTTTTCATCTATAATAATGCCTAGTAGTTTAGTGTGTGGGACAACTTCTCTAGTGGTATTGTCTTGGGCTTGTACAGTGAAGACTATATACAAACATATATACACCCTTGACCCCACAGGCTATTTTAGACAATTGTGTCACTGTGCAGCCTGGTTTTCTATTTGGGGGGCACACTAGCTCTGCAGTTGCAGATATATATATATATATATATTTACAAAGCTAACAGCCATCTTTGCTTTTTGCGGTTGTCAGTGCTGCATATGCTCTTGTTTCAGGCCAGTGGTGCATACAGTCTCCCTTATAATTGTAGTACTCATCCATATGGGTCAATATCGTTAGTTTTAATATAGCATGACACATCTCATTTATACACATCATTATTCTTGTTCAGTAGACATCAGAGATCAGTGATTATCTTGATGTGTTTGCACATTTCATGTCATTATATAAATTACATGCTGCAGCTGACATTGTTCAGTAATATATGCAAACCTTGGTGAACATCTTTACTGATTATGGCTTATGTATTTGTGATATAACTGAAAATGACAAACTTTGGCCTGTGTATTTAAACAAGAACTATACATGTTTTGCTGTGTGTGTGTGTGTGTGTGTGTGTGTGTGTGTGTGTGTGTGTGTGTGTGTGTGTGTGTGTGTGTGTGTGTGTGTATTTGTGTGCAAGCCACTCTAGGTAATATATTGATATGTCGCATGATATCTCATTGTTCTGTCCTGAACACATTTACTATGCATGGTAGTAGTTATAGGGTGTCTGTCATACCTATGTTGTTCAAAATGAAGCAGATAAACACAAAAGCCAGAAGAAGTAGCTGGATTGAACCGACTCAAAGTAATGCATACTGCAAATCAACACACAGTTGTAGAATGCAGAATTCACTTTATTATCTTCAGAACATAAAAATCCAAGGATGAGCACTTTCATCCAGAAAGATCTAGACTTCATCAGACAATACCCCACATAGTTACTTCCTTCTTATACAGTTCAAACAGGAAGTTCCACCCAGTTATAAACTAATCAATTATGTCAGTAAAAGCACAATATTTACAGACACTGAATTTAAAAAGCAGACAAAATATACAAACTGAAAAAGTTCATGAAACACATCACCCTAAAAAACACACTATATATAAGCACTGCTTCATAAAATGACAATGTACAATAAATATTTAAATATGTTGAATATGTTAAAACAATACATATGTGTAATTAAATACTAAAAACTAGATGTTGTTCTCCTTTTGGCTTTTCCCGGTTAGGGGTTGCCACAGCGGAACTCCAGTCTGCTAATGATTGGCAGTAGATTTTTATGGTGCCGAGGTGCCAGCCTGACACCCACCCTTCAATGAAGGCATGCCCACTCACGCTTGTCTTTTGAATGGCACTTGACCGTGGAGAGGACATGCAGACTCCACACAGAAGGAGCTCCAGCCGAGAATCGAACGGGAGGACCTTTTGCTGTAAGGTGACAACGCTACCTCTGTACCACCACGGCTCTACAAATACTAAAAACTAGATATAGTAGAAAATGTTAAGAGAAATAAATATGCCTTAACATAATAAATACTGAACATGTGAATTATTTAAAAATGTTAAAATGTATAATGGAGAAATATATATATATATATATATATATATATATATATATATATATATATATATATATATTTTTTTTTTTTTTTTTTAATCTTTCCAATGCCTTTAGTTTTAAAATTGGGCTAATGGAAATATGCTCATTCAGGCCTGGCCAGTTCCCAGCATTCAAATGTAATTGTCAGTATAATTCTCTTTTCTCAAGTAATAGTGACCATGCACCACCCCTCATGTTGGTACTGATATTATCTATAATAAAAAATTGGAATTTATGGTCATTGTACAACAAAACATGTTTACTAAGCAAATTAGTTTCTTTTTTATTCCTTATGTCATATAGGTGTTCGTATATGTGATTTTTTTAACTTTCTATCAGTCTTGCCTATGTAAAAGCAAGAACAGGTGGTACACATGGCAGAGTAAATCACTTTCTCCAAGTTACAATTGTATTTCTCATTGATTCTGATTTTGATATTATTGATGTCAAAAATATTGCCTTCTTTTATGTAACTGCAATAATTACATCTGCCACATTTGTTCATAGAACCTGACCTGTGGTTGGGGTAAGAGTTACTGCTCTCAAATATGTTTTTCATATTTTTTGCCTTTCCTATATACCATAATAGGTTGCAGTCCTATTAGTGGTCTGATGTTCTTATCACGTCTCAAAATAGACCAGTTTTTTTGTTAAGATGTTTCTTAGTATGTAACTATCTTGAGTGAATACAGTGATGAAAGAAGTCTTATAATCATTCTTACTTGCAACATTGTTAGTTTCTTGATTACTGGTGGAAGGACCACTGTCAATCATATTACAAGAAAGTAAAGGTACATAAAACCCATGCTCTCTCTTGTTAACCACCTCAATCATTATATCACTAATGAACTTACAAGAATAGACTCTTTTTTGAAACATATTTTTCAAGTTGTCACATTCATCTAAAAATTCATCAGTACCAGATGCCATACGGGCTGCACACACGAACTGTCCCTTAACTATTGCTCTCTTTTGTTTGACTGGGTGTGTGCTAGAAAAATGCAGTAGTGAGTTTGAATACGTGCTTTTCCTAAAGATTTTTGAAACAAACATCTTATTTTCATAATCCTTTTCCAGTAAGATGTCTAAAAAGGACATTTTGTCAAGGTCTCTGTTATAGGTGAACTTTAGAAATTCTGTGGTGGTTCCAATATAGTTTATAAATCATCAATAGCATCAACAGGTCCATCCCACAGAACAAACATATCATCCAAAAACCTGGTGTAAAATTTGATGTGCTCAAAATAACATGAAGGAAAAAGAAATTTCTTCTCCCATTGCCTAACTACAACATTTGCATATAGACCACCAGATGCAGACCCCATAGCCACCCCTTCTTGTTGTAAGTACATTTCTTTGTTAACTCCAAGATTTATTTATAGAGGCTTCAATTTCTATTGTGCTTAATTTTCTCTCTGTTCCCTACCCTAAAATATCAGTCATGTTTGGGCTGCCAAAATTGCATAAAACTCTTAGTCAACCACCCATGCAACCCATAGTAGACTCCAATGGGTCCATTACCCACCCCTTTGCAAGATATCTGGACAATATGTTAAAAGAACACATATTGAGTGAGACACATATCTGCAAGGATTCATGGAGCTTCTTATAAGCTATAGATGAGATACCTTTCAAGGACACTTTTGTTTTTATTACTATCGATATTAAGGACCTTTATTCAGTTATACCTCACACAACTGGTTTGGAGTGGCTTACAGATTGCTTATATGAAAAAGATATCTCACACTTCCAGATCTTGGTCTTTTCACAACTGATGGAAATTGTCCTTAAAAATAGCTTAATTTTGTTTAGCAAAGACATTTACTTACAACAAGAAGGGGCGGCTATGGGGTCTGCATCTGGTGGTCTATATGCAAATGTTGTAGTTAGGCAATGGGAGAAGAAATTTCTTTTTCCTTCATGTTATTTTGAGCACATCAAATTTTACACCAGGTTTTTGGATATGTTTGTTCTGTGGGATGGACCTGTTGATACTATTGATGATTTTATAAACTATATTGGAACCACCACAGAATGTCTAAAGTTCACCTATACCAGAGACCTTGACAAAATGTCCTTTTTAGACATCTTAATGGAAAAGGATTATGAAAATAAGATGTTTGTTTCAAAAATCTTTAGAAAAAGCACGTATTCAAACTCACTACTGCATTTTTCTAGCACACACCCAGTCAAACAAAAGAGAGCAATAGTTAAGGGACAGTTCGTGTGTGCAGCCCGTATGGTATCTGGTACTGATGAATTTTTAGATGAATGTGACAACTTGAATAATATGTTTAAAAAAAGAGGCTATTCTTGTAAGTTTGTTAGTGATATAATGATTGAGGTGGTTAACAAGAGAGAGCATGGGTTTTATGTACCTTTACTTTCTTGTAATATGATTAACAGTGGTCCTTCCACCAGTAATCAAGAAACTAACAATGTTGCAAGTAAGAATGATTATAAGACTTTTTTCATCACTATATTCACTCAAGATAGTTGCATACTAAGAAACATCTTAACAAAAAACTGGTCTATTTTGAGACATGATAAGAACATCAGACCACTAATAGGACTGCAACCTATTATGGTATATAGGAAAGGCAAGAATATGAAAAACATATCTGAGAGCAGTAGCTCTTACCCCAACCACAGGTCAGGTTCTATGAACAAATTTGGCAGATGTAATTATTGCAGTTATTTATTTATTTATTTTGTTTCCAGTTTGGTGACCAGGGAGGTCCACTGGGCTCTGGAAGCTCGTTTTCAGTGGAGTCCCAGGTAGAAAAGCTCCGCATTACACAGTTAGTTACAGAGAATATTACAGTGAAATTATTGCAAGGCATACTTTAGATAGGTACAATTAAGAAGAAAAAAGCAATTACAATTTCATTTTAGCATGAGAAACTGGCAATTGCATTTAACATACATAGAAGAAGAACAACAACAATAGGAACCAATTACATTTTTGTTTAACATGAATAACAGCCAATAACAATTAACATACAAAGTACAGTTTTGTTATTTACAGAGAGTACAAATTGTATCAGGTCAACTGGTCAACTAGAGTTCAGAGTTAGCCAGGGGAGTAAGGGGGGGAGGAGTGGTTAGGAGGAGTGAGGTGAAGAGCACAGTTGCATTTTCTAGTTGAGAAGAGATGGGAATGTAGCTGAGTTTTAAAATTTTCAAAGTTTTTGCAGGTCCTTAGGGAAGTAGGGGGAGAATTCCATTTTTTAGCTGAGGAAAATGATAGGAGATGCAGACCTGCAGAGCGGTTGGGTTTGCAGACAGAGATTAGGTTTTGGTGAGTAGATCTGAGAGTTCTATGAGGAGTATAAGGTTGGAGTATGTTAGATAGTGCAGGACATCTAGTTGGTTTAAATAATAATTTGTGGGCTGTGATGAGTTAGAGGTAATCTAAATGGTTGGGGAGCTCAAGCCAATTTAGCAAATGAAGGGAAGCACAATGGTGAAAGGAGGCTTGGCCTTGCTAGCGAATTTGGAAATCTTATTGTAACAGACCTCCAGTTTGGAGGTATGAGTTGCAGATAAATTAGTTAATAGGGGAGCACCATATAGTAGAGAGGGGAACAGATAGGTAGTGGCTAGAGTTAGTCTAGTGGAGGGAGAGAGGAAATGGCTGTTTCTGTATAGTAAGCCAAGTTTTATATGGGTTTTCTTAACGTTTGCTGGATGTGAGTATCAAATTTTAGGTGTTCATCGATAGTAACACCGAGGAGTTTATCGAAAGGAATGACTTCTATAGTAAAATTATTTAGGCTAGTGATTTGGAATGATGTTTTATCAATGTGGGGAGCTTTTGAGGGAGAGAATAGAAGTATTTTGGATTTGCTAGCATTTAGAGAGAGATGATTTTGGAGCATCCAGTTTTCAGTGGAGGAGAAAGCAGTTTGGTTGACTGGAGTTCAGAAAGGTTTGAGGCACAGCAGATTAAAGTAGAATCATCAGCATATTGCACAATTTTGGTGTTGGGTAAGACTTTATGGAAGTCGTTAATAAAGATGTTGAATAGCATTGGGCCAAGTATGGACCCTTGGGGTATTCCAGTGGGGGTAGGAAGGAAAGTAGAGGTGCCTTTCTTCCATTTTACAGCCTGAGACCTGTCGGAAAGATAGCTACAGAACTAGGATAAGGTACTGAGGGAGAGATTAAGATTAGAAAGATGGTTTAGGAGATGGGAGTGGGAGATGGTATTGAATGCTTTGGATAAATCTAGTATAACTGTAGACACAATTTTTCCAGAGTCACAGGTGAGGTTTACAGTGTGCAGGAAGGAGAGAAGAGCAGTGATGGTACTGTGGCCAGGTCAGAAGCCGTGTTGGATAGGAGTAATTCATTGGTGTTTGGTTAGGAATGGCATAAGCTGAAGGTGGATGCATTTTTCAAGGAGTTTAGAGACTGGGGAGAGGATAGCTATAGGGCGGAAGTTTGAAGTACTATTATTTTTGCCTCCTTTATGGAGAGGTATAATAAAGGCAGAATGCCATAATTTTGGAACGTATGATTCCAGCATGGATCAATTGATCAGGATACTGATGGGGAGAGTGATATAATTTGCGGCTATTTTTAGGAAGGTGGATGGGATGCTGTCAGAAGCATTGGAGCATGGTTTTAGGTTAGAGAGTAGCTTCTTTATGTGAGAGGTTGAGATGGGTTTAAGTTCAAAAGTAGGAGGAGGAGGAGCGGGGGATGAGGAGGATTGGGTGGTTTGAGGGGGAAGGATATTCTGGGATAGAGTTGGTAAAGAAGGAATTGAACAGAGAGGCTATTTCATGGTCAGATTTACTGGTATCTGGGCAGGGGTTGATTTTAGTACCTGGGTTGAGAAGGGAATTAATGAAGTTCCAGAACAGTTTGGGGTTTTTTGGATTATTTAACTGAAGTTTGGTATAGTAAGACTTTTTGTCTCTATTTATTTGTTTTTTAACAAGATTGCATAGTTGTTTGTATCTAACTATAATTTCAGGTTGTTTGTGTTGGAGATACGTTTTCCAGGTTTTGTCTCTTTGTAGCATAAGTTTTTTGGTGTCTTTGGTTAGCCAAGCGGCAGTCTTGGCTTTTGCTCTTTTTGTTCTTACTGGAGCTAGGGAGTTCAGGATATCTAAAAAGGTTGAATTTAAAAACTCAACGGCTTGGTCTAGAGGAAGGGTTTTCAGGGGATTCCAGTTTGTTTGTCTTAGGGAGTCAGAGAAAGTTATTGGATTAAAGTTTGTAAGGTTTTGAGTCTGGATAAACTGGTGAAATTGAGGAGAAGAGGGTGTAGCTCGATGGGTGAAGGCTGGTAAATGGTCTCCTAATGGGTCAGGTATGACACCGGAATTTATGATTTTGTTTGGATGGGATACTAGGATCCAGTTTAGTATGGAACCAAGGTTTTTTTTGTTAGACCTGGTAATGGAGTTAGTTAGTTGGGTGTAATTAAATAGATTGACGGATAAGGAGGGGTAAGGGTTGTTGATTTTATTCCAGTCAATGTTTATATCTCCAAGTATATAGGTCTCTAGCTTGATATTGGAGGAGGCCCAGGATAGGATTTCCTCAAGAGTACTGATGTTATTTCCAGGGGGGATGTAGAGGGAAATTATGCAGATTCTTTTTTGGTTGTTTAATTTTAGTAGGCCTATTACTAGTTCTGCATTGTTGAATGGAGGGATGAGGTTGGGGTATGGGGTGATGGATAGCTGGTTGGAATAGATTAAGGCTATGCCACCACCTTTTCTATTAATGCAGTCACATCTGAGGCATTGGTATCCAGGGGAAGGAATTCTGGGTCACTAATGTGAGGTTTTAGCCACGTTTCAGAGATGGCTACAATGTCGGGCAAGTTGTGATTTAACCAAGCATGAAAGTGGGTTACTTTATTTTTTAGGCTTTGAGCGTTAATGGTGAGGAATTTTAGGTATTTAAGATTGGACTTATTAATGATGACAGGGGGAGTAAGGGTAGGTGTAAAATTTGATCCTGGGTTAGGATGTTTATCCCCAGATAAGCAGAGGTAGTTGAGGAAGGGTATAAGTAGTTTTGGATTGTTAGATAGTCGAGAATAGAAGTTTATTAGTTTAGGCTTGCAGTATTTAATAGAGAATGGAAGAAGTTTTATTCTGAAAAAGTGGAGTGGAAGAGATTGAACTAAAGAGAAGGATATGTTATGAAAGTGTGCTTTTGAGATAAGAGGAAGAGGGTAGAGAGAGGGGGAGTTCTGATATGAAGGAAGGGTGAAGATGGATGTAGGTGTAGGAGGTGGCAAGGTATAAAGGGAGTAGGAACAGGATACAGATAGATGGGATGAGAATGGTTGTTTGGAGAGGCATGGTAGATGATTTCTGTGAAGATGTAGTAAAGAGGAGGGTGAAGGAAAACTTTTAGTGGGTGGGGAGGAGTGGTAGTGGTTGGCAGGTGGAGGAAGGAAGGAAGGGGAGGAGTAGATGAGTGAAGGGGATTGGTTGGTGGAGAAGGAGAGGGATTTACAGCAGAAATAAATGTAGGAGCAGTGGTGGTGGGTGGGAATTGGGGGTAGGGTAGGAGAGTGGAGTGAGCCCGCAGGGCAAACAGAGCAGGAAGAGCCAAGGAAGAGGAAGAGAAGCAGCAGAAGTGTATCAGTGAAGCAGAGAGGAGTTCCAGGGTATTAAGGTACGGGATAGGGACTATGTAAGAGAAAGTAAGGGGAAAGCTGAGGGTTGCTAAGATAGGGGGAACAGTTTTAAACTATTGATCTGTTCAGAAATTGTAGAATAGAAAGTGGGGATAGACAGTGCCACCTAGTGGCCAAACAGTTAAGTGCAAGGGAAAGACCTCAGGCACTCGAGAGATAGAGGGGGGGTCTTGTAAATAAGAGGGGGAAAAAATTAATTCTGTGGTAGGCTGTTTGCTGTATCTCACTGGATAGGTAGACAACAGGGTAGAATGAGGGTAGAGTTATAGTTTACTATAGGGTACATACACTTGTTTTTAGTCCTTGGGAGGGATTACAGTAACACAGCAGTAATTCCTCAGTGTTTTCCAAATCTCAGTGGCGGGAAACCAGGGTTCCAAGCAGTGTACTGGGAGGCACCTGGGATGGTGCAAATGCAGCGGGAGGGAACTGAAAAGGAAAGAAATAAAATGAATATGTAGTTACAAATATTGCAGTAAGTCAGGCTAAAGGAAGAGAGAGAGGAGAGAGGGGAATAGTTAGGAGGGTGTAGTATAGGGGTGTATGCAGGTGAGAGAACAGAAGTAGGAACATTTAACCATTGAAATAACAATAAAGCAAATGCTTAGACTGTAGACATATTGGTACAACATACAAATGCTTCTAGAGATGTTATACAAGGTAGTAGAATTTAAACAGGAGTAGAAAATCTACAGTAGGAACAGCACTTAAATATCCCAACAATTAACAATATATATAAGTAAATACCAAAGTATCTAGATGCACAAATGTGACATTAAGTGTAGCCCAGAGGGTAAAGTGGTAGATTGCAAGGTGGGAAACCAACAGTGCAGACAAGGGTCCACTCACCACCTTTAGTTTCAGACAAGATGCATGCAATAATGGAATATTCCTAGGTTTAAGCGATTATATTATCGGTGTTTAAGTGTAATGGTGAGCCTACATTGAAAAAGCATCTGGTATCCCAGAGTAGAAGCTAGATGAAACCTCAGCTAAGTAGGAGTATCTCTGACCTATTTTATATTGCAGCCACATTTTGCAGTACTACGCAATGTTGTCCTGAAACCAGAGATTACCTCAGCTAAGTAGGGGACTTGCAAGCATGTAATATAGCCCCATTTCACAGTACATTGTTATAGTGTCTTGTGACCAAAATGTCAGGTCAGATTGAGTGGCTAACAGCAGACAGAATACCTCAGTCAGCAGACGCAAAGTGAAACAAAAAGCCTTTGGAGGTGTTTCATTGAAGAGGGCGTTTATAGTATTTAAGACGGTTTACTATATTGCTAATGTGCAGCAGGGAATGCCGCTATGAAAGCCAGTAAACCTTGGGATATAATGCTGGCCAACTAAGGAATCTGAGGTCTCATGAAGAATGGAGACATTAAGATAGGGGCTAGCTATCAGATCAGAACAGCGTGGACCACTGCTGGGATAGCTGCCATTAGTGCTTCAAAGAAGACGCGATAATTGGGCTCACAGCGTGTTACGAGGGATGAATAAGAATAAAACAAAATGCTGATACTACAAACAAGTTAAATGCAAGGGTAAACCACTACAGGCTAGGAAAACATGTAGCAACAGAATAATGCAGGCAACAGAAGTGTAAAACACAAGCATTTGAGTAACTCAATAGAGGCAAATAACACTTATTGTAAAACATAAACCTGTAAAAAGTGACTATCAGAGGTGCACAGTGTCATATTTACAGTTTCCAACAGCACATTTGCAGTTTCCAATAGCAAAATCATTTAAACATTTCTAAAAAAAAACTAATTATCTGAGGTCGTATTTACAGTTTCCAACAGCGGAAACACTCACCCGCAAGGGAAGCCAGCAGCCTACAGAGAGTAGGACTAGAGAGGATGAGAAGATAATTGAAAATGGTGCCACTAGGGCTAACAGAGTAATATAGATTCAGGGGCAGGGTGAAGATTAGAAGAGAGGGAGGGAGAGGGGCAGAAACGCGAGAGTAGACATGGAGTCGGAAATGAGAAGAGGCAGGGAAGATGTGCAATGAGTTATGATAGAGAAAGGGATGGGTAGGAAGCAGAGGATTAGAGATAGTCAGAAAGAGCCAAGGAAGAGGAGGAGAAGCAGCAGAAGTGTATCAGTGAAGCAGAGAGGAGTTCCAGAATATTAAGGTACGGGGTAAGGACTATGTAAGAGAAACTAAGGGGCAAGCATTGGGTTGCTAGGATAGGGGGAACAGTTTCAAACTATTGATCTGTTCAGAAATTGTAGAATAAAAAGTAGGGGTGGACAGTACTACCTAGTGGCCAAACAGTTAAGTGCAAGGGAAAGACCTCTGGCACTCGAGAGAGAGAGAGAGGGGGGAGTCTTGTAAATAAGAGGGGAAAAAAATTAATTCTGTGTTAGGCTGCTAGCTGTATCTCACTGGGTAGGTAGACAACAGGGTAGAATGAGGGTAGAGCTATAGTTTACTATAGGTACATACACTTGTTTTTAGTCCTTGGGAGGGATTACAGTAACACAGCAGTAATTCTTCAGTGTTTTCCAAATCTCAGTGGCGAGAAACCAGGGTTCCAAGCAGTGTACTGTTAGGCACCTGGGATGGTGTAGATGCAGTGGGAGTGAAACTTGTTTTTAGTCCTTGGGAGGGATTACATTAACACAGCAGTAATTCCTCAGTGTTTTCCAAATCTCAGTGGTGGGAAACCAGGGTTCCAAGCAGTGTACTGGGAGGCACCTGGGATGGTGCAGATGCAGCGGGAGTGAACCGCAAGGGAAGCCAGCAGCCTACAGAGAGTAGGACTAGAGGGGATGAGAAGATAATTGAAAAAAAAAGTTACATAAAAGAAGGCAATATTTTTGACATCAATAATATCGAAATCAGAAGCAATCAGAAATACAATTGTAACTCAGAGAAAGTGATTTACTGTGCCATGTATACCACCTGTTCTTGTTTTTACATAGGCAAGACTGACAGAATGTTAAAAAAAATGTATATACGAACACCTATATGACATAAGGAATAAAAAAAGAAACAAATTCTCTTAGCAAACATGTTTTGGAGTACAATGACCATAAGTTCCAATTTTTTATTATAGACAATATCAGTACCAACATGAGGGGTGGTGCATGGTCACTATTACTTGAGAAAAGAGAATTATACTGGCAATTACGTTTGAATGCTGAGAACTGGCCAAGCCTGAATGAACATATTTCCATTAGCCCAATTTTACAACTAAAGGCATTGGAAAGATAGATATATGTATGTATATATATATATATATATATATATATATATATATATATATATATATATATATATATATATATATATATATATATATATATATATATATATCCATTATGCATTTTAACATTTTAAATAATTCACATGTTCAGTATTTATTATGTTAAAGTGTATTTCTTTCTCTTAACATTTTCTACTATATCTAGTTTTTAGTATTTAATTACACATATTTATTGTTTTAACATATTCAATATATTTAAATATTTAGTGTACATTGTCATTTTATGAAACAGTGCTTATGTAGTGTGTTTTTTAGGGTGGTGTGTTCCATGAACTTTTTCAGTTTGCATATTTTGCCTGCTTTTTAAAATCAGTGACTGCAAATATTGTGCTTTTAATGACATAATTGATTAGTTTATAACTGGGTGGAACTTTCTGTTTATGCTGTATAAGAAGGAAGTATCTATGTGGAGTAAATTGTCTGATGAAGTCAAGATCTTTCTGGAAGAAAGCGCTCATCCTTGGATTTTTTTGGTCTGAAGTTAATAAAGTGGATTCTGCATTCTACAACTGTGTGGTGATTTGCAGCCTGCTTTACTTTGTGTGGGTTCAATCCAGCTACTTCTCCTGGCCTTTGTGTTTATCTACACCTATGCTGTTGACAACTGAATACACCAAACTGCAAAATGTCATGTGTGTTCTTCCCTCATCTGACTGTGATGGTGATGTGAACTTTGATGATGAGGACTGCTGACACTACTGTCTTGCTCATGTGTTGTACTTATCAATTTGGCAGACATAATAACAATATATATATATATATATATATATATATATATATATATATATATATATATATTTGTATTGTGTTAGGGTTGACTATATTGCACATTGTCACATTACAAGTACAGATGGGATAATGCTCACCATATGTACTGATTCCATGAATGGGTAATTCAGTACTGCACATATGTTGCAATGATGCATTGGCAAACTTTCTAATATCGGGTACTGCTATGGCTTGTTAAAACTATGTGACTGATTTACATTACGGTCATGTTACAGAGTCTGGGTCCTGAGCCATCCCACTCATACATAGAAGACAATGTCAGCGAGCTTGACTTCTGCCAGATGACCCTGACTCTAAAGACCAGAGAGGATAGCAAGACGATGATGACCATGATGGACTGGGGACATTTGGGCCATTGTTTTAGCTAAGCGATGGCATCAACCTCCACCACCCCAGCCAGACAACCTGAGGGACTAGATCCTTGATGTGGTTACAGACATTTTAGACACAGATGCAGAACCTCATAAACACATTTCTCCAGGACATGGCACTGGCCATGCTTGACTCTTTCCAAGATATCACTAGAGAGATCATCTGTGATATCCACCTCAATCAGTTTTAGGCCTCTCAACTATATGTATTGTCTGTTTGTTCCACTCATAACGTACTGCCACCATGGTGTGCTGGTAACTAGGTTTTCTTTCACTTATATGCACATATTTGCGCACCTTTATCCATATTGTGGTCATGCTTTACTATATTCTTTGTGATGTACATTTCATAATCTGGCACTTATGAGGCCATGGCATTTATCTGTATTACAATACATTTTCAGAAGTGATGACTCCAGTATAAGCATCACATTACATAGGCATACACTACTGTCATTTATGCTGTTAATGTTACAGGCAGGGAGTTCAGTTTGAACTGAACTCTTCCTGTGGCCTGCCTAATCTGCATACTGTGGCCCATAATACTGTTGTGGTCTTGTTTGACCTTGTATGTCACAGCTAGGCACACAGCAGATTGCAATCCACCATTGACCACACAGCTATCATTTTGACAGTGCTCACATGACTACATTAACAGGTGGTGGCATATGGCATGTTTTGACAAAATTTACCTGCTAACATTACTGACATCCCCACTTGTCCCACTGTGATGCTATTCACATTTGATGGCATTTGCACATTGGTGGCATAGTTGCCAACTTTGCATACATCTTTGGTACCAGGCTAGTATTGTGTACGTTTTTGCTATATTTGCCACAGCAGATAGGCTTTAATAAGTTAAACAATGGTGGGTCAGACACTCCCATGGACAATCTACCCACATGACTACCAGTACAATTGTATTTTCAGCACTTATGCTTAGGTTGTGCACCTGAAAGTAGCCTGTCTCAGTGCTATATGTCATTATATGGAATTCATGGCTTCAAATGACATGTAAAGTGATTTGAGTGTCATATTGCCCCCCCCCTGTATGTAATAGCACTTGCACTGTGTCACAGTATTGCTCAGCCTCCTTTTTATGGCACAAGCCAGTTGTCTTATTTTGTGCAATGTGTACAACTTTGGTGCTAACACCAATTGTTTACATTCCTCTGCTGTGCTCATTTTGCGTAGTATGCTTGCAGTGATTTGTATGGCTATAAATTTATAGCCCCAACACTCCCAAAAGACCCCTGTTAGTTATATAAGGGTATCTTACTCCCCATTGTAGTGTTCTATATGTGAATACACCTGACTATCTTTTTAGCAGTAAAACACAGTTAATAATTATATATTTTTTGTGAGTGTCACTTGTTGCCATAGGTTTATATGACAGTACATATGGTTATGTGATAGTCAACACTAATTTTTATGTGTACCTATGCTGCATGCAGTTTTCCTTTTACACATAGCTGTGCTATGTCACTTGCACACAAACACCTTACATCCTGTCACATGTGCAAACTTCACATTTCTTAGAAATCAACCCCTTGCTGCATGTACCTTGCAGCATCTTTCATGCCACACTTGCAGTCCATATTGAGGGGAGGGCACAAGCATGTGTGATGGTTTTACTCAGATGTGTCTGTCCCTTGAATTTATGTGACAGCTTTTTCAGACATTTTCATTACTATCAACATCATAATGTGACCACATTCCATCCCCTTATAACGTTTGGTTATATGTTACACATCTGCATTGTTTATTGGTAAGTACTAGGCTAGCTGCCTTTGCAAGCCATTTTGAGCCTAGCCAATTTCCCTTTCAAAGGTGAGAATCAAAGCCTGTACCTCATGTTTGGGAGGTAAACACCTTAACTATTATGCATCTGCATATACATAATACATGCAGATGTGTAGCACTTAACATTTGGTTATGTGTTACACATCTGCATGTCATATGTATATATTTATGTTTATGTGTACCTTTGTGTACTGCAGCATCATTGGTCTGTAGATGTATTATGCTTGTAGGACAAATTTGTCAAGATGGCAGGCTGTCAGACACGTATGATTCATATTGGGAGGGTGGCCTAATGGTTAAGGCGTTGGTCTTATATACACAAGGTGCAGCGTTTGAGTCTCACAAGGGATAATTGACTAGACTTAAAATGGCTCGTAAGGGCAGTTAGCCTAGTACTACTCTATGAACCCATCTATGAACCTATAGCCACACCACTGTGGTGGTCATTGTGATGCTTCCACTTGCACGATATGATTACATAGCTGAACACCATCTGTGTTGTTCCTGGCAAGTAACTCTATCTGTGATGATAGCATCTCAGTTCTCATGTCCATCTGTGCAGTTCATATGCTTATTTGGCCATTACACAACCACTTGACATATTTGCAGCAGTTCTGCTGCTTGGCTTTGTATGTAGATGTTGCCTCTTGACTGGGAGCTTTAATTTGATGTATCCTTTCCTTCTGTGATCCTACATGCCCACTTGTGGATACAGTCTGTCTTTCTGTTGATTAGGTGATAGTTAGTGCTCCCTAGTTTGTCACCCTGTCACATCTATCATCTGTACCCATGAACTACCACATAGGCAGTAGTCTACTTAACACCTAAAGTATGATAAGAGACCTTGGGACACAGGTAGACAGTAGTCTCTCCTTTGATAATCACATTGCCACAGTAGTCAGGAAATCCTTCTACGTGGCGCACCTTATCGCAAAAGGTTTCTCATCCAGGAAAAAAGAGGTCATTGTTCCTTTCTACTCATCACTCATTAGACCCATTATAGAATACAGCGCCCCTTTTGATATGTACCTCACAAGACATGTATAACAACTGGAAAGGCCACAGAAATACCTCACAAAGTGGATTACCAGCCTCAAACAGATGCTCTACTCAGACCATCTCAAAAAACTCCAGCTTTACTCCGTTGCATATCGCCTACTCAGAGGCAATCTCTGCCTAACATACAAAGCTATGTCATACCCACAGCTGTTGGACATGCTCTACTTAAAGAAATCCCAATCCCTCCAAGCTACATGCTCTAGGGACCTAAACCTTGTCACCACAATAAACAGAACATGCTGGAGGGATAGATTCCTGTCCCAGAGACTTCCCATACTCTGGAACAAACTACCTATCTATATCAAACAAAGCTCCTCATTAGCACTTTTCAAGAAAAATCTTGATGATTGGATGGGAAATAGGGAATTCACCCCGGGAATCACTTCAGTGGCTCTGCACGATGGGGCCACAGGAAAATAATTTTCTTGGGTGGCAAAAGCTAGGGTACCTTTTTGGCTAGGCTTATATAGGCCCTATGGTCAATAGCCTAGTACCTACCTATGAACCTATGAATCAGTCATATGCCTTTTTGTATGACTCACATGGTTTGCAACATCACAGAACTGTTTTTTTGCACTGGTACATGTGCTGTTATGGTGTACCATGGCTGGCATTCATCCCTACCCTGCTTGTTAACTTTCCTTGACCCCGCTGTGCAATCCATATGTGTATTGTCTGTGTACCTCACTTACCTTTTTATATATTGTTTGCCTTTGTATGTCCTGTGGTGTAATATCTTTTATATGTTTTTACACTCCATTTTCTCCTACTCCAATTTCCATGACTTTTTCCTATCATTCTTTTCTCCAAAATGAAAAAAAGACCCTATTTCCATCAAAAAAATTGCCAAGCTCCACTGACTCCCCCTCTGACCTTCCTATTCACTTGTCCTCTTGTGTTGCCCTCTTCTTCACCCTCACCCTATATCTGTTTTTCTATTAAATTATTTCCTATGGTGTTCATTACTTGTGTTTTCCACACATGTCCAACTCCCTTTGTAAGTTACAATTAGTGCTGGCAATGTGGCCATGTGTGCCAGTTCATCTTAATTAATATTTTTGTGTATTTTTTTGTGGATTATAATGAATTCCACAAATATATTTATACTAATATTTAATTTTTATGTTGTTTCACTATGGAATCTTCAAAATATTGTGGATGTTTGTGGTTTACTAGAGATAGTGCAGATATTCCTTTATGTTCTGTTATTCCTTCACTACACGTTAGGGACAAGTACATTTGGTTTTGTGTACATGTCATACACATGCTTGGTAATGGGACCATATCTACTTACGAACGTTTTTATTTTCAGCATACAGTTTCAGGTTATGTCTCACATTGCACTGACATTAATGCATAGCTGTACTAGCTGCATTTATCTGAGGTACTACTTTTATACTGGTGTGTTAGCATATTACCTGCTTTTCTGCAGATCTTGGGCTGAGCTCAGCTCACTGTTTCAGAATCTGTCTGTGTCTGATAACTCTGCTAGAGATGTCCAGTAAATGTCAAAAAACTATGGTGCATTGTATGACCATAATGAGTTGTGTTCATTTAAAAACCATAGTCTACAGCATTTAACTGGGCACAGCTTTTTTGCAAATAATCACTATTCAGACGGTCACAGATGTTTTTGTTTTTGCATGGAAATCAGAAGGATGTGAGGAATACATATCGTACTTGGAAGGGGCATCATGTAGGTAGATATTCAAGTCTCATGTGCTCAGAGTAATATATGATTGCAGCCTAAAGTATATGGTTACAAAGGAATGAATTGTATAAAATTATGTTCACCACTGACAGGTCTCCTAGATGGCTTGTGAGCCAAGGCGCTAGAGTCTTGCTTATTTATTAAACATTGTACTTATTGGATTACTGGCTATTTGTTGTGGACTCTTTACCAGTTACCTGCAACCCATGTGATTCTAGATTTGACCTTCTCATTCAGAGATTAGCAGTGTTAGTAATGTCAGTGATGCAACAGGTATCACACTTGCCTTTGTTACTGAAGTATGTGGGTTCTATTCACACACATGGTAGTTTGACTGCTGATACTGCAGTGCAGCATAAAGGTATTGATGTATCCCCAAGTGTATCCTCCATCGGTGTGGCTCTTAAACTGAGTTCCCATCTACTTGAGTTCATGGTAGCTTTGTTGATATAAAAGATCCTACAACATCTATCAAAAAGAAAAGTTCTCCCAACGCTTTGGGCAAATTTCCACTAGTAGAATAAATACTACCTAGTCAACAAAAAGATAAAAAAAAAACTTCCATTCTCATCAAGCACCCATTCCAGATAATTGTTTCACTATCTTCCCTTCTATCTCATTTTGTAGCTTCTTATACCTATCCCCATTTGATGCAGTGACAACTGTCTTGTCTGCACTCAGTTTCATCCATGTGCCTTCAGTTTTCCATATCATTCCCCTACCATTTGACAAAGCTCCTGTTTAGAGTCTGCTTGTATCGCCACATCATCTGTGTACAGACCTTTTTTGATAACTCCCTTTCAAGCTATTTGCTAAGGTCATCCATCAACAGTATGAACTGCGGTGGACTCAGAGTTAAACCTTGATGCAACTTCCCTCCCATTGGGAATCCTACTAAGAGTCAGAACACTGTTTGTACTTGTGTCATTGCAGTCCATAAGACATTGCAGGACTACCAAAATCAGCTTTCTTGGGACCTTCTCATATGCTTTCTCCAAGCAAGGCATGCCAAATTGGACTCTTTCCTCATCACTAGCTTCTTCTCCAATATCTGTCTCACTGCAAACACAACATTGGTTGTACTGCATCCTGATCTGAATGCAAACTGCTTGTTTCCTATCTTACTTTTTACTTTTCTACTTTTCTGCATATCTATTTATCAGTCATCCTCTCCAGCATATGCATGCATGTCTGACAGGAGTTTGATACTTCTACAAGGCCCAAAGTTGTAAATGTTCCCTTTATTTTTCTATCTTTCTGTATTTGACTTGCAACCGAGTTTTTGCCATCTGTTGAGATACTTTCCATAAGTTAGTAGAGTGCATTTGAAGCATTGTTCTTTGCTATTGCAACTGCTCTCTTAGCCTCTTTCTTAGTCAACCAGTATTCCTTCTAAGCTTGTTCCATCTCTTCTATCTCCCACTTTTTTGTGCACTCTTTCTTTCCTTCTTTTGATAACTCCCTGAACTTCTGCATTCCACTACCATTTTCCTTATGTACCTTAATCACATAGTTGGCTCAGATGCATATCTATTCTATAGTCTCCACACATGCTGCTTTTAGATGCTGCAATTCTACTTCAGCTGCGCCTAACTCCTCTTCTACCTGAGATGCTACAGACCACTGTATTTCCTTGAACTCTTATGCTTCACTTCAGTCCACTTCCAGGTCTTCAGCCTTTTCTCCGTTGACTTTATAGCTTTCTGTGACTACTGCTTCAAACTTTTTGTGGCCACCAGTAGTTTATGCTGTAGACCAACTACTTCACTGTGGATGACTTTGTAATCTCTGTTTCTACCCCAATGCCCTTTCCTTCCTATCAGGAAGTCTATCTGAGCGGCATGCTGGCCACTCTTGAATGTAATCTTGTGACTAACTCTGTTGACGAACCATGTATTGGCCACCCTCAAGCCATTTGCAACACAAAAGTCTAAAATAGCCTCTTCATCTATATTTCTATTACCAACATCCATGTGGACCCAGGCAATCCTCATATCGTGTCTGTCCCAGTGTGAGCGTTCAAGTCCCCCATTATTAACAGTAGCTTGAGTTCTCCTGCTTTAATTAGTCGGTCTTGCAACTGCTGCCTGAATGCACTGTTCTCTTTGCCAACACAACCCTGTAGTGGTACATAGGCTGAGATTATGACTACTGCCCTATCCTTACACTGCAGTATGATTTCCAAGAGGCTATCATTAATTTTAATGACATCCTTCTCTGTCTTCAGAAGACTTTCTCATCACCATAATTCCTAAAGCATTTCTAGTCTGTCCTCCTCATGAGTAGTAGACTCTGGAAGTCAAACCAAGTGGCCTTGCTGCACTCCCCTTCCATTTTATCTCCTAGATAATGAAGACTTCCAGTTTCCTCCTTCCCATTGTATCATCCACTTCCAAGCATTGTCCTGCCAAGGAACCTATATTCAATGCAGCAAGTCTTAGTTTGTGTCATGGATTGTCAGTACTTTAAAAACTTGGACAGAAATAGCCCAAACAGTTAGCATTATAGTTACATTCTTTCTGAAAATAATTCAATCTAAAAGAAGTAAAGCATACTTACAACCAGACCTCTACAACTGCTGTTTGCTCTTCCTGTATGAAGAGAATATTTTCTATGGGTATGTTACAAACAATTGAATACCATCTGCAAATACAGCTAGTTGATCATGTTACATGTGTCCTTCTTATATGTCATTATTTATTCATTGTTATTGCCTGATTGTGCCAAAGGATGGGTTGTTATCTGCAAACAGTAGTGGTTACACATGGCATCACTGTGATGTACATGGATGTACTTGGAATGAGCTAGCTCTAAGGAAGCTGATGTTAATGAAAGTTTGCTTTCCATCTTAAAGAATGCATCTGATGATATAACAAAGGAAATTGTCAAATGTTGAAAATTCCATAAATACGCCCATGTTAGATTATCATCTAAGGCTTTGTAATATTTAACTTAAACATGAAAATCTGAGCTATTCGGAGATAATGCTTGTATAATGAATGTTATTTTGCTGATATTAACTTGCGCTTCTCTTTGTATTAAAATCCCAGAGCAATGCAAACTAAAACTGATATGAAAGGCTTTAAGTTATTTATTACCATTAACTGCATGAATATCTTATGATCTACATTAAGTAGCACTACTAGCCCAGAAGACAAGGAAGTCTGTGGATGTTTGGTTTGGTGAATAAAATGGTTGCTGCTGACTTCTATGATGGAGGTGGGTTTAAGTCTGCATCACTGAATTATGTGCTATTTAAAAGTCAGCTGCAGTCTCTTTTGGGTGTGTTATATATTGCTCTGCTGGAAACTCATCTAGGCTTAACACACACACACACACACACACACACACACACACACACACACACACACACACACATACACACACGCACAGACGCACACACACACACACACAAATATTATATATAGATATAGATAATGCTGCTGCAAACCAGTCAATGTGTTGAAATTTTTTGGCATTTAGATTTTTAATATCTTTTTACGACGTTAACACAGTCATCAGATTTGTCAACATTTATTACCCAACAACTCAGGATCCATTACAGTATAACAACCTTGAACAGAATCAGATGCAGTTAAATACTTTATTACATTATTATAGAATCCGGGAATATTGAGGCAATGTTACAATTGCCTCATGTACACAGACAACCCTCTCCTCCTCCCACAAAACACAAATACATGCGAGAGATGCAACTATATAGCCAAACTGGAGGCTGAGCTCTCTCAACTCAGGACTGGCAAAACCAGACAGGAGGAGAAGGTAACCACACACACCATAAACCCAGTCTCACATAAAACTATCACAACTACAAATCAAACACATAAACACACAAAGACATACTCGGAGGCACTGATCAAAAATCTACCAAAACAGCAGAGGCCTCCAAAGCAGACGCCCAAACAACTGCCACCTCATGACATCACACAAGCAACACATAGATCACAAAGTCAGTGTGCAAATCAGTCACAGCCCTTAAGGCCAAACACAATGCCAGACACACTTGTCATAGGTGACTCCATAGTCAGACACACTGACGTCCCACTCACCAGACTGAACAAGGAGAGGGTCACAGTAAGCTGCCTGTCGGGTGCTATAATCCGCCACATAACACAAGCACTCAGGTCATTCCACAGCAAGTACAAGTATGACTCAGTCATTGTCCATGCCGGTGTGAATGACCTGAGACGTACCTCCCTGGACTACATGAAAAGAGACATAAAGGAGCTCTCAGATTATGTAGCCCAGGCTGGTATGACCCTGACCCTGAGCAGTATCCTACCTTCACCAAGAATGATGCCACAATACAGAGACAAAATGATCAGTTTTAATAATTGGCTTAATTTCTGGTGTCATTCTAAGGGGATCCAATGTCTGTCTGCCTGGAATGACATGCTTGACAAGCCACGCTGCTTTGCAAGGGACGGCTTGCACCTGTCACCCCTGGGTTTCCGGATATTGGCAAAGGCTCTTGCCACCCCCATAGTGCCTTTTTTAGACAAGGCTCAAATTCTAAACCCACCGCCCTAGAAAACAATAATGGAAAAAAACTAAGGGTAATGCTGCTCAATGCTAGAAGTCTAAATCTCAAGATGCACGCCCTCGAAGCCCTCCTCAGTATGGAGAACATCGATGTCTGTGCTGTGGTTCAAGGCTCCTGAGAGCACCCCGGCACTATCAGGTTTTACCTCATATCATGTGTTCCGGCCCCAAAACCCGGACCGTACCACAAAAGGAGGGGGTGTATCCATATTCATCAAGGATACCCACACCTCCAGGCTGGTGGCAACTCACGAAGCATCAGAGACCATTCAGGTGCAATTAACCATAGGCAAAACTGCTCTACAGTTTGTAGCATGTTACAGGCCACCCTCTCAAACTCAGGAACCCCACACAGCCTTCCTGAAGACACTGGAGAGTATAAATGTCTCTCCAAACACCATCATATTGAGTGACTTCAACTACCCAATCATAGACTGGGAACATTACTCAAGCCCCAATACCCTAGCCCAAAGGTTCCTGGAGTTCATAAACTCAAATGCTATGGAACAACTTGTCACCATTCCCACAAGAGGTGAAAATATACTAGACCTGATCATCACAAACATGGGGACAAAATGCTCCACACCGGAAGTATATCCCTCATTGGTGAGATCAGACCATAAACTAATCTCACTGGAGATCCACATCCCGCCCCAACCCCCAACAAAAAAGACCACAGTGAAGAACTTCTCAAAAGCCAACTTCACACTTCTTAAGACTGGTGTGGTATCCTTCAAGGCCCCTGAGCCATTGGAAACCACAACCCACACTGCTGAATCCCTTACAAATGCTTTCTACGAGCACCTCCAGGATTGCATGGATCAAGCAATCCCAAATAAAATCAAGACCCTTTCCACCAAAGGCAAGCGCCCGATCTGGTGGACCCCAGCCATAAACAAACTTTACAACAAGAGGAGAAAGCTACTACAAGATACAGCAAAATCCCTAAAAGGGAAGACATCTCTGATCAATACTAGTAAACTACGATCACTCATAAAATCATCCAAGGCCAACTTTGAGAGAAAAATCGCCAAGGACTCAAAAGACAATCATAAGGCCTTCTTTAGCTATGTTAGAAATCTGGGTGGAAACTCCCAGATATGCTCAGAATTAGTCCAAAATGATACAAAAATCACTGAACCCACAGACATTGCAAACATACTGGCAGACAGGTTCAGTGAAAATTCCCCCCCAAAAGGAGAAATATCTATCCCAGCAGAGTGTAGCCTCCCAATCATCTCAAATGCCCAGGTGAGAGATGCTCTCTAAAGCTAAAAACACAGCATCAATGGGACCGGATGGTGTCCCCCGGCTGTGTGCTACACGAACTCAATGAGGAACTAAACCCACACATAAGGCTGCTGTTTAATCTTAGCCTTACCACAGGATACGTACCCAAAGAGTGGCGTACGACAACTGTGGTCCCACTCCACAAAGGCGGTGCTTCTACGGACCCTGGTAATTACTGCCCCATAAGCTTAACAAGCCTGGTCTGCAAAGCTATGGAGAGGATCATAATGAAACTCATAAATAAAGACATAGGGGACCTACAGACATTGGATCCTACCCAATTCGGCTTTGTCAAGGGCAGATCATGCCTCTTGAACTTGGTCGACTTTTTTGAAACAGTCACCAAGGCCATTGATGAGGGTAAGGCAGTTCACACAGCCTATCTTGACCTTGCAAAAGCTTTTGACACAATACCCCACTCGGGTATCATAGAAAAGCTCACCAGCTTAAATGTAAACCCATATGTCACAAGATGGGTTGCAAACTGGCTCAAGGACAGAACCCACAGGGTTAGAGTTGCTGGTGCCATGTCAGACTCCAAGCCGGTCACAAGCGGTGTCCCACAGGGCTCAGTCCTGGGCCCCCTCTTGTTCGGCATCTACTTTTCAGAAGTGCAGGCAAGCATAGGAGGATTGTGGCTGACAAAGTTTGCAGATGATTGCAAATTGGGCGCCATAGTTGAAAATCCATCAAACACAGATATCCTTTGGAGAGGTCTCATAGAAACGGATAACTGGTGCCAGAGCCATGGCCTTAAGCTAAACGCCAAAAAATGTATAGTCATACCCTTTGGTAAAAACAAGGTAACCCCACGTTACCACATAGCTGGCAATCCATTAAGCACAGAAGAGGTTATCAGGGACCTGGGGACCCAAGTTGACAGCAACCTTTCTTTTGACACTCACATTGCCAAAGTGGTTAGGAGGACCTTCTACATTGCCCACCTGATTATGAAGGGATTCACATCCAGATCAAGGGAGGTCATTGTTCCCCTGTATTCTTCACTTATCAGACCAATGATTGAGTACAATGCCCCATTCGGAATGTATCTTACCCGACACCTGCAGCAATTGGAAAGACCCCAAAAGTTCCTCACCAAAAGGATAAAGGGGCTCAAAAATATGCCATATGCTGCCCGAATGAAGAAACTCCAGCTCTATTCAGTCGCATACCGTCTACTCAGAGGTGACCTGTGCCTGACATACAAGGCCATGTCCAACCCGAAATTAATGGACATGCTCCACCTCAAAAAATCCAAATCCACCAGAGCCACAAGAGCAAGAGACTTAAACCTCAACACGGATATAAATAGGACGTGCTGGAGGGACAGATTCATCACCCAGAGACTCCCTATGCTGTGGAACAGAATCCCGGTCCATGTGAGACAGAGCACCTCGCTGGCTCTGTTCAAGAGGAATCTTGACCAGTGGATGGGAGATCGTAGGTTTACCCTGGGGATCATCTCTGTATCACTGCTGGACAGAGGCACGGCAAACTAATGGGTATAGTATTCTTCAACCTAAGGGGTGGTGAAAGCCACACAACTCTGGCTAGGCTTATAAATGCCCTAGGGCAGATAGCCTAGTATGAACCTATGAACCTATGTATTCTGTTATCTTTTTAAAAGACAACAGCACTAATTCCAACATACATAAAAATGTTGAATATTTTTCTTTCATTTAAAACACCCAACAAGATACCATTCCAGAAGCTCAGAGAGTATTGTCACCTTTTAATTGCATTCACTATAATGTTGTTTCATAAAACATAGCACTGCTCAGAGTGTGTGTGCTTCTAGAAGTGTATACATTCAGACTACGTAATCTCTGGAGACTGAAATCCTTACCACAACGTCCTTCAACTTTTTAGATCATAGTAACTCAACATATCCATGCACTTAGTTTGTATTACAAATCCTAGGAAATCATACACCCTTTCTACCTGCTAACACGTGCAATATTGGCAACACTGTAATTATTGTTATAAGAATTCCTGGTGACGCAAGATAAAATACCTTTTTGTGGCTACTGTTTGCGTGATGCACAAGGAGTGTCTGGGGATGAAAATAACTATTCTGTTGTCATTTGCTCAAGTTAAACAGTCATTATTCTGGCTTTGCAGTACTAATTTGTAAAATTGTGTCAGGCCAGCTGAATACCTGTTTGAGTGAAACAAAGTTAAAATGCATTGCTGTGGTAATCATTTTTATCATAATCAGATTTTTGCAATATATACACAGTCTGCAGAGTGGATTTATTTGCCTGGTGTAGGGGCTGCTTGTGGAAAGCAAATGATTGATCTTTACATCTGCTGACGTTCAATCTTACCTCACAGCAAGAGGTTATCCGGTTCTTGACTGGAGTGCCTTCTTTGCGAAGTCTGCATGTCCTCCCTGTGGTTGAGTGAGTTTTAAAGACATGCAGGTAAGTGCTTGTGTGAGTGCATCTTCTGTGAAGGTTGGGCGCCACACTGGCAACTGGACATCGTAAAAACTCCACTACCAATCCATCTGAGGACCAGTGATCTCCTTTGGTGACCCCTAACCAGGAAAAGCCGAAAGATACTGTTTTTTTTATACATCCATGCATGTGTGTATTTCAGGATGATGCAGTACATCTACAGAAGATGGACATCATTTCTTTCATTTTCCATCACAGACATCAGCACTGAACAAAATAAGTATGTTTGGCAGTCTGAGTATAAAAGCAGATGATTACTTTACCAGTGGGCCATGTTGTTTGTGAAGTGGCATTCCTCTGATGTGCTTATAAGAAAGTATACTATACAATAAAACAGCGTATTGCCAAAGGAAATATCAAAATACATATCCACGTTTAAAAAATATCGCAATTCTATCAACTAATGAGCAGAATATTTAGCACATATATTTTTAAATAACACACAGATTAAACCGAACGAAACGATCTACAAACAATGCCTTTTAAACGTTAGTTAGCGTCCTACTGTTTCAGCGGAGTACTCCACCAAAAACAGCAAGACATCAAAAATTGTCAATTAATTTTTCTGGGGTGACTCAAGATGCGAACACAGCCATTACATAAAATAAATCCTTTTACACGTCTTTAAAATATAAGACTTGGTTACTTATTAAATAGGAGGCAGCAATTATGAATTCGCGTTTTAATAGGAATAATAAAAATCTATAACGTTTCTAATACGCAAGATGTTACTTTGTTTTGCTTGTGCATTAATCCCCCCTCCCCCCGAGCTATCACTATATAACTAAACATTGAATTGTGGGAATTCAAACGAAAATATTTGCATCTTTCTGTATGTTTTTGTAGCGTCCATGGGCGGGACTGCGCTGCTTTGGGCGGTACCTTATTGATTGACAGGTTAGAGTAAGTTGTCATATGCCAACGAACATGACAGGTTTCGTTATTGGCATATTATCCATGGTCATAGAAGAGTGGTTGGCTGTATTTAGACGCTAAATTGTGCAAATTAAGGTTCCTTGTTTATAATAAGGTAGGGTTATCACCTGCCCCACTTTGTGAGGGACAGTACCTCTTTGGGCAGTTGTGTCCTGCAAAAAAATGGCATATGTCCTGAGATTTTAGGACAACAATATTTCCTATATTTTCTTTGCATAAAACAGTTATTTTGTATCTGAAACACCTAAATGTTATAATAAACAGAATAAGCGACTAAAATGCTACAAGAAGAAGCTTTTATTTAGGCAAAAAAAGTGAAGTTCTGTCCACTCCTTTGTACTGGCCATGGGTATCTTTTGCCCTACAAAATATGACGTTTCGACACCAAATGTCCCACTTTGGGATTTGAAAAGGTGGCAACCCTATAATAAGGTCCGAGGTGTACAGTAAAGCAATATTTTCAAAGGCATGCATTTTCCCCTCCAAACTCTCACCTCACGTTTTCTCTTTTCAGAAGGAAACGCACAAGTAGTGGAGTAGCATTCATTGTGTAACTACAGTTGATTTGAAATAGAAGTTATGTACTTACCATAAAGTTCCATGTGAGTTGTTTATCTCTCCTTTATTCTCACTGATGGGTTGGAGCCGATCCTCGGCTCTGACACAGCCGATAGCAAGCTCAAGGTTTGCCAGTAGCTCAAGACCAGCCCCTTATCCCACCATTCACTGCTAGAATTACCTCAGATCTTGTTTGCTGTGAATAATAGTCTATATATATATATATATATATATATATATATATATATATATATATATATATATATATCTACATATATACAACCTATACATACTCTCTTATATATATCTACGAAGAAGAGTACCCAAAGGGAAAGAGAAATATTAAATAACCAGGATGGCACTGAGTACATAACTTCTATATGTGAAGTTGTTAATCTCGCCGATTATTCTCATTGATGGGTAATGTCCCTAGCACCTTCAACCCTGGGTGGCTCATGGGAGTATGTTCTTCAGTACTGTAGAACCAAAGGAAGACCTGTCCCTAGAAGCCTTATCAACTTTGTAATGTGAGATAAAGGTATGAGGGTTAGACCAAGTGGGTGCAGCGCAAATATCGTCAAGGGGCAATTTAGCTTGAAAAGCAGAAGAGGTAGACACAGCTCTGGTAGAATGAGCTTTTGGTTTGTGCGTTAAAGGCATGTTCACATTTTCATAAACAAAGGATATACAATCGGATAACCATTTAGATAAGGTTGTTTTAGCCACTGGATTGCCTTTTCTTGCTTCTGAGAAGGCTACAAAAAGTTGATCTGATTTCCTAATATCCTTAGTTCTGTCAAGATAAAATCTGAGCTGTCTGTGAACATCAAGTTTGTGCAGCATATATTCTAAGTTGTTAGAGCGGTTGGGGAAGAAAACTGGTAGTTCAATGACCTGATTGATGTTTGACTCAGAACAGACTTTAGGTAAAAATGAGGGGTTCATTCTGAGAGATACCCTATCAGCATGGAAGATCATGTTGGGTGGTCTGATGGATAATGCTTGAAGTTCTGACACTCTGCGGGCAGACGTAATGGCCACAAGAAAAATTGTTTTCCACAATAAGAATTTTAAAGCACAAGAAAAAGCTGGTTCAAAGGGAGGAAGAATAAGTTGAGACAGCATAAGGTTTAAATTCCAGGGAGAAAAGGGAATTTTGATCGGAGGTCTCATATGAAGAATGTCTTTAAGGACGGTTTTGCATAATTTATGGCTCATAATATTTCAGCCATCAAGACCAAGGTGAAAATTTGAGATAGCAGCTAACTGAACTCGAACTGTAGCAGCTGCTGCCCCTTCCTTAAAAATTTTTGTCAAAAATTCCAAGATCGAAGATAGCGGAGCTCAAAAAGGGTCAATGTTCTGCTCATTGGCCCAAATTGAGAACCTTTTCCATTTGCTGCCATATAATTTCCTGGTAGATGGCTTGTGAGAGGACAAGAGAATCTGTCTTGTATCTTCTGAAATTGAATGAAGCCTGGCAATTAGGGGAAGTGGATTAGCCAAGCAGTCAGTTTCAGGGACTGTAGAGAAGGATGAAGGTCCCCTGACTGGTGCGTCAGAAGGTCCGGAACTGGGTCCAGGATCCATGGATCCTCCAACAGATGATGGTGGAGAAACGGAAACCAAATCTGTCAAGGCCAGTAGGGGGCTATGAGCATAACCTTCCTTCCCAGCGATTTTGTTTTCTGTAGAAATCTGGGTATTAATGGGAAGGGTGGAAATGCATAAAGGAGACCCGGGGACTAATCGTGTAAAAGTGCATCTCTCGGGGGATGACCAGGAGGTGGTATCAGGGAAAAGTAGCTTCTGCATTTTGAATTGATGTGGTTGGCAAAAAGGTCGCAGCAAGGCTGGCCCCATTTGTGGAAAATCAACTCCGCAACCTGTTGATTGAGAGACCACTCGTGAGGGAGTAATATTGCCCTGCTTAGCTTGTCCACTATGACATTGGATTTCCCTGGGATGTACGTTGCTAACAGAAAATGCTGGGACAACACAGCCCATTGCCAAACCCTGAGGGCTTCTCAACAAAGGGGGTAAGACTTGGTTCCACCTTGCTTGTTCAGGTACCAGAGTACTGTCATGTTGTTGGTCTGAAATGCAATAGTCCCTAGAGGGAGAGAGTCCTGAAAATACTGCAACACCAGAAGTACTGCTCTCAGCTCTAGAACATTGATGTGCAGATGTGATTCTTGATCTGTCCATGTGCCTTGGGCAGTCTTTCCCTGAAAATGCCCCTCCACCCTATCAGGGAAGTGTCCATGATCACAGTGGCTACTAGGGGGGAGAACAAAGGGTCTCCCTACTGTAACATGAATTGACGTCAACCACCACCGAAGGTCTCTCCTGCAAGAATCTGTGATAAGAATCATGTGGTGCATTGGTAGTTTCTGGTAAGACCACTGAGTGAAGAGAAGCCATTGAAGGATTTGCATATGCATCTTTGCGAGTGGTATAGCCAGGATTGCTGCCGCCATCAAACCTAGTACTTTCAATACCTCCACTGCTGTAGCTTTGTTCTTTGACACCAGTGAGCTGACGTTTTGGTGAAGAAGGGATACTCTTTCGATAGGGAGATGTTGAGTGGTGGTTGAGGTATCTAACTCTGCTCCTATAAAAATGGTATGCTGAGATGGCGATAAGGCAGACTTTTCGAAGTTGATCATAATGCCTAATTGATGTCAGAGTGTCAGAGTGTTTTGTGTTGCCTGAGTCAATTGATGCCTGGTGGTAGCAGTGAGGAGCCAGTCATCTAAGTATGGAAACACCTGGAATCCTAGACGCCTCAGGTGAGCCGTGACCACTGCCATGCATTTGGTGAACACTCTGGGGGCTGAAGTGAGACCAAAGGGCAGGGCTCGAAATTGGTAATGATTGGCTCCCAGCCGGAAGTGCAGATGATCTCTGGAGCATCTGTCCATCTTTATGTGATAGTACGTGTCCTTGAGATCTATGGAGCACATCCAATCGCCTTTCCCTAAAAAGGGAAGAATGGACTGAAGCGTGACCATTTGGAACTTCTCTTTCTTTACGAACTTGTTGAGTCTGTTGAGGTCCAAGATAGGTCTCCAGTCCCCTGTTTTCTTTGGTACCAAAAAGAATCTTGAGTAAGTTCCGAATCCGACTTGGTCTGCTGAGACTGGTTAGATGACTCTTTTTTCTAGCGATCTGTGGACCTCTACGATTGCTTGTTCCCTGAGATTGGGTGGAACATCTGGGATCTTTTTGATAGGAATGGCAGGGGTAAAGAACTGATGCTTTGTACCCAAGTATCCGATGTTATGTTTATCCAGGGTTCTGGGTACAAAGACAAGTGACCCTCGACTGTCTCCAGAGCCGAACAGTCGGGCCCCCTTTCAGGAGTGCTGGTAGGACTGACCGGAGAACTGACCCCTGTCACCCTGTTGCTGTAGACCCCCTGCGCCACGGGGGTGGCATCTTTCGTTATAACCCCCTCCTCTGCCTCTAGAGAGGGTTTCACCACGTGTGTCATGAAAGGCTGCTTGAGTTTTTCGGAACCACACCCCCCCCCAGGGCCCTTGGGGTAGGGCTGAGTAGGAGTGGAAAAGTGAACCCCAATGGCAGATAAAGTCTTGCCTTCCTGTTCACACCTGGTTAAAGTTTCCTTTACTTTGGGCCCAAACAGTGATGAGCCATCAAATGGGGTATTAATAAAAGAATACTTGAAGGGTTCCACAAAGGAACAAAGTCACATCCAGGCTTGTCTGCGAAGAGCAATGCCCAAATTAGCAGCTCTACTCGAACTATCAGCTGCATAGAATATGAAACGCGTGGATGAGTTGACTACTGAGTTAACATTAGCGAGCTGGGCTTTGACTTTGTCGGCCACTCCTGCAGCTACTGTACCCTGGAGAGTATCTCTTAGCTCTTTCAGGAGATCTCTCTGTAGTCTTGTAAAATGGGTCAAGTAATTCAGTGATCGCAGAGAAAAAGTCGCTGAACTAAACATGCGCTTCCCATATCTATCCATAACCCTAGAATCTCTGTTAGGGGGATGGATAGAAGAGGATGTCTCAGATAATTCCTTTTTGGTGGCTGCAGCCACCACCATGGCATCCACAGGGACTCCTTTTGTCAAAAAAGGTTTATCGACTGGGGCAGATATGAACTTATTGGGTCTACGAGGGACAGGTTCCATGGCCTCCGGAGACTCCCACGCCCTTACGAGAGATCAGATCCATGAGCTCGTCATAAGGCGGAGACACCCAAGAAGTGGAAGGTTGAGACCCAAAAGCCTTCAAGAGCATAGACTCATCCTCAGTAGGGGTCTTGGACTGCCAGTCGCCCCTCTGACTAAGGATCTCTAGTATCTCTGCAAAAGAGATATCCTCAGGGAGGGACCGAGGGGACCCTTCTGACTCATCTAAGTCCATGTCAGATGTCAAAGACTCCTGTGGGGAGTCTAAGTGCCTCCTCTTGCACAGTCTCTTTCTGGGCACCTCCTCAGTGGAGGGGGGGTCTGGGGAGGTCTCAGAAGAGCAGGAGACACCCTGTGGGGGTACTTGAGGTTCAGGGTCTCTATGCTTAGAGGGGTTGGTAGATGCAGAAGTAAACACAGGAGCTTGAGGGGAGAAGGAAAGCTGAACTGATGCTGATGTTGTCCTTGCAGACAAAACTCTCCTCATAGCATCGAAGGAACCTTGGCTCTGACGAGGAGGAGTGGACGGACCCAAGAGTGCCATCCAATCCTTCTGCACCGAAACCCTGGGCTCCGAGCCTGAGGTAGGAGCCGAGCTCATCTGAGCCAAAGCCCCGAGAGGGAGAGTCGGCACTGACAAGTCGGTGGAACTATCCTCCCTGGACCTGACTGGAGAGTGTCGGCTCCTAGAGCTCTCAGTCGGCACTGAAGACATCCTAGTAGATGGAGCTGATAACCCCGGAGTGGATATCGGCTCCAAGGGTCCGACCACCATCGGTTCAACTTCCCTCAGCTCCGAGAGTCCAGTACGGCTTGGAGGAGAAGTAGACAAGTTTGGTTCCATGGTCTTCGGCACCGAGAAGCTGGTTGGGGCCGACAACAGTTTGGCAAGTCCTGGTGCCTGTAAAAGCTTCTGCACTAGCTGATCCATGTCCAAATTTGAAAGACTGACTGAAGACTTAGCTGAATGCACCGATGGTGCTGACTGGAGCAGAAGTGAAGAAGGAACTTCGGAGACTGGCTCCAATACTGAAAGCTGTCTCCGAATCAAAGGTACACTTGGCTCCGATGACTGTGGAACCGATGACCCTCCTTCTGAAATTTTAGCCTTTTTGGATACCTTATCTGAAGACTTGGATTTTGAAGATTTGGAAGACGTACTAGCACCTTCATGGCTATTCAAAACCTCTGAAAAAGATTGCTGTAGCAATCCTCTGTCTATAAGTTTCCTCCTTCTCTCCAAGAGGACTCTTGAAGAGAAGGAGTGACAAATGCTACAAGTGTCTTGGAGGTGCTTGGTCCCCAAGCAGTAGACACATTGAATATGTCCATTAGTGATGGACATTTTCTGCCCACAATCTGGGCATTTTTTAAAACCCGATTTGGGATGGGATTTCTCCCTATCCTCTGACATACTGAGAGAAAAACAGTAAATAGATTCACAAACAACTAAGCCCAACCCGGGCACTATCTACAACAGTAAAATATATATAAATAAAAATATAATACAAATATGGGACTAAGAGTCCCACAGAAAAAAAAAAAAACTAACTACTAAAGGGATTAACAGTAGGAAAAGGGGCTAAAGGCCCACACAAACTAGAAAGCCAACAAGTCCCTAATTTAAAACAATTTAAACTATCTAAACTGTCTAAACTATCTAAAAATAATGGAACTAACACACACTACATAAATATAACAAAAGGAAAACTTTTTAAAAACTTGATGTTAATTCTGTTTCTAAAATGGTCCAAGCTATCTGGATCACCAAGATCTCTCCTGCCACAGCAAACTAGATCTGAGGTAATTCTAGCAGTGCATGGTGGGATAAGGGGCTAGTCTCGAGCTACTGGCAAACCTTGAGCTTGCTATCGGCTGTGTAGGAGCCGAGGATCGGCTCCAACCCATCAATGAGAATAAGCGGTGAGATTAACAACTTCACATCCATTTGTACATGCCACTATGCACATTTTTTTTCTTAAATTGTCACAGTGCAGCATGATTTTCTTTCTTAAATTGTCGCTGCATACCTAATTAGTTATTAACTCTTAAATAGGAACAACAGGGTTACCACCTGTCCAACTTTGCGAGGGACAGTCCCTCTTTGAGCAGTTGTGTCCTGCAAAAATATTGTAAACATGACAGATGTCCTGAGATTTTAGGACACAATTATTTCCTATATTTTATGTAGTAGTTGCATAAAACAGTTATTCTGTATCTGAAACACCTATGTGTTATAAGAAACAGAATAAGCAACTAAAATGCTACAAGAATAAGCTTTTATTTAGGCATAAAAGTAAGGTTCTGTCCTTTGTACTGGCTGTGGGTATGTTTCGGCCTGCAAAATCTGATGTTTGTACCAAAAATGTCCCACTTTGAGCATTTGAAAAGGTGGCAAACCTATCATGCCATTGTGTAATGTTACTTTCATTGTTGGAATAAGATTAAAATCATTAACTTCTGGTTCTGGACATACAAATCGGCCATTTAACTGCATTTGTTTTTCTTTCTCGAAGTGAAACCATTTATTTTGTGTCGTTTGTTTGTCATTAGCACCTTCTTACTAAACAATATAGGTGTGTTGGTTTGATTGCAAAACATACTGCTTGTTGGCTGCGAAAAGCTGTTCCCATGGCTTTGCATGGTTAGTGCATGTTCTTACATGCACAAGCAATATTTACATCTTGCTAATGTTAGGGCTGCCACCTTTTCAAATGCCCCAAAGTAGGACATTTTTTGGTAGAAATGTCAGATTTTGCAGGCCAAAACATACCCACGACCAGTACAAAGGATATAACTTCACTTTTTTGCCTAAATAAATGCTTATTCTTGCAGCATTTTAGTTGCTTATTCTGTTTCTTATAATATGTAGGTGTTTCAGATACAGAATAAGTGTTTTATGCAACTATTACATAAAATATAGGAAATCATGTTGTCCTAAAATTGCTGAACATTTGACATTTTTATAATTTTTTTGCAGGACACAACTGCCCAAAGAGGGACTGTCCCTCACAAAGTGGGACAGGTGGTAACCCTAGCTAATATATGTTCCTCCAACTGTAGTACATTTTGCACATGTATGTATTTGTGCTGTGCGTTAATAATGCATATTATATTTTTATTATGTGGGTGTAACTTACAGTTTTAGGAAGTATTTTTAATGTGCTCCTTCAATATTACTTTCTAGTGGGACTTCAAATTCATATAGAATAAATTAGCGTTGCAACTCCCTGGTTCCAGGTCCTGCACATTGAAATATCTAACCTGGCCTTCTTATTCACTGTAAGCTTACACAAGACCTACCAAACAACATCTGAATGTATTATTATTATCACACACTGCCCCTTGCACCACAATGGGAGAAGTGTTTATGAAAACGTAAATGACTATTTGTTGCCAGTAATGTATAATATTGCAAGCAGCATGAGGATAGTGAATATTAGATTGCATTGTGTTATTTATGCATGTATCTTTAAGAGAACCATCAACAGTGATATGAAGGAGACAAGAGAGCAGGGCGTTATAGATATCACCATCTTTAAGTCAATAACATAATTTGCATATATGAGGCCAGCACATGTGAACAGCCTTGTAGAAGCTCTTTCCCAAATGGCCCCTGCATGGCCACATGGTATTTCAGTACCAGAGGAGCTGCCAAGGGTATTACGGTTGAGGTGGCTTTGGCACTACTCCCAATCCTGGCAAAGCTACCCAGTCTGCTATGTTAGACCCATACCGGTCTGTGCCATATGTCTGTCCAGGGTCCTGCAGGAGACAGTGCATTGTGAGAGTAATGTTTTGCTCCAGTAAGTATGTTGGTAGCATACATGAAGTTAATGTTACTCTGATTGTACATCAGGGCCTCATATAAAGACAGTTGCTTACATCCTATCCTTTTCCTCCTTTCATTGTGTTGAAGTTGTGAATCTTGTTAAAGAAGCTGATCCAAAAATGTTTCTTATTATGACATCTTCAAAGCCATCATCATGTGAGTATTAAGGATAGGCTATATATTTTTCTGAATGTGTGCTCCTAAAAGTTGAGTTTAGACTGTATAGTTGAAGCACTTAAATATGTACTACTTTGATATGCTGAATGTGTTTTCCTCATAGCAGTGTCCACTAAGTGCAAAATAACACATAAGGAATGTACACAATCATGTGGATATCAATGCAGTTTATAGACATAACAGCAGTAATGCAACAGTATGTAATTTTAGATTTCAGACTTTAGAATGGGTTAATGGAATTGACAAACTAGGAGACTGGAATATTATGTTAGAATACAGTAGACAGACGTATGTGGTTTTAAGATGGCCATTTTTGCTTTATTTAATTTAAATTATTTTCAAATCAGGGCATTAATAGATGGGGTCAAATTAGGGTTGGAATATGCAAGTTGATTTGCTGGAAAACTTGCAAAACAATGAATTTAAAACAAAAATATTGTTATTGGGTCTGTTCTTATTGACAGATATTAAAATTATGTAAAACATACAAAATGCTGTTGTGACATCAGGCCAAAAAGCCTATGCATTTCAAATAGAGTTTACTCTTTCAAAACATAATAGTATTAAAACTGACACTAAAACATTAACATGAGTTTATTCATGAGACTTTGAGATGTAGCTTCCCCTTTGAATCCAGAGGTATAGTTTTTTAGACATTTTATAGAAATGACTCCAGTCTGTTTCTCTGAAAATTTCATGACACTTGATCAAAAAGTTTTGGAGATGCAGTTCTTTAAAATCATCACCTACAAACCTCATTTTCCTATTTTCAACATGGGCTTGGAGTGTCCTGTCAGCTGTCACCACCTCTCTCAATCTGATGCCACAGACTTTCCTTCTTCAACACTTATGCCTTTCACAGGTTTTCTCTCACATAATCCATTCAATTTATTGCCTTGCCTTCTTCCTGTCTTTCCCAAATGATTTTCACCAAAACATCATCTGCTTTCAGTACAAGTGCCTGAACCACATTTTTATTGCTTAAAAACCTCAGCTTTGGCCAGCTAAGAACTTGGTTATATTCAACTGGACATATAAGAGAATTTAAGTACCTTTATCTGCACTTTTTTAAAAAAAAAATACAGTATTTAATTTGATTTAAACTGTGTTGAAGGAATATTTAACTCAAGTGGCAGTTATTCTGCTCTTTAGTAACTTGAACTGAAGCTAGTGTGTTATTTGCTACTAATTACAGGTGTGGGGGTAGCCACATTCTTTGATTTCCTATCCTTGCCTTTTTAAGTGGTGCATTGTGAATTTGTTATTGCTTAAAAACCTCAGCTTTGGCCAGCTAAGAACCTGGTTATATTCAACTGGACGTATAAGAGAATTTAAGTACCTTTATCTGCACTTTTTTAAAAAAAATACAGTATTTAATTTGATTTAAACTGTGTTGAAGGAATATTTAACTCAAGTGGCAGTTATTCTGCTCTTTAGTAACTTGAACTGAAGCTAGTGTGTTATTTGCTAGTAATTACAGGTGTGGGGTAGCCACATTTTTTTATTTCCTGTCCTTGCCTTTTAAGTGGTGCATTGTGAAATTTTTATTGCTTAAAAACCTCAGCTTTGGCCAGCTAAGAACTCGGTTATATTCAACTGGACATATAAGAGAATTTAAGTACCTTTATCTGCACTTTTTTAAAAAAAATACAGTATTTAATTTGATTTAAACTGTGTTGAAGGAATATTTAACTCAAGTGGCAGTTATTCTGCTCTTCAGTTATTCACACCCACCCTCCCTGTTTTTGTTTTGGTGTTAATCTTGGTGGCCTTGAAACTGCCCGCCCCTCAGCCTGCCTCTGGGCCCATCTCATTTGCTCACTCAACTGAGTGCAGTGAGATCATATTCTGATTTCAGGCACTCCTACTTTGTACAAAGAGAGCATCTGGGAAACAGACAAAAAAAAATTAAGCTTATTTCCTGCCTTTCCTGTTAAGTGGTATAGACTATTTGTAGGCTTTCGTGCCCCCAGGCCCTTCTGTGTTTGAGGGAAGCCTTCTGGCTTGTTTTTTTTTTTCTTATAACTAGCCAGTTTTCTAGTTTCAGCACTCAAATCTGTTTCGTTGATCTCAGCACTTGTTCAGATAAAAAAAAAAAAAAAAATTATCTGCTTTTACTGTACTTGTGTTTCTACCTACTTCATTTTACTTTTGCATCATCTTAAAAATACTCAATTGTATTTATTACTGCTTGGTGTAACTCATTCTAAGCCTTTTGGTTTAAACACTTGGGCTTCGGACCAGTTGTTTTGCACTGAGAGGGTTTGTGGTCTGCACTGTTGTGGCAGAACAGGTAGCTTACATCCTTCTAGGTTGGGAACTGCTGATTGAGGGCTCAGTGTCTGTTATTCTAAAAGTGTATTAATTCTGGTTTAAGCACTTGGGCTTTCAGGCCAGTTATTTTACATTAAGAGGGTTTGTGGTCTGCACTCTTGTGGGAGGAGAGGCTGGACTCTGCCCTTCTGAGCTGGGAATTTCTGGTTAAAGGCTTATAGTGCATGCATATCTGAACTGCTTCTTACCGAAGTTGGTGCGCCTTGTTTGCTGTGGCGTAGACTGGATTCGGACCTGCTGGATCTAGCTTTGTTTGTGTAACTTGAGCACTAATCCAGACATTCTCTGAAGTATTCAATTGTATTTATTACTGCTTGGTTGTAACTTGATTAAATTGTAGCTATCATTCTAAGTCTTTTGGATTAAGCACTTGGGCTTCAGACCAGTTGTTTTACATTAGGAAGGTTTGTGGCAAGCACTGTGGTGGCAGGACAGGTAGCTTTCATCCTTCTAAGTTGGGAACTGCTGATTGAGAGCCCAGTGTCCAAGGGTATTAGTTCTGGTTTAGGCACTTGGGCTTCAGGCCAGTTATTTTACACTAAGAAGGTTCGTGGTCTGCACTCTTGTGGGAGAAGAGGCTGGACTCTGCCCTTCTGAGCTGGGAATTTCTGGTTAAAGGTTTATAGTGCCTGAATATTTGAACTGTATCTTACTGAAATTGGTACATCTTGTTTGCTCTAGCATAGACTAGATCCAGGCCTGCTGAATCTAGCTTTGTTTATATGCTTGTTGTTTGTTTGCTTGTTATTTCCCTGGAAGCTAATTCCACCTAATACGGCTTCTCAGCTTCTGTGGATCACTAGTGATATCTGCATTGCTTACTGTACTAGTTCCTTGTTTCACTTGAAAGAAAGTTACTGTTTGTCGTTTTTGCATTTAGTTACTTGTAACACATTGCACTCAAGTTACCTGGCACTTGCTCACTAAAGCAATTATATAAGTCAGCACTAAAAATTAAAAGCACTACACCCTCACTCCCCACTGGCCCTTGTTTTCAATTATTAAGGAATTCCCAATATTATTCTAGCATGTCCAAAGGTCAGTTGTCAATCTCCTCTCCGGTCCAGCTGGTGAATCTGAGAATCTTGAGGCAATGTTATAACTGCCTCATGTACACAGACAACCCTCTCCTCCTCCCACATAACACAAATACTTGCGAAGATGCAGCTATTTAGCCAAACTGGAGGCTGAGCTCTCTCAACTCAGGACTGGCAAGACCAGACAGGAGGAGAAGGCAACTACACACACCACAAAACCAGCCTCACATAATGCTACCACACCACTGAATCAAACACATAAACACACAAAGACATACTCGAGGCTCTGAGTAAAAATTTACCTAAACAGCAGAGGCCTCCAAAGCAGACACCCAAACAACTGCTACCTCAAGACACCCCACAAGCAACACATAAACCACAAAAGCAGTGTGCAAAGCAGTCACAGCCCTTAAGGCCAAATACAACACCAAACATACTTGTCATAGGTGACTCCATAGTCAGACACACTGACGTCCCACTCACCAGGCTGAACAAGGAGAGGGTCACGGTAAGCTGCCTATCGGGCGCTAGAATCCGCCACATAACACAAGCACTCTGGTCACTCCACAGCAAGTACAAATATGACACAGTCATTGTCCATGCTGGTGTGAACGACCTGAGATGTACCTCCCTGGACTACATGAAAAGAGACATAGAGGAGCTCTCTGATTATGTAGCCCAGGCAGGTATGACCCTGACCCTGAGCAGTATCCTTCCTTCACCAAGAATGATGCCACAATATAGAGACAAGATGATCAGCTTTAACAATTGGCTTAATGTCTGGTGTCATTCAAAGGGGATCCAGTGTCTGTCTGCCTGGGATGACATGCTTGACAAGCCACGCTGCTTCACAAGGGATGGCTTGCACCTGTCATCCCTGGGATTCCGGATATTGGCTAAGGCTCTTGCCACTCCCATAGTGCCTTTTTTAGGCAAGGCTCAAATTCTAAACCTACCACCCTAGAAAACAAAAATGGGAAGAAACTGAGGGTAATGCTGCTCAATGCCAGAAGTCTAAATCTCAAAATGCACGCACTCGAGGCCCTTCTCAGTATGGAGAACATCAATGTCTGTGCTGTAACTGAAACCTGGTTCAAGGCTCCTGAGAGCACCCCAGCACTATTAGGTTTTACCTCATATCATGCGTTCCGGCCCCAAAACCCGGACCACACCACAAAAGGAGGGGGTGTATCCATATTCATAAAGGATACCCACACCTCCAGGTTGGTGGCAATGCACGAAGCTTCGGAAACCATCCAGGTGCAACTAACCATAAGCAAAACTGCTCTACAAATTGTAGCATGCTACAGGCCACCCTCTCAAACTCAGGAACCCCACACAGCCTTCCTGAAGACACTGGAGGGTATAAATGTATCTCCAAACACCATCATATTGGGTGACTTCAACTACTCGAATATAGACTGGGAACATTACTCAAGCCCTAACTTTCTAGCCCAATGGTTCCTGGAGTTCATAAATTCAAATGCCATGGAACAGCTAGTCACTGTTCCCACGAGAGGAGAAAATATACTAGATCTCATTATCACAAACATGGGGACAAAATGCTCCACACCGAAGTATATCCCTCATTGGTGAGATCTGATCATAAACTAATCTCACTGGAAATCCACATCCGCCCCCACCCCAAAAAAAAAGACCACAGTGAAGAACTTCTCTAAAGCAAACTTCACACTACTCAAGACTGGTGTGGTATCCTTCAAGGCCCCTGAGCCAGTGGAAACCACAACCCAAGCTGCGGAAGCCCTTACAAATGCCTTCTATGAACACCTCCAGGACTGCATGGATCAGGCAATCCCAAATAAAACCAAGACTCTTTCCACAAAGGGCAAACGTCCAGTCTGGTGGACCCCAGCCATTAACAAACTTTACAATAAGAGGAGAAAGCTATTACATGATAGAACAAAATCCATAAAAGGGAAGTCACCCCTGATCATTATTAGTAAAAAAATACGAGCACTCATAAAATCAACTAAGGCCAATTTTGAGAGAAAAATTGCCATGGATTCAAAGGACAATCATAAGGCCTTTTTCAGCTATGTTAGGAACCTGGGTGGAAACTCCCAGATATGCTCAGAATTAGTCCAAAATGATACAAAAATCACTGAACCCACAGACATTGCCAACATACTGGCAGACAGGTTCAGTGCAAACTTCACCCCCCTCTCCCCCCTAAAGGAGAGATAACTATCCCAGCAAAGTGTAGCCTCCCAGACATCTCAAATGCGCAGGTGAAAGCTGCTCTCTCTAAAGCTAAAAACACAGCATCAATGGGACTGGATGGTGTCCCCAGCTGTGTGCTACACGAGCTAAATGAGGAATTAAACCCGCACATAAGGCAGCTGTTTAATCTCAGCCTTACCACAGGATACGTGCCCAAGGAGTGGCGTACGGCAACTGTGGTCCCACTCCACAAAGGCGGTGCCTCTACAGACCCTGGTAATTACCGCCCCATAAGCTTAACAAGTCTAGTCTGCAAAGCTATGGAGAGGATCATAATGGAGCTCATAAACAAAGATATAGGGGACTTGCAGACATTGGACCCGACCCAGTTTGGCCGTCAAGGGCAGAACATGCCTTTTGAACTTGGTCGACTTCTTGAAACAGTCACCAAGGCCATTGATGAGGGAAAGGCAGTCCATACAGCCTACCTTGACCTTGCAAAGGCCTTCGACACAATACCCCACTCTGGTATTGTAGAAAAACTTACCAGCTTAAATGTAAACCCATATGTCACAAGATGGGTTGCAAACTGGCTTAAGGACAGAACCCACAGGGTTAGAGTTGCTGGCGCTATGTCAGACTCCAAGCCGGTCACAAGCGGTGTCCCACAGGGCTCGGTCCTTGGCCCCCTATTGTTCGGCATCTACTTCTCAGAAGTACAGGCCAACATGGGAGGACTTTGGCTGACAAAGTTTGCAGACGACTGCAAACTGGGTGCCATAGTGGAAAGTGCATCGGACACGGATATCCTTCAGAAGGGACTCACGGAAACAGATAGCTGGTGCCAGAGCCATGGTCTGAAGTTAAACGCCAAAAAAATGTATAGTCATACCCTTCGGGAAAAACAAGGTAACCCCAAGCTACCATATAGGTGGCAATCCACTAAGCACAGAAGAGGTTATCAGGGACCTGGGGACCCAGGTTGACAGTGGCCTTTCTTTTGACACTCACGTTGCTAAAGTGGTTAGAAAGACCTTCTACATTGCCCACCTGATCATGAAGGAATTCACATCCAGATCTAGTGAGGTCATTGTTCCCCTGTACTCTTCACTTATCAGACCAATGATCGAGTACAATGCCCCATTCGGGATGTATCGCACCTGACATCTGCAGCAATTGGAGAGACCCCAAAAGTTCCTCACCAAAAGGATAAAGGGACTCCAAAATCTGTCATATGCTGCCAGATTGAAGAAACTCCAGCTCTATTCAGTTGCATACCGTCTGCTCAGAGGTGACATGTGCCTGACATACAAGGCCATGTCCAACCCGGAATTAATGGACATGCTCCACCTCAAAAAATCCAAATCCACAAAACCACTAGAGCAAGCGACTTAAACCTTAGCACGGATATAAATAGGACGTGCTGGAAGGATATATTTATCACTCAGAGACTCCCTATGCTGTGGAATAAAATCCCGGTCCATGTGAGGCAGAGCACCTCGCTGGCTCTGTTCAAGAGAAATCTTGACCTGTGGATGGGAGATCGTAGGTTTATCCCGGGAATCATCTCTGTGTCACTGCTGGACAGAGGCACAACAAACTAATGGGCACAGTATTTTTTCATATAAGGGGTGGCGTAAGCCACAAAAATTTGGGCTAGGCTTATAAATGCCTTAGGGCAGATAGCCTAGTATAAACCTATGAACCTATGAACCTATAATCTGTTCTCATTGTTCTGCTCTGCAATTGAAGTTACTTTGCTGTTTGTTTTGATGTCATAATTTCTTCATCTGTCCCACAGTGTGCATCTTACCACCTGTCTGAGGCATTTCATATCTGTCACTTCCATCTTCTTCAACTACTCTGCCTTCACTGCCAAGTTTTCTTTACCATACAGAAATATTAGCCAGACCACTGTTTTGTATGCCTTATTTTTCAGCTTCTTTGGTATATGTCTGTCATACAGTACCCCTGACAGTCTTTGCCAGTTGCCTGTAGCCCATCTGATTTTAGATCTGACCCCCTCATTCAGAGATTAGTAATGTTAGCAATGTCAGTGATGTAACAAGTATCACACTTGCTTTTGGTAAAGAAGGCTGTGGGTTCTATTCACACACAAGTTAGATTGATTAATGACACTACAGTGCAACATAAAGGGGTTGCTGTACCACTAAGTTTGTCCTCCATCAGAGGAGATCTTAAACTGAGTTGGTGGTAGCTCAGGTGGATATAAAAGATCTTACGACAACTGCTGAAAAAAGAAAAACAAGTCCCCAAAGCCTTGACCAAATTTCCTGTTGTAGTACAGACACCACCTTTGGTCTCCCCTGAAAAGAGGCTACAAGCCTAGTTGGACTAACCTAGTCAACAAAAAGATAAAAAAAGAATAATAAAATAAAATTATGAGCAACAGTAGGCTCAGAGCTAAATCTTGATGCACTCTTAATCCCACTGGAAGCCCTGCTATGAGTCCGAACACTTTACTTGTGTCATTGCCTGCCATAAAACAATTGCAGAACTGCCAAAATTAGCTTTCTTGGGACCTTCTCACATGCTTTCTCCAAGTCTGGGAATGCCATGTTGGACTCTTTTCTCATCCCTAGCCTTTTCTCCAATGTCGGTCTGACTGCAAACATAATGTCAGTTGTACTGCATCCTGATCTGAATACAAACTGTTCATCTCCCATCTTACTTTCTACTGCTACACATATCTGTTTATCTGTCACCCTGTCCAGTATTTTCATGCATTTCTGCCAGGAGTATCTCCCATCTTACTTTCTACTGCTACACATATCTGTTTATCTGTCACCCTGTCCATTATTTTCATGCATTTCTGACAGGAGTTTGATATTCTTTAGGGCCCACACTTGTGAATGTTCCATTTATTCCTCTAGTCTGGGACTAGAATGCTTGTCTTCCAGTCATCTAGAATAAGCCTTTCTGTCCATGCTGCAATGGGCATCCAAAGGAGCTATTCCTGTGCTGACAACACATAACTTCTTGATAATATCTGATGTAGGTCCATTTGACCCTACTGCTTTCCCTTGACTTAAATTTATTTAGTATTGTTCTCACTTCTTCAAGGGTGGTCTCTTCTTTCTCAACATTCCTGGGGTGTGAATGGGTCAGTACAGCTTCTGTGGGGGTTTCTTCATTCAGAACCTGCTGGAAATACTCCTTTCAACAATCTTTGACATCCTGTGGAGTGGTGAGCAGGTTGTTGTTGGTATCCCTTATGAATGGTATTTGATTCCTATTTACCTTATCTTTTTTTGTTTGCCTTGCAACTTGATAGACTTTATTTTTGCCATTTACTGAAATACTTTCCAAGAAGTTGATAGAGTGCATCTGATGCAGTGTTCTTTGTTATTGCAACTGCTCTCTTAGCCTCTTACTTAGCCAGACAGTGTTTCTTCTTCTTAGCCTGGTCCAGCTTTTCTACCTCCCACTTTTTTGCGAACTCTTTCTTTCTTTGGATGGCTTCCTGAACTTCTGAATTCCACTTCCGACTTTATGTATGTACCTTAATCCTATACTTTGCTTGGACACACATCTGTTTTATAGTCCTCAATATGCTATTTTGAGATGCTGCTAACTCCACATATTTCCTCTTCTTAATGAGATGCTAGAGAATCACTTATTTCCTTGAACTGTTGTGCTGTCACTTCAGTCCACTTTCAGGACTTCAGACTTGTGTCTGTTGATCTTAGGGCCTTCTCTGTCTGCTGCCTGAGGCTGGTTATGGCCACCAGTGTTTTATGCTATGGACTGACTGTTCCACTGTGGATGACGTTGCAATCTCTGATTCTACCCCACTGCCTTTTCCTTGCTAGCAGGAAGTCTATTTGAGTTGCATGCTGGCCACTCTTATATGTCATCTTGTGACTGTGCCTTGCTGAAACGTGTTGGCCACCCTCAAACTACTTACCAGGAAGAAGTCTAGAATTCCCTCTTCCACTGTATTCCTGTTACCCCACCCATGTGGACCCAGGAAATCCACATATCCTGTTCTGTCTGCTCCAGTATGAGCATTCACATCCTCCATTATCCATTCCAACTTCTATTATCCTGCTTTATCTAGTAGGTCTTGCAACTGCTGCCTGAATGCACTATGTTCATCATCAACAAAACCCTGCAGTGGGCCTTAGACTGCAATTATGACTAATGGCCTCTCTTTACACTGCTGTCTGGTTGCCATGAGTCCATTACTGGTTTTGATAACATCCCTCACTTTCTTCCAAAGACTTTCCATAACCATAATTCTCACACCATTTCTAGTCTGTCCTCCCCTGAGTAGTAAATTCTGGACCTGAAGCCAACTGGCTTTGCTACGCTGCCCTTCCACCTTTTCCGCTGGATACACAGAATGTTCAGTTTCTTCCTTACCATCATATCAACAACTTCCAAGCATTGTCCTATCAGTGAATCTTTATTCACTGCAACAAGTCTTAGTTCATGTCATAGAATGTAGGTCCTTTAAACACTATGACCAAATTAGCCAAAACAGTCACCATTAGGGTCACAGCCTACCTGAAAATAATCTAGTTTAAGGAGGTTATGCATATTTACCACCAGACCTCCAAAATTGTGGAATCTTGTTTATTCATGTTATATAAAGAGGATGCTTGCTCTGGGTATGTTAGAAACAATTGGAAACCATCTGCAAATACAGTTAGTTGATCATGTTACATGTGTCCTTCTTATATGTCATTATTTATTCATTGTTATTGCCTGATTGTGCCAAAGGATGGGTTGTTATCTGCAAACAGTAGTGGTTGCATGTGGCAACACTGTGATATACATGGATGTACTTGGAATGAGCTAGCTCTAGGGGAGCTGATGTTAATGAAAGTTTGCTTTCCATCTTAAAGGATGTATCTGATTTTATAATAAAGGGAAATTTGAAATGTTCTTGAAAATTTCATAACTAGGCCCTTTTCAGATTACCATCTAAGGCTTTGTAATATTTAGCCTAAATATAAAATCTGAGCTATTCAGAGATAATACTTGCATAATGAACGTTGATTTGCTGAAATTAACTTGCTCTTCTCTTTGTTTTAAGATCACACTGAACTGTGTAAACCAAACTGATATGAAAGGCTGTAATCTGTTTACCAGAAACTGAGTGAATATCTTTTGATCTATATTAAGTAGCAGTACTGGCCCATGAGGCAAGGAATCTGTGGATGTTTGGTTTGGTGAGAAAAATGGTCACTGCTGACATCTATGATGGTGGGTGGGGGTTAAGTCTGCATCATTGGATTATATGCTTATTAAAAGTCAGCAGTAGCCTCTTTTGAGTATGTTATATATTGCTCTACTGAATACCTATCTAGGCCTAACGCACACACACACACTCACACACACATTATATATAAGCATAGACAGTGCTACTGAAAACTCATCAAGGTCTTGAAATTTGCTGGGTTTTAAATTTTTAATATCATCTGCGCCTTTAACACACTGATCAAATTTGTCAACATTTACTACCCAACTACTCAGTAACTATTACACAATATAAAAATGAACACAATCAGATACAATTAAAGACATTAGTACATTATAATAGAAAGAGATATTTGTGGTATCTTCTTGAAAAACAACAGAACTAATATCATTTATCCCAGTGTATATATCCAAATGAGATATCATTTCCAGAAGTTCATTAGTTCATAGGTTTATACTAGGCTAATGACCACCTGGGTCTTTATAAGCCAATCAGTGCAGATCATTCCTGTTTTGTCCCTGAATACCTGGTTGCCTATATGCTGGAGTATGTTAGTAAGGAGCTAGCTAAGGGTTATGAGGGGTTGTTGGTGGGGAATGATTTACTTACTGTTGAGCTCTGTCCATGAGAGTCATGGGGGGTAAATTTATGATTTCTCAAGTGATTAAGGTTTTGTTTGAAAAGAGTCAGGGATGAACTTTGCTTCATGTGGCTGGAGAGCATATTCCATAGTGTAGGGGTCCTTTGAAACACTCTAGTGTGTTCTGTTTATGTCACAGGCAAAGTTCAGGTACTTGAATCTACTGTTTCTAGTGTTGCTTCTTTTGTGAATGTGCAACAGATCCATCAGAGGTGGATCTAAGGATGCCTTATATTCCAGGCATTGATCGCCTCTCAGTAACTTGTAGGAGACTGAGTACAGAGATAAGACTATAAAAAGATCTGTGTAGGACAAAGTATTCATACCATGGATTCTTCTGATGAGGAACCTTTGAGGTCGTTCCAACTGTTGCAAGTGTCTTGTTAGGTACATGCCAACGGGAGCATTATACTCAGTGACTGGTCTAATAAAGGCTGAGTAGAGTGATACAATAGATTCTTTGGACCTGAATGCCATACCCTTGCTTATGAATTGGGCAATATAGAATTATTTTCTTACTATCTTGGCTGTGTTGGTTGAAGGACAGATTACTGTCTACAGATGTTTACTTAACTGTTATAAAGTAATAACTTCTTAAATTACTGCAATTTGTATACATAATTCATATATAATGTTAACATCTTATATGTTAATACAAAGTTGACTACTTGTTCAACTTGGTTTTATGCTTTAGTCCTTGTTTTTGTTTTTGTTTTATACCTTAGTGCTTGTTGCCTCATGATTTATCCTGTAAGTCACTTACCTTTCAGCTGGCTTTGGAATTCATGCTGGGGGCTTGGCTAGGACATGACTGTTTTCAGTAACTCTGATTGGTTTTAGGTTTAAATAAAGGAACCAGGAAATGTTTGCATGTTTATCTGATGAAGTTTCCAATAGGGAAATGAAAGTGCTTAGGTGTACATGTTTTATTTTCGTCTATAATTTAATAAACAATAAAACCCTGTCTGAAGGAGTTTACGTGTAGTCAATTCCGCTGCAATTTCTGAGTGTCTACAGGTGTTCCCAGATACCTAACTACCAAGTCAACTCTGAAAAGTATTTTATTGATGTAGTAATTAGCTTAGGACACTATAATGAATTTCTTCATATTGACTTTTAATCCATGGCTTTGGCACCAGTTTGTTTGTTTGTGTTAGACCCGCTTGTACAATGCCAGTGTCATCAGGGGAATCTATGATAGCTCCCAATTTACAGTAATCTGTGAACTTGGTGAACTAGAGGCCTTTGACATTAGCCTTCACTTCTGAGAAGTCCATGACCAACAGGAGCAGGCCCAACATGGAGACATGGGGTATTCCGCTGGGGACCATTTCCTGTTGGAGGTGGTGTCATAATTCCTGTTTCTTGAATCCTATCTGTGAGCCAGCCAGCAATTCAGTGAGTTATGTGGGGATGTATGCCTAATTCAAGTTTGTCAACAATACCTGAGTGGGGTATCATATCAAACACAACCCAAAATCCAAACAATTTATGCCAAGTACTGCAGAGTTCATGGCCAAACAACTCATCCAACCACAAATAATGGTCAGCACTATTGTTGGCATAAAACAATATATTATGTTTATTCCATATGGTTACACCATATAGTTCAAGGAAAAAAAGCAGACCCGTTTTAGCCACAGCCTTCATCAGTGCAAAAACAATTAATTACCCATCACCTTAGCTATAAGTAAAATTCAGACAGGAAGAACCATCCCAAAAACCTTAATTCATCCAATCACAATAGTTCAGTCAAAATGGGAGGGAGCAAAACATTCAATTAACAATCCAGCACCATTCCCTTCTGTTTAATATATCTTGACAACCCAATTTATTAGAACTATGATAAAAAATTCTATCTATTTAGTTTTCATATCAACCTTACAATGAGAACAGTGTCCACATGGAAAACATCCATTTAACTGTGTGCCATCAATGGTATGTTGTCCATTTGAATCAACTTATATGACTTTCTTATAATAACTCAATTTGTTAACAATTGTTTTACCTTTTCTAAAAGGAAATTTACACCTAGATGGTATTAAATCCGTCAACCTGCTGTCTGATTGAAGAATGCTCCAATGTTTATGCATTACATTTTGAAAGGCCTGACAGTTGCTACCAAAGGTGATAATAAAACGTAATAAAGAATTATGTTTAGTCTTCTCTATATATCTCAACAACTCTGGTCTAATGTGTAGATTAGTAGTCTTATAAGCCTTTTGAACAATATAAAAATGATATCCCCTGGCATAAAAACATTGGAATATATCCTCCACATGATGACCTAGCTCATCTGAGGAGGACTTTTGATTCTGAGAAATTGTGACTTAGGGATATTTTTAATAATGTGTGGAGAATGACAATTGGATGCATCAATAAGGGAATTACAAGGACATCTGCAAAATTCTGTCAACATTTTTTAAAACCATCACATCCTAAAAAGATATTTTCTTAAGATTATAATTAACACTAAACTGTAATCCCCATTCCCCATTTATTATCATTCAGATATTGGGCACATTCCTGCAAATAAATCACATCAGATTTCCAAACCATCCAGCAATCATCTAACTATCTGTGCCAAATATCTATAGCATCCAAATAAAGATTATGACTGGTGTTATACATAAGCTGATCCTCCAAAAATCCCATAGATAACTTGACATAAATGGGAGCAATCTACGCCCCAATAGCTGTACCTTTGATTTGTAAAAAAAACATTCATTGTTAAAATAAAAAATATTTTAGTCAAAACATGTTCTACCAAATGTACCAGAAAAGTGTTAAAGCCAAGGTTATATAAAGGTATTTATCAAACCAATATTGCAATGCCATACGTCCCACCTAATGTGGGATGTTGGTATATAAAGCCTTAACATCAAGAGTGCACACATATCAATTCACTTCCAACTGTGTATCTTGTAAAATATTTCAAAATTGAGTGGTATCCTGTATCCTGGACCTGACCAGAGATAATAGTGGTTTTAGATAATATGTCAAAAAAGCAGACAAAGGTTCAGTGAAAGAATAATGCCCCAAAAATATTGATCTGCCATGGGGGATTTATTCCAACATTTTTATACCAGGGAGTATAATTCTTATATTGTTCAAAAGGATTACAAGTGTACTAATCTTCATAGTAGACCAAAGCTGTTAAGATGTATCGAAAATACTAAAAATGTTTCTTTTTTATGTTTTATTATGACCTTTGGTAGCAACTTTCAGGCTTTACAAGTTGCCAAGTAAATAATCTATTCAGGAGAACAAGAGGTAAAAATTCTCATATAAAAATATGAGCAGTATTAGCAAAAGAGAACTGTTTAGTTTTCATAACAACCTTACAAACAGCAAGAAGATGTAAAATGATTGGCAATGAATTGAAGTATTATAAAAAATAATCATACAGGTTAATTCAGATGGGCAATGAGCCATTGATGGAACTCAAATAAATGGATGTTTTGTTTGTGGACACTGCACTGCCTGTAATGTTGTTATGAAAACTAGACAGTTTTCATCTGCTAATACTGCTCATGTTTTTGATATTAGATGTTTTACCTCTTGTTCTTCTGAACAGATCATTTAGTTTGCAAACTATATATGTTCCTCTTTTTGTGTAGGGAAATATAAATACATTTGAATGATATCAGAACTGTAAGGCTTCAAATGCTTTATATAAACATGTTATTAAACATCCTACTGCTAGTTTTAGATTAATAGCCATAGATAGAATTTGTTATCATAGTTCTAATAAATTGGGCTGGCAAGATTTATCTATTCATTCATTTATTTATTTATTTATTTATTTATTTATTTATTTATTTATTTACAAGATATATTAAACAGAAGGGAATGGGTTGGAATGTTAAATTACCTGCTTTGTTCCCCCCAGATTTGAATGAACTATTGTGATTGGGTGAATTAAGGTTCTGGGGACAGTTCTTCCTATATGCATTTTATTTATAGCTAAGGTGATTGGTAATTAATTGTTTTTGCACTGATGAAGGCTGTGGATGAAACTAATTGCCTTTTTCCTTGAAATATATGGTGCAGCCATGTGGAATAAACATAATATATTGTTGTATGCTGAAGTGCTGACCATTATTTGTGATTGGATGTATTGTACTGAACACCTTGGCCAGATCAAAGTAGGCATTATGTATAATTTTTCCCTTGTCCATAGTTTTGGTGACCCTCTCAAAGAAATCTATCAGGTTGAGTAAACAAGACCTCCCCTTAACAAAGCCACACTGGGATGGGTCCAATGTTTATAGGTTGCTAATGTCCTTGTCAATTATTTCCATGATAATTTGTTCCATGGCATTGCATATTAGATTTGCCAGACTGGTTGGTCTGTAATTCTTGGGGTCATTTAATTGTGCACTCTTATAAAGAGGAATGACCATTGTGGCCCTCTGTTCACCTGTATGTAATGTGTTTTGAGGTTGTAGTTGAAGACTACCTAAAGTGGTTCTCTTAGGTCATGTTTTAGGCTATTTTGGAGGAAACGGGATGTTATCAGGTCCCACTGAAGCAGTATTTTTGGTCTTAGTGAGCACTACCTGGACTTACTCTTTATTGCTTGGGGGGGGGGGGTATGCCAGAAGGGATTTTACAGGGGAAGTGGGGGTGGGGGTGGGTGAGAGCTAAATTTATCAGCCAGTAGATTCACTATGTCACCCTTGTCAGTGAAGGTTGCACCATTTACAACCAGTTCTGCACACTGCTGAGTATAACCTTTAAGGTTCTTGACATAGTCGAAGAAGGCCTTGTGATTGTCCTTAGCCTGTGAGGCTATCCTGAGCTCATAATTGGCCTTGTTCTTGTTTTAGTTGAATCATAGAGCTCTTGTCTGTGTAGTAGTTGCTGTTTCTGATTTTGGCCATGACTTTTTTTTGTTATATAGCCTGGTAAGGTAAGGATTCTACTAGTGGGATTTGTTTTTGGTGTTAGATTTGGGCTTACTTCTGCTAGGTATAGTACCCTTATTTTAGCCATTTACATGTTTGTATAGAATTTCTGTGAATAATTCTGCATAGGTGGCTGTGTTCTTGGGGTTTGAGTGAGCTGTGAGTTTTGATAAACTATTGCTTAACAGGTTGTAGTTTGCTTTAGAATAGTTCCAAACTGTTACACGTTTATTTCTATGGGTTGATTTTTATTTCAGGATAAACAGCTTTGTGGTCTTACCTCACCAGTGAGGACATGACACAGAGGAGGGTGCAATGCTAGCACATGTTGGTGAGCACTAGGTTCAGTATGTTTGATCCTCTGGTTGAACTGCGTACTATCTGGTCCATGGGGTTTGTGTTGATAAAGTCTAGAAAACGTATCTGTGAGTTAGAGGCAGTGTAGATTTCTCATTCTACAGAGGGATAGTCAAAGTCTCTCTTGAATAAGGTATTTGGTTGGATGGTGAGTGCTTCTAGTAGATCTAGTTAAGGACTGTGAGTTTCATGGATCATAGTCGGTGACCTGTAGCTGGCTAAGACATGGTAAATAACCTTGGGCAGGATTCATGAAGCCTCCGTGTAAGAGTTACAAGACTTACACGGAGGCTGCAGTTAAACGGTGTGATGTCAGCATGCCATGCATATGCATGAGGGCATGCTGAGTCACACCTAAGGTTAACACGGTCTGTGTAAGACAGTAGGGGGCGTGTCCGTAGGGTGAGCCCTGCAAACGGACATGCCCCCAGAAGAGTAAAAGTCCCGAAAGTAAACACCCATGACAGAGTCCGTGTAAATGTGAATAAAAGGCTGTCCAAAATTCAGGCACTACATCCAAGATAAGAAGTTATAAATTCTGATGAAGTCTCCGGATGGGGAGACGAAAGCGCTCAACAAATCGATATATGGAAGTACCTTTTGTCTTATTTATATGTGATTCAGTCGTATTGGATTGTCTTTTAACTTTGGGTCATTAAAAACTTTTACATTGGTCGTACTGCCTGAATTTATAACTTCTTATCTTGGATGTACTGCCTGAATTTTGGACAGCCTTTTATTGTACCGGATTCTGCTTTTTACTGTGAGTATTGCATTCCTTGGCGTGGTTAAATGTGAATAAACACAACACAACACATGCCCCCACAGACTATGAACATAAAATGTATAAATGAACATCTTATATATTTTTTTATAAGTTGTAAAGATGTTTGCCCGTGAGTGCGCTTGTTTGCGCAGGCGTGCCCAGTGCTTAGCCACAGTTAGCAGTCAGTGGAAAAGCATATAAGAACTAAATATGCAAAGTAAGCCAAGAATCAATAGCGTAGCAGTAGAGACGTTGGCTGAAGAGGAGGCAGTGAAATAAGCACGAAACAATTCCCTGACATATACGTACATATATAAAATTATATTTTATGTAAAATGTAATGAAATGGGCCATGTATTTTGAAGAAATGTGAGATAATAAAAAAAAAAATGTCAGATGTGCCTATAGCTGAGCTACACTCTAACAACTTGAGTACATTTGCCCGTAGGTGAGCAGTGATGTAACAGGTGTAAAATGAGTGCCCGTAGGTGAGCAGTGGTTTAACAGGTGTAAAATGAGTGCCCGTAGGTGAGTAGTGGTTTAAAAGGTGTAAAATGAGTGCCCGGGGTTGAGCAGAGTTCTAACACACTGAAACTGTGTGCCCATAGCTGAGCTGAGAGTAATATGCATGCTGACAGCCAAACGACGCGTAAACCAGCATAATCCATTTGCACAGAGCTGTGCACCACGCCAACAAGCTAACCGGTGGGCAACGTTGAGCAAGCTGTATCAAAACTGCCTTTATACAGACACACCTCCTAGCCTGTGTAGACAGTCATAAAATATAAAAAGCAATGGCCAGGCTCAAGCTCAGGATACCATGCACCATAGTCAAAGTACTGAACCACTAAGCCATGACAGTTGCTCTTAGAAATGCAGTAATAGCATATATATAGGAATGAATGGAAAGAAGAGCATGACAAAGCAGGTTTTGTGAAGCTGATACAATTCCAAAATGGCCAATCACAGATAAGTGCAGGAAAAACGGCATATATAAGCCCCATAGGCGAGAATACACAGCATAACCGATTGTGGAACTGACTTACAGTTAGAATGGCAAGTGTAGGAGAGGGTAGTTGCTTCTGAGCACAGAGGTGGGGTGTTGAGGAGTCCAAATATATGGTTTGGCTCCTCATCCATGATCATGAGGCCCAACTCATGCAGGGCCAGGTCCTGTGGGGAGCAAATAGGGCTGAGGCATGGGACCGGTTGGCACATGATCTCACCAGTGCCACAGGAATACCAAGGACTGGTGAACAGGTCTGTCACCACCATGCGGACCTGAAGAGACGGAAGCAGGACCAACTGAACCGTTGGATCCAGGAGGCCCAGCAAATGCCAAATGCCCCACTACTGAGTAAGTTACATGTAATTATTTATGTAAGAAATTAACCTAGCTGATATTATGGAGATGTGTATTCCAATATTACTTCATTTATGTTGCAGTTGCAGGTGTCTGTTCTGTGAACCGTCGAGCCTATGCTGATAGGCTGGTGCGGTTGCTCTACCAGGCAGGTCAGTAATTCTCTCCCTGTAACTGTAAAAAATATAAGTATGGCAGCTTGCAAAAGAGTGCAGTGTAGTCACTTATTAATAAAATGTGCAAGTAACAGTGTAAGAGAGTTTGCAAGTATTGTTTGATTACAAAAGTGTGATGCAGCCTGTAATCCAAAAATAAAAATGAAACAAGTCTGAAATAAAGATGTCCCACCTGTAATATAATAGTACATAACCTGCAGCAGGCTGAAAAGTACAGCTACAGAAGCTGAGTAAAACACATATGTGAAATATATCCCTGTTTAAATTCTGAAACATGATACAAGTGAGACTGTTGGACGCATTGTTATAACTAAAAGTAAAACATGTCAATAAAGCCTAGAATTAAGTACCATCCTGAATTGTAAAAATAAAACAAGTGAGAGAGTGTGAGAAAAAGGTATGAATCCACCAATAAAGTAGTAATAACTCCTGAATAAAGTATACTGCAGTCATTACAGAATGAAATGAATGTGACAGGCAGAACCAAACAGCAACATGTGTTGAAAAAAGTACTGAAGCTGGAATGTGTGTCCCAAAATCTGGATATGTTGCTCTCAGTTTGCAATATGCAGATAGTATGGTTGTATGAAATACCAAACATCCACAGTTGTCTATAGCCATATAAAGCAAATGTAGCAGGATGATGTAGCTGAACAGAGCCAGATATGAATGTGTATGAATAAATATGAAATGTATATTGATGTAGCAGTAACATTCCTATTACCAACCTGAATAAGTTGTCACATATTAAACTGTAGTCAGACCTGTAGTGTGTATATATCTGCAGCTAGTAGAAATGTACAGCATATGTATAGGTATTTGAAGTTGTTAATGAAATATTTCTTCACCCTACCCTATAACCACAAATAATACATTCCACGTGAAATGGGTATGTGCATTCACAATTAACACCCCTGGACATTTGTCCTGTTGGTTCATACATATTTGCATGTACACTGATGCATGTGCCCTGTTCATACATCCAAACCTGATGGCCTGTTGCCATCAATCAAACCTGCATGTTGTTGGATTGTGTATTGTTGTTCAAATTATGCATGTGTTATGCTTGCTGTTCAATGGCTTGAATGTATGGGTGTTTGGTTAATGGGAATACTAATGCATGCTGTTACAACTAATTGTGAATGGTATTGTATGTTACTAACCCAAACTGTCATAAAATAATGCAAAACATAGCACGACAGGGAAGGCAGGTTCCAGCGGACCCACCTCTCCCACCTCAGCTGGCGAGTGCACATGGCAGTAGTGCCCAGGCCGGACCCTCCTCCAGTAGCCCTGTGCCACCTGCGGGTGGAAGCGCTGCAGGGGATGGGGCTCGTCCCCCCTCTGCAAGCGTGGCCAGAGGAGAACATCCACTCACCCTCCATAGTGTCTGGACTGTGGTGTGTAGGGAGATCCGGCACACTGTGCTTGGGCCCCTACGCCAGCTTGAGGCATGGGTGGCACAACTCTCAGGCGTGCCTGCTGCCCAGCCTATACAGCCCGCAGCACAGCCCCATCCTGGGCAGTGAAGGCACAGTGGCAACTGCCCATGGGTGGGGATCTCAGTTCCACTGTTGCCATCTGTGGGCTCATGGGCTCGAGATATCCAAACATCCGTCCTTGTCAATTGTGTAACCCCCCACATGTGTCATACACCACCCCTGTATGCATCTTGTTTGTCTTGTCTGTTAATCTCCCCTACCTACCTCCCCAGCTATACCGACTTCCTGTACCTGACATACCACTCTCACCTGAAAAAAAAAAGGGTACTCTGTACCCACAAAAAATATGCCCCATACATAGCTGCCCATTTTGCACACATGTCTGCTGGACATGTAAACTGGCAATTACAATTGGCTGTACAACAAATATTATTGTTGTCCTCACACCTCTCTCAGGGGTGGAATGTTTCAAATTTCACACCAAATTACAAGCATATGCACAGCTATTGCTGATGAAGAAATCGGCAGCTATGGGCCTTTCTTACATCCCTCCTGCAAAACCCGAGCTTGTTTTCCTACTGTCCTACCCTCTTTGTGCCCCCTTTTTCACCACTTTCCTATCTCCCCATTTTCTTTTCTTTAAAAGAAAATAGCACGGGTGTGCACAAGAGTAAGCACTTTTAAGCAGTAGTAAGCGGGAGTGAGCCTCTGTGCACTTAGCTAAGCGTGTGTGCGCGAAGCTAAGCAGCAGTGCGCATGCGTGAGCTCCGCACAAACCAGCGCTAACCCGCTTACAACTGCTTAAAAGTGCCTTAGTCACTCTGAATGACAAGGCCTGTAGTTTTCTCAGCAGCAAAATAAAATACCTCCCTCAGTCTCGAACCCAGGAAACACTAGTCTGCATGACTTACCACTAAGCCATGACTGCTATACAAGAACATTGTGCTGAAAGAAATATATCATAAAATAGTAGGAATTAATGTAAAGGGAATATAGCAAGTCTAGTACACAAAGCATGTCATGTATATTTACTGTCAAATCTAGTGGATTTGTAAAATAGTACTGTGTGCTGAGAAACAGTCATACTAGTTGGTAGCTACTAGGTAAAAATGTCGCAGTAGCATTTGGCAAGCCACACACATACTCAGAGCAGGATAAACACTGCCATAGTTGAATAGTTAAGAGATCAGACATAGCAAATGTGACTGAGTTACAGGGATGTCCCTAATGTGAAAACAAAGGTCAACTGTGCCCCACTGACACCCTGTCAAATGTACTAACAGTAGGCAGAAAGGTGTAACTACACATGCAATGGTAACTATGACTGACTGAAGGTATGCACCACCTGCATGTCACAAATGGTGTACTAATATATATGCTTGAAATAACCCACAGTCACAACTGCAGAATATCAGAATATGTCATTGGAGTAACCCACTGCTATGTACCATTCCATGAGGCTGATAAAAGATGCTCTGGAGAGTATCTGAGGCCTGCTCAGCAGCATGATCAAATACCCTTGTAAGTGTCAAGGCCCACACCATGGCCAGACCACACTGCATGCAGTAACACCCTACCACAACAAACACATAGGGAATTGCTGCCCAAACAGATTTAGCAAGCATTACAAGCTGTGAATGTAAATGGAAAATAGGAAAGCCATAGCAACACATTACAGGAAAGACAACTAGCAGGCATACAACGAGTGAATGTAAAGACCAAATATTGAAGCCATAGCAACAGATTGCAAGAGCCACTGCTATATACCAGTTACACCACAATCCCCACAGGAAAGCACACACACCCATATACACAGTATTACTAGTTGTAGGTGTCAGTTTACATACACACGGAGAAGAGGACACTGGAGGAAGGAATACTCAGCTTACAGAGCAACATGCATTGCAGTGTCTACAACACAGCCTGAAATATGACAGACATACCAACCATTACACTCACAGAACAGTGTCCACAGCAAACCAGCATGGTCCCCACCCTGATAATCTGAAAGGGCTACGCCTACCTAACAGACCTTTTTATAGCACTGTCCTGTAATCACAGTGAGAACTGCAATCACTACACAACAGGCCTCATGCAATTAGTAAATGCTGGCTAACAATTGGTGCAGAGGCCATCACATGGACATGTGCAGATACCTACAAAAGAATCCTGTACTCCCAGTCCACACATGCAATACTTTCATTGCACCCACTGGAGGTAGAGAGAGAGAGAGAGAGAGAGAGAAAAGAAAGAAAGAAAGAAAGAAAGAAAGAAAGAAAGAAAGAAAGAAAGAAAGAAAGAAAGAAAGAAAGAAAGAAAGAAAGAAAAACCTGTAACAACAAAACAAAGAGGCTGACAGCAGGCCAAGTAACTGCAAGCCTATGCAAACAGCTGCAACAAACACAGGTAATGTAAAGTACTACTATAATACTCTACATACTGTGAACCCTCCAGATGTGTTATTGGTCTGTATCTATGTATATGAAGATGTGCATAGGGCCGGGGAGATACTGCAACTGTCACTGAAGGCTCCACATACATATGTATGTGACGGTAGCTATGTGCACATAGCAATGTAGGTTGTAGTGCAATGTACAAGTAAGTTGTACAGTAATGGATATTCAGCAGTATGTTACTGTGTGTATACATATGTGGAACTAAAAAGGAGTATATATATATATATGTATATATATATATATACATATATATATATATATATATATATATATATATAGCATGTGTATACGTATGTATATATATATATATATATATATATATATATATATATATATATATAAAATATGCATATGTGTATACATAGATAGAGAGGGATGTAGAAATACATAGACATATATGGTTTCACAGTGTCATAGTTTAGTACTAGGCTATCTGCAGACAGTGTATAGAATAGATTTATAAACTTGTGCCTCTATATAGTAGTGACACAGTGAAGACCCCCTACATAATAGCATTAGTTTACTGTGCTTCTGTCTAGTAGTGACACAGAGATGACCCCTGCTGTAAACCTATGATCTCCCATCCACTCATCAAGAATGCACATGAAGAGTGTCAGTGAGGGTCTCTGCCTAACATGAACTGGGATCCTGTTCCACAGTATGGGAAGCCTCTTAGTGATGGATCTGTCCCTACAGTATGTCCTATTCATATGTGTGCTGAGGTTTAAATACATAGCTGTTGTGGTTCTGATGGATTTGGATTGTAAGAGGTGGAACATGTCCATCAATACCTGATTGGACATGGCCTACTACATCAGGCACAGATCACCCCTACGTAGGCAGTATGCTATGGAATAGAGCATGAGTTACGTTAGTCTGGCAGCATATGACAGTTGTTGGAGACCCTTGATCCTCCTGGTGATGTGCTTATGGTGTTCCCCTAGCTGTTGCAAGTGCCAGGTGAGGTACATACCAAATGGGGCATAGTACACAGTCATGGGCCTGATAAGGGAGGAGTATAGGGGTACATTGACCCCTTTTGATCTGGATGTGAATCCCTTCATGATAAGGTGGGCAAGGTAGGAAGTCTATCCAACCACTTTGGCAATGTGGGTGTCAAATGAGAGGTCAGCATTGATCAGTGTCACCAGGTCTCCGATTACTTTGTCTGTACTCAGTGGGTTACTGTCTATGTGATAATATGTGGGTACCTTGTCCGTCCAAAAGGGTATGAGTATACATTACGTGGCATGCAGTTTAAGGCCATGACTCCGGCACCAGTTGTTGGTGTCCATGAGGCCTGTCAGTAGGATGTATGTGTCAGCTGGTATATCGACTATGGCGCCTAGTATGCAGTCATCTTTGAACATTGTCAGCCACTACCCTCCCATGTCTGCTTCCACATCTGAGAATTATATGCCGAACATGAGCGGTCCCAGGACAGAGCCCTGTGGGACACCACTTGTGACTGGCTCTGAGTCTGACATGGCACCAGTGAGTTTGACTGTAGGGTTACTATCCGTTAGCTGGTTTGCAACCCATCTTGTGACATATGGATTTACATTTCAGCTGTTGATCATGTCCATGATGCCAGAGTGCGGTATTGTGTCAAAAGCCGTAGGCAAGTCCAGGTAGGCTGTATGGACCGCTGTGCCCGCGTCAATGACTCTAGTGACTGATTTGAAAAGGTCAACCAAGTTCATAAGGCAGGATCTGCCCTCTACAAAGCCAAACCGGGTGGGATCAAGTGTCTAAGTCCCCAATGTCTCTGTGTATGAGTACGATAATGATCCTTTCCATAGCGTTGCAGACCAGGCTGGTTAAGCTTATGGGGCGGTAGTTACTAGGGTCTGTAGAGGTGCCTCCTGTGTGGAGTGGGACTACTGTTGCTGTATGCCAGTGTCCAGGTACATATGCTGTAGTAAGGCTACGGCTGAATAGCATTTAATGTGCATGTGTAGCTCCTCTTGCAGTTCATGTAGCATGCAACCTGCAATACCGTCGGGTCCCATTGATGCTGTGTTTACAGCTTTGCTGAGGGTGGTTCCCAGCTGGACATCTGAGATGACAGGGAGGTTACAGTCAACTGGGATGAGTAATTCCTCATGGTAGGTGAGGGAGGGGAGAAATCTGCACTGAACCTGTCTGCCAGAATGTTGGCATTATCTGTGTGTTCAGTGTAGCGTTTGTCACTGTGAACTAACTGTGAACATAACTGAGGGTTCCCACCCAGGTGTGTAACATAGCAGAAGAAGGCCTTGTGGTTATCTGTAGTGTCCATAGCGATGTTCTTCTCACTGATGGCCTTGCATGTTTGTACGGCAAAACATATCTTTCTACTACTGCTGATCAGAGATGCCGTAGCTCTATGGAATTATACTCTGCCACGCAGTAGCTACCTTCTGTTGTTATACAATTTGTTCAATGCTGGGGTTCACCAGACAGGACGCCTGCCCTTGGTGGAGAGGGTCATGGTTTTATTTGTGATTGCATGATCCATGCATTCTTGGAGATGTCCGTAGAAAGCATATGTGAAGGTGTCTGCATTGTGGGAAGTGGTTTACACTGGCCCAATGGGCATTAAGGATACCAACTCAGTTATAAGAAGTGAGAGGTTTCCCACTGTAGTCTTTCGTGTTGTGGGGGAGGTGGGATATGTATATCCAGGGGGATTAGTCTGTGGTCAGATGTGACTAGTGAAGGGTATACTTCTGGTGTGTAGCACATTGTCCCCATGTTTGTGATGATCAGGTCTAGTATATTATCTCCTGTTGTGGGAGAGGTAACTAGCTGTTCCATTGCATTTGACTTAGTGAATTCTGGGAACCTTTGGGCTAGGGTGTTTGGGGTAGAATAATGCACCCAGTGTATGTTAGGGTAGTTGAAGTATCCCAATATGATGGTGTGTGGTGGGACATTCATATCCTCCAATGCCTTCAGAAAGGCTGACTGTGGTTCCTGAGATTGGGAGGGTGGTCTGTAACATGCTACCAGTTGTATAGCAGGTTTGCCTACGGTTATCTGCCCCTGGATGGTCTGTGATGCTTCATGTGTTGCCACTAACCTGGAGGTGTGTGTGTCCTTCATGAATATGGACACATCCCCTCCCTTTTTGTTTTGTCCTGAGTCCTGGGGCCAAAAAGCATGATACTGGGTATAGCCTGGTACCACTGGTGTGCTCTCAGGAGCCTTGAACCAGGTTCTCACTTACTGCACAGACATCAAGATTGGTAGAATATGTACGTACAGATATATGTAATACACACATACATATATAGATATCTGTAGAGACATATACATATACAGATAGATCTGACTGACAACAGATATGTCTGTATATGACTATCTCTCTCTCTCTCTCTCTGTCCCACCCCCATACACTCTCACTCTCCCTGTGTCTCTCTCTCACTCTCTCTCCCCCTCTCTCCCCACATCTATATGTATATATCTACATCTATATATACATATTTAATATACATATATACAAACATATATATCTATATACAGATATAAATATATCAATATATATATATATATATATATATATATATATATATATATATATATATATATATAGACTGTGTGAGGCACATGTGTGCAGATGTCTTGCAACAGGTGCCTGGTGTCAAAGGCATGGAGTGAACACCAGTGTGGATACTGGAGTACCATACCCCCATTCAAAAACACTGACACCAGTAACCACCACATATGTACATGCCTGCCCACCACTGCATGTGTCAAGGGGCAACAGGGGCAACAAGTGTACAATAGGCTCCACATTGATATGGACATGTAGGTCACTGTACCCCTCCACACCCCACAATGTCTTACACGGTATGTACCTTCCATGACAGCTACAGATATGGAGAAGGACACAGACATATGCAAGTAACTGTGTCAATGCACTCAAGCACCACAGAGCGCACACAGACTACCTACATAGAGGTTACCACTGCTGCATATACATAGTTCGGTCACACCCATGACAGTTGTCTAACAACCATGGTAACACCTCCAACATCCACAACACAAATTACCTATGTCTGTCATCCTTGTCACTGCAGTATAGAGCACACGGTGGAGGTACAGGACCCTACCCACAGATATGACATACCCTGTAGTAGACCACACAGAATTAAGAAGCAAGGCTCCCCATGAGTAGATGTCAGACATAGCCCTGCTGAATGTTATGCAGATAGGTAATATGCCATATGAGTCACCCTGTGTAACTGTTTGTAAGGAGCAGGTACGAGCATAACACATGTGTCAAAAAGGGCAGGGTAGCATAACAGTATGCTGCTGTAGGCCTAGGGCCAAAAGCACACTACCTACCTAAGACACAATGCACACCCATGAACACATTGCAAATGGAATATGTGAGGTGGAATGAGTGTGCTAGTGACTGGGTGAATGTTGTGTACTGGTGTGATTGCTCACCATGACTGTCTGTCTGTCATGGTAGTGTGTGTCCTTGGTGTGAGGCCAGAGACAGGTGTGTGAGGTATTGCGATCAACACATACTACATTGCCATATGTTGTGCTGTGTTACCCTGTATGTCACTGTGGTGTAGGTAGGGTTATGGCAAGTAAGAGTAGTGTGCATTACCAGTGAAATATGTAACATGCATTGTGTGCAGTGCATGGGTGATAATGTTCCCCATACAGTACCCTGATACAAACCCCCAGTGTGAGGTTGTGTATTGTACCTGAAACAGTGTGTTGACTGCTGCAGTATACTAGTCTGTTGTATGGAGTGTGCCAGGTACTGTTGCACAGTTGACGGATGAACACTGATATCTGGTCATTTACATGTGTATCCCCCAATAGACAGACAGATGCTATATATGGTGCTTAAGTTATATCACTGCAGTCGAGTATTATGTGTATTATATGTGCCATAGTTTGCTGACAGATATTGCTGACATATTTTCCTTCTCCTTTTCAGGGCTATGGTTCACCAGTGGAACCCTGTCTACTCTGCTGCAGAGGAGGAGGAGATACACAAGAGCCTGGTGTGGGATTTCGCTGTACTCTTTTCCCGCACCAGCCAGAACCAGCAGGAGAGGGCTGCACTGTGGCAAGACCTGGTCCATCGGGTAAATGACATAGGCACACATAGCCGGACATATGAGCAGGTACACCATCACTGCAGTGATTTAATTAGAAATGTCCATCAGCGTGAGTCAGATATCCACAGGCAGCAGCTTGCCACAGGTGGTGGGGTGGCTAGACACCCCCCTCACCAGACTAGAGGGACTACTCCTAAGTGTTGTGGCTCCAGCACAGCAGCAGCATACATATGTAATGATGGAGGCTGGAGCCACACAGTAGCAGGACACGGAGTGTGCAGGTAACATGCCATGTGTATAGTTGACCATTCTGTACACTGTTAGGTAATGCATGTGTGAGGTGTGTCCTCATTTTGTAGTTGTAATCTTGGTAATTATTGTGCAATAGTGATATCCTCAATATCTGCAATACACATATGGAAGCTAACTGTTGCACTACTGAACTGTATCATGCCAACAGTATCAATGGCACAGTTGTGCCCACTGACAATAAATGTCTCTTTTCTGCAGGTCCCTCTGGTGTAACAGCAAGGCAGCCTATCCATGCTGGTGAGTGTGTAATACCATTACCTTCAATACTCTTGATACTAATAGTAATAATAGGCTGAAGCAGTAGTGCTATGTGTTTGATTGCAGGTGTGTTTGTGCCTGTGGGTTGATATCTCATATACTGAGGTGTGTGCATGTGTGCATGTGTGCATGTGCCCATGTGTGCATGTGCCCATGTGTGCATGTGTGCATGTGCATGTGCATGTGCCCATGTGTGCATGTGTGCATGTGCCCATGTGTGCATGTGTGTATGTGCCCACATGTGCATATGTGCATGTGCCCATGTGCCCATGTGCCCATGTGTGCATGTGCCCATGTGCCCATGTGTGCATGTGTGCATGTGTGCATGTGCATGTGTGCATGTGCCCATGTGTGCATGTGTGCATGTGCCCATGTGTGCATGTGTGCATGTGCCCATGTGTGCATGTGTGCATGTGCCCATGTGTGCATGTGCCCATGTGTGCATGTGTGCATGTGTGCATGTGCCCACGTGTGCATGTATGCATGTGTGCATGTGCCCATGTGCCCATGTGTGCATGTGCCCATGTGTACATGTGTGCATGTGTGCATGTGCCCATGTGTGCATGTGTGCATGCGTGCATGTGCCCATGTGTGCATGTGCCCATGTGTGCATGTGTGCATGTGCCCATGAGTGCATGTGTGCATGTGTGCATGTGCCCATGTGTGCATGTGTGCATGTGCCCATGTGTCCATGTGTGCATGTGTGCATGTGTGCATGTGCCCATGTTTGCATGTGTGCATGTGTGCATTTGCCCACGTGTGCATGTATGCATATGTGCATGTGCCCATGTGCCCATGTGTGCATGTGTGCATGTGTGCATGTGCCCATGTATGCATGTGTGCATGTGTGCATGTGTTCATGTGCCCATGTGCGCATGTGTGCATGTGTGCATCAGTGGTGACATTGTGTACATATTGTAAACTGTGTTTCCTGTCTTACTCCCACAGGTTCTGGTGCTGCTCTGTGTGCATGTGTGCATGTGCCCATGTGTGCATGTGTGCATGTGCCCATGTGCCCATGTGTGCATGTGTGCATGTGCCCATGTGCGCATGTGCACATGTGCATGTGCCCATGTGTGCATGTGTGCATGTGCCCATGTGTGCATGTGCCCATGTGTGCATGTGCCCATGTGCATGTGCCCATGTGTGCATGTGTGCATGTGCCCATGTGTGCATGTGTGCATGTGCCCATGTGTGCATGTGTGCATGTGCCCATGTGTGCATGTGTGCATGTGCCCATGTGTGCATGTGCCCATGTGTGCATGTGCCCATGTGTGCATGTGTGCATGTGTGCATGTGCCCATGTGTGCATGTGTGCATGTGTCCATGTGTGCATGTGTCCATGTGCCCATGTGTGCATGTGTGCATGTGCCCATGTTTGCATGTGTGCATGTGTGCATGTGTGCATGTGCCCATGTGTGCATGTATGCATATGTGCATGTGCCCATGTGCCCATGTGTGCATGTGTGCATGTGTGCATGTGCCCATGTATGCATGTGTGCATGTGTGCATGTGTTCATGTGCCCATGTGCGCATGTGTGCATCAGTGGTGACATTGTGTACATATTGTAAACTGTGTTTCCTGTCTTACTCCCACAGGTTCTGGTGCTGCTCTGGTGTTGTGCAGCAGGGAAACTGAATCAGCTGCTGTGGATAGTGATAATGATGATACCTGTGTAATGGCACAGGTAGGTGTGCCAGGGTCCGTCATTGGTCAGCCAATTGACACTACACAGCCGTCGACCCCATCAATGTGCACAGTCATCCTGCCAATACATCCTTTGTCACCAATGTCCCTAGGTGATGGACAGGATACAGTGGGCATTGACCAGGGTAATGTGGTACCGGTGGCACATGCATCCCCACACAGCAGCTATGGCCAAGGTTCTGACACGGTACCACACAGGCAGACGTCCATGGGTTCATGTGGGAGCATTCATGGGCGTACCACCCCTGTCAGACGTGCCCACAGAGGTCTTTCAACCTCAGCTATGTTTCAGGCTGTAATGCAGGCACAGTCACATATGGAACGGTACACCAGACAGGGTCTGGGGGAGCTGAGAGCATGTCGCACAGCCATGAGTCACAGTATGCGTGATGTTGCGGCTGCCATCCGCAACTTCACCAAGGTCATTGACAGACATTGGGGGGACACATTAGATCTGTTCCACACCTACATGTCCATGAGCCAGGGCAATGGTGGACGGTTGAGGCATCGACGTGGCCATATGCCAGCAACAGCAGCAGCTGGCAGCCATCGCAGATGACAACAGGCCCACGGCCGCTCACATAGTGCCAGCAGCAGCCCCAGCAATGCTGGGTCTGTGCTGTCATCAGACCGCCCCAGGAGACCACGTGCACGTGGCGCTGGACAGTCCCAACAGGGACCTGTCTCCAGTCACCAACCACCTGCTTCTGATGACAGTACCCAGTCTGGCTTAGTACCTGATACGGTCCGTAGCACCCCGCCAGGCACAGGTACTGTGTCCGTGGCCACAGACAGTGATCTGTATGACCTGGCAGGTACAGTCTGTGCCTGTCCACAAACACCTGTATATGGCAGCCATGAGGTGGGACTGTGTGCATTCATACACACATGCAAAGTGATAACACCTAGGGCTACCGCATACATGCACACACTGCATCAACATTGCCCCATCTTGTACTGCTGTCCCTCACCAACACACATTCACAGACATGTCAATTGGTTGTATGAGTGGCAGACTCAGGCATAACAGGTACACATGCTGTGCATATGATGAAACTGTGCCACCTTCTGCAATCTGTAAAATCGGTGCAGTAACAGGTTAACATGGCGCTGATGCACAGGGTGAGTACATAGACGTATTGTAATAATATGATGTTGACAACAGTACAGTGTAATGATAGCATTGTGGGTATATACCAGCATGCCTGATGCAGTTACAGTATGAATGTCAATGTATTGTTTTGTACATCCATAGTAATTACCACAGTGTTCTGTCTGCACATCTTTGCATACTGGTGGTGAGGCTGTGAAGGGATGGCCACCTACATAGGTAGTACAGGGGATACAACAATGTACATATTGATACTCAATGATGGCCATGTCAACTGCGAGTTGCATGCTGTCCACACATGACTCTGCAATGCAGATGTTTCAGGATGTTGATATCTGTGCAGTACTACACAACAGGTTCAAGGCTCACAAGAGCACACTAGCACTACAAGGTCACACCTCATACCATGCATGACAGCACCAAAACACAGAACTAACTATGACAGGAGGGAGAGTGTCCGTACATGTCAAGGATACTGTGGTGCCAGGACAGGTAGCATACATCATACTAAGTCTGGAACTGCTGAGTGAGGGCTCAGTGTCTGTTATTTGACATGTGTATTATTACAGGTATGAGCACTTGGGTATCAGGCCAGTTATTCAACATCACGAAGGTATGGGGTCTATACACTTGTGTGGAGTGCGGCTGGACCCAGCCCATCTGACCTGTGAATGTCTGGGTACTGGCTTATAGTGCCTGCATATATGCACTGTTACCTACTGGAAGTCATACACCTTGTTTGTTGTAGCATAGTCTACATACAGGCCTGCTGACTGCAGCTTTGTTTGTATGCATGTTTGCCTGTTATGTTCCTGAAACACTGATTCCACCTGCAGTGCAGATATACAGTGCCTCTGTGGATCCCTAGTGACATCTGTATTATTTACTGTAATGATGTCCATGTGTCACTTGACAGAACGTCACTGTTTGTCCTGTTTGCATGTAGCTTGCCTGTAACACATTGCATATGACTTACCTCACATTTGCTCAAGACAGCATTCATATATGCCAGCACTAACAAATCAGGAGCACTACACCCTCACATAGTCACCTTGAGTACCTTGTTCCCCATTGGCCCTATGTGTCATTACTTAGTATGGGAGTTACAATGCTATGGTAGCATATGCAAAGATCACCTGTCAATGTACTTTCAGGTCCAGTTGGTGAATCTGTAAGTCATGTGGCAACATTACAGCTGCCTCATGTACACAGACAACCCTCTCCCCTTCCCATACACGTACAACACATGTGAGAGATGCAACCACATAGCCAAACTGGGGGCTAAGCTCTGTTAACACAGCACCGGCATTCCCTGTCAGGTGGAGTGGGATACTACAGTGAATACAGTACCTGTCTCCCATAGAAGTGCCACGACCGCAATCCAAACACAGAAACACACAGGTACATTATTGGGCTCTCAGAATAGCATCCTGCCTGAGCAGCTGACACCTGAAAAGCAGACACACAAGCAAATGTTAAGCCAGAGCAGAGCACATGCAACACATAGCTCACAAAGCCTGTGTGCCAAACAGTCACAGGCCATACGGCTTGACAACACACCTGCTACAGTTGTATGAGGTACCTCTATCGTCACATACACTGAGGTCCTGCTCCCAGGCTGAACAAGGTGACGGTCACGCTGAGCTGCCCGTCGGGCACTATGATCCACCACATAACACAAGCATACCGGTCACTCCAAGGCATGTAGAAGTATGACTTAGTCATTGTCTGTGCCAGTGTGTATGACCTCTGACGCACCTCCCTGGACTACATGTTAGGGGACATAGAGGGGCTCTCTGAGCTTGTGGCACAGGCTGGTATGACCCTAGCCTTGAGTAGCATCTCATCCTCACCAAGAATACTGCCACAATATGTAGACAGGATCATCAGTTTCTGCAATTAACGTATCTTTCAGTGACATTCAAAGGGGATCCAATGCCTGTCAGTGTGGGATTACATGCTGGACAAGCCACATTGCTTTGCTTGGGACAGCTTGCACCTATCACCCATGGGCCGTTGTATATTGGCAGAGGCTGTTGCTACACACATAGTGCCTTTGTATGCAAGGCTGACATTACATAGCCACCTACACAGGTATCACACGGGATAGGACACTAATAGCAATGCTACTCAACAGCAGCAGTGTAAACCTCAAGATGCATGCAGTGGAAACTGTCCTTAGCGTGGGGTAGAGCAATATCCGTACAGTAACAGACTCCTGGTACAAGGCTCCCAGGTGCACACCATCAGTGCCAGGTCATTCATGATACCATGCTTGTCATCCCCTACACACGCACCAAACCAGGACAGGGGGGATGTATCCAAAAGCACCTCAGATACACACACCCCCAGGTTGGTGGCACTGCACAAAGCATCAGAGCCTCTCCATGTGCAACACACAGTGGGTTAGACTGCCTTCAGGTTCATAGCCTGGCACACACCACACTCCCATACCCAGGAAACCCACTTGGCCTTCCTGACAACAGTGGGAATATGACGGTCTCTACACACACCATTATATGGTTGTACTGTGACTACCCAAACATACAGTGTGAGCATTATTCTAGCTGCAAGACCCTATCTGAAGGGTTCTTATCATTCATTCCCTGCATTGCTATGGAACAACTTGTTACCACTCCCACAAGTGGTGACAACATGCTACACCTGTTCATCACCAACATGTGGACTATATGCTCCAGACCAATCATGTATCCCTTGCTGGTGGGATGACACCATCTATAACCCACATGGTATAGTCACATACCACATGCAGCCCCTGCACAGAACACCACAGTCATACAGTTGTCTAATGCATATTCCATGTATTCACATGAGGCAGGCTTCGGACATGGGAACTCTTGCAGTTCACAGGTACATATGTGTAGGTGGCACACACGTACATCATGTGTGCATTGACATTACTGATATAATGTATGTCGTGCAATATTGGGAACAACACCCTACACACATGGACAAACTGTGTGACAAAAATACACATGGCATTTGTAGGATACAAACCCCTACCAAACTATGTTAGATCACTTGTGAGGGTCGCAGTAGCAGAGTGTGCTATTTGCATTACTGGGAGGATTGCTTTCTCCTGCTGTACTTATAGGGTGCTGACATCATCAGTGTTTAGACAGTGGGATATGCAACATGTGTTGTTTAGTAATAGTTGCCAAAAGGGACATTTCTCATACACATGGAATTATACACACTACTCCACCACACACATTCACACACACACTGGGCACTTGCAGGATTCAAACTCCTAGCTAACTATGTTATGACACTTATGTATGATAAAAGAAAGGTGAGACTCTGCTGGATGTTCCACTGCTTTATTAAAATACACAAAGATTGTATCCAAAATTGGTAAGAAACTCCAACAAAATGAATATCCACTGACAAGCGCTTTCGGGTTAAAACCCTTCATCAGATCACATACTCAAAGCAATTCCTGATATTTAAAATACAAATTAACCAATGAAAGTTAATAAAAAGCCCACCTTTTCTGCAAGGCTGGCTTTAAAGGTACACAGTCATTTAAGCCTGGAGTTCTGTGGGCCATCAACTCTAAAATCCATTTGGACTCCATAGATTCAGTTAATAGTTTAACATCACTCCCCCCCTATTGTTCATGACAACATTAACAACAGCTTTAAATTTAAAATTATGTGTAGGATGGGTCTCAATATGCTTATATAAAGCATTATGTACATCTTTATTCCTAATTGAGGACATGTGTTGCAATATTCTTACCTTAAACATATTGTTGGTTTTACCAACATAAAAACATGTGCATTTGGTGCACTCCGCTATATAAACTAAATTGCTTGTCCTACAGGTGGCTTTTGCTTTAAAATTAAAGACATGTCCATTAACTGGATGTATAAAGATATAATCTTTATTTATGAATTGGCATGCTTTACAATATCCACATGGGACACTACCTATTTTTTCTTTAAGGATACAAGTTTGGGTAGCTGTTTTCTCTTTACAGAGAATATCTTTCAGATTCTTGTTTCTCCTGTAACCAAATTGTGGATAAGCCCCCACTATATTTCTTAACTTATTATCTCCCCTCAAAATATTCCAGTTTCTATTGACAATTTTCCTGATGTCTCCTATATTACTGCTATATGTAAACAATAATCTCAGTTCATTAAATTTATGTTTAATGTTAGGTGTTCTTATTTCTCCTTTAGTACATTTAAGCCATGGCTTAAATCTATTATCTCTTTTTGTGTGATTGATATCAACCACTCTATTAACCAGTTCTTTTCTATAACCCCTTTCTACAAAATTGTTCTTTAAATTGACCATTTCACATTCGAACATCATGTCATCCAGATTCAATCTGGAAATTCTGCCAATCTGGCCCTGAACAATATTAGAAAACATATATCGGGGGTGCATGCTATCAAAACAAAGCATTGTGTTTTTCCAGCACTCCTTCCTAAATAAGCTTGATGAAAAACTAGCTTCATTTTGTAATATGCATACATCTAAAAAATCAATGTTTGTGGTTGAACATTTCTTAGTAAACTTCAAGAATGTAGTAGCAGAGTGTAAATATTCTAAAAAACCATTCAAAGATGTTACATCACCCTTCCACAAAAAGAAAATATCGTCCACAAAACGTGTATATAAATGTATGTATTGCATCCATTCTGGTTTATCAAAAATCATAGCCTTTTCCCAATACCAAAGGACCATATTGGCGTAAGTATTGGCACAGGGAGTGCCCATGGCCACCCCCTGTGCCTGTCTATATGTATGTCGTGCTCCTACAAACACATTATTTTCTAGAACCAGGGTTAGTACGGTCCTAATCAACATTATTTTCTCATCATCTACATTTTGATCTGCCAATACCTCACTAACAGCTTGAACCCCATAGTCATTACTAATTACAGTAAACAGGGCTTTTTATTAACTTTCATTGGTTAATTTGTATTTTAAATATCAGGAATTGCTTTGAGTATGTGATCTGATGAAGGGTTTTAACCCGAAAGCGCTCGTCAGTGGATATTCATTTTGTTGGAGTTTCTTACCAATTTTGGATACAATCTTTGTGTATTTTAATAAAGCAGTGGAACATCCAGCGGAGTCTCACCTTTCTTTTATCATACATATTTTTCGGCTGTTTGGTGAGTCTGAGGCACAGCAAAGAACATCGTTTGGACATTTATTTCTTTTGGTTCGTTTTTGCTATGCCAGCTATGGATGGTGAGAATTTGACTGTTTCTTTAGCAGCACTGAATAGTGATGGAGCCATTGGTGAACCAACTACACGATTTGCTGATAAAGGTTTTCTTACTGAAGATAACCCCCTATTAAATCTGGGCTTTGTAATTAATAGAACTGATATTACTATAGATAAAGTTCCTGTAGCAACTGATAAAAATTTTGACAACTTGCTACGTGATTTAAGCTACAAGGCTGGGAGATTACAATGGCTACGTTGGCAGACTTTTCATTTAGAAGCCTGTCAAAGTTATGGTATTGTTCCAAGAGGCATGCGAATCATGTGCATGCCTGCACAGGGAGAACGCTACCCTGAGCTCTTAGCCCAGTGGCAGAGGCTGAACATCCAAACAAGTTTTAAGTATATGGACATACTAAATAACTTCTTTGCTCCTGAAATGGTGATATTAAGAAAAGATGTTGAAGCTTTACGTAACCAACTAGAAACCCAATTTGGTGAGCCGTTCCATAAGGCACGTATAAGAGAGCTTTGATGCGTATGTGTGTGCAGTCTATTGCACCCACTACCTCAGGGTATTCTGCTATTTGCTGGAAGAGACGCATATTGCTGGCCAATACCTCACGGGCATTGGGGAAATATACATGCTCACTGACATGTGCTGACATGGCATCCAGGAACTGGTGCAGTACCCTGGAGGCTGATGCCTGTGATATCCCCATCATATCACCAGTTGGTCTCTGGAAGGTACCTGTTGCTAGTATTCTTAGGCCAACACATACCTTGGTTTCCACTGGGATGGGTTCCCCTCTGTTGGCTCTGTGTATGAGGTGTGGCCTGCACAGCTCAACAATTTGCTGCAGGAGGTCTCTGTCCACTCTATAGCGCTCCACTATCTCCAGCTCATGAACCCCTGGTAGGTGACCCTGGGCCTGTACACTCTTCTCCATCTCCTCACTGTGGGTTGTCTGGCAGCATTTCCATTGTCACCACCCTCAGCAAGGCTCTTATGTCTCCTTATGACAGCTATGGCAGCCCCTAGCATGTTTGGTCTGAGTGCAGCTTTTTCAGTTTTCACTTCTACTAGCTTACTCCTGTCTTGCAGTGTCTCTCGAGAGAAACATACTGCAATGCTGTTTGCAGTGTTTTAAGTGCTGGGCTAGGCTTGTATTCTGCCTGTGTAATTGCCTGCTTCTAATTGTTTTCACCTGCTACCTCTACAAGTATTCCCTGCTAGTTTCCTACTATTTCTTCTGCTTCCTTTTTCCTCTTTGTTTCCTCAGGGGGTAGCAGCGTGCATACCAGTGAAAACACACTCACAGTGGCTACCACGCGTGCACACATGCTTACACGGACTAGAATCTGCTTATTCGGGTTAAAATGCGCGCACACCAGTGCAAACAGGTTTACAGATCTTTAAACAGGCTCCTACATGCTTACTCTGCCTTACAAGCGCGCACTCTGTCTTACTCGCGGCTCCCAGCATGCACACGAGTGCATGCATGCACAGCAAGAAACTTTGGTGTTGGCAACAGTGTACACCTTCCATTTCATGACTTTCCCATGCTTATCTGTTGACACTCCTCTTTTTATGCTGTGTGATTGACATCTTTCACATACCACTTTGCTCCAATGAGCTTGATTTCTTCCTGACATTCCCCCCTGTGATGTCACCTATCTCCTACTCTGTTACTCCCCCTTATCTAACTCTTACACTACACGGAATGTGCTCATTTGCTATGTGACAATGTAATTCACTATCCTACCACTCATTTACATAGGATTGCCTACTAATGCTTAGTTACATGTCTTACACTCAGCTTCCCCCCTTAGCAACCACTAGACGGTAGCCATGTTGTTTTTGGTCTACTAGTCTCTGCATTGCAAATCCATGCATTACATAAAACCCACATTTGTGGGTTTCAAACCTTTATTTTTCTTTTTTATATAGTGCAGCCTGTTTGCGCGGGCCTGCACTGTGTTTAAACATCGCCGATCCCCGAAAAAAAAAATTATTTCATGTTTGCATCGGGTTAACATGCCAATGGCCACATATTTGGCCATTGGCATGCTGACTGCAACATTTGCACACTTTATTTGGAGCTGTCATGGCTCCGTTGTGTTATTTGCAGTAACGTACTCAGTTGTCAACTGAGTACATTTCTGCACCTAACACGACTCTTACACGGGCTGGTTTCAGCTTCATGGATTACTAATCTACCTCCTTTGCATGCCTTTCGGCTGCAAGTGGGGTGATTAGCATATCCACGCCCTGCCCGTGTAAGAGTCGTTTTAGCTATCTCTTACATGGGATTTCGGGCTGTTCCTGGATCGCGATGGCTGCATGGATTCTTACACGACTCTTAGACTTCGTGCAAGCCATCATGAGTCCTGTCCCTTGTCTTTGGAGACTTGGACATGGATGAACTCCAGGGCATCATCCTATTTAACCAAGTTGCAGCTGTATTTGCTACTAACGTACATCAAGACATCTTCACCTTTAGCCCCAGTCTGTGCTGCTATTGGCTTAATATGTAGAAGGTACTGTAGCCTTGCACTGTCAGAGTACTTTCTGTGACTTTAAACCAAGTCTCTGTAACAAAACAGATGTCCACATTCTCCAGAAAGAAGAGAGCTTGTATGGTGTAGTGTTTCTTATTTAGGCATCTAGCATTGAGCAGTAACACTGTAAGGCTGCTTTTTTTACTATGTTGCTACTTTTGTCATTTTGATATTGCCCAAGAAAGGGCATGGATAGTTGTAGCCTCTATCCAAAAGCCCAGAGGCGACAGGTGCAGAACAACTTTAGCAAAGCAACTGTTTTTATGTTTACTGTGGCTTCATTTTTGGTGAAGGTAGACTGCTGATCAATTCTGAGGCATGTATCTGTCTGTGACACATATTCAGAAAGTGCCATAATGTCTCTTTTCATATAGTTCAGTGAGGTACGCCTTAGGTCATCTACATCCACATGGACTATGATAGAATCATATGGGTACCTGTGGTGCAGTGACTTGAGTAAATGCATGATATTGCAGATCCTATCTCCAGATATGCAACTAACAGCTATCTTCTTGTCCAGCCTGGTGAGAGGGGCATCTTTGTGTCATACAATATAATCCCAAATGGCAAGAGTACTAGGTAAAGTGTTTTCTTGTCTTATTATATATTTTTTTCTGTGATCATTGGGTGTAGGCTTATGTGTGGTGTTAGGTGTTGCTTTTGGTATGTGCTATAGTGATTGCTGAGGATAGGTGCTGCCGTTTGACAGCTTACAAGGTCTTTGAGGCTTGAAAAGATTTCTTTTAAGTGACTCAGCATAAGAAGGTCTACGTATGTGGTAACCAGTATGTGTGAAGGGTGTGTGTGTATTCTTACCAATCTTGCTTGTAAGTGAAATTTTTGCCTCCAAGGAAGTTATTTTTGTGCATCCCTGCATACTGTGTATAAGGATTAAAAGTTTATCTGAGGACCCAAAACAATTGCTACATTGTCTCAGGATGCCCATATCTACCATGCTGGCCACAAAGACAATAGGAAATTGCGTGTCTATGTTGCCAGTACCTGTATTAGGATTGTAATGTAAACTGAGACAGAAAATCACAGTAAATGATCCTCTCATAATAATGAGTTTGTTTTTTTACCCCTGTATCGCGACATCAGGAAAGCGAAAGCACTGAGTGTAAAACAAAACCAAGGTAGTCACGGCAGCCTCCCCAGATTATGTTGGGTTATAATAAATTAAAAAATAGTAGTACTGAGTTACTTTGATGCAGAATAATTATTCTTCTAAAACTACTACCCTTGCGAAACACTACTATAATAAAATAGAAACAACTTACTTTCATAGAGTATTATTAAACACAAACGTCAACCGCCAACATATACCATTTAACTCATAATACAACAGCCCTACTTCTATAAGCGAAGCACTCCGCAAAACAAGCAGGACTTCAAAAAATTGTTATCCCTTACTTACAGGGACCTCCGGTGTAACAACGAGGCAAATTACACTCCCACACAGTTCAGAAATATAAGCCTTGTTACTTATTAATTAAGTGGGTACCAACTAACACAAAATCACGTTTTAACTGTAATTATGCAAATATATTAAGACTTTGGTGAGTAAGTTGTCAGTTTGTTTTCGCTTCTTCACAAATGTAGCCCTAGAAATTTCTCTATATTTTCATGCATTGCATTATGGGAGTTCAGATGAAAATATTTGCATTTATTCAGTATAATGTCATTGTTAGGTCCATGGCGGGGCTGCCTTGCTTTGGGCAGTACTTTATTGATTGACAGGTAAAAATCGTTGCCTCTCAGAAAGATGTACATCGGTTAGATTTTTAGCCTGGGCTGTTTCTGTGCGTAGTCTCTACGTCCTCCCAGTATTCGTGTGGGTATCCTCCAGGTGCCCGTGTTTGCTCCAACAGTCCAAAGACTTGCAGTACGTGGATTGGACACTTAAACTGGCTATAGGTGTGAATGTGCGTCTACTGTAGGATATGGAATAGCAGCCGTTGCAAGACTCAGTGTGAACTTTGCTTGGTCCTAGATGGGGTTGCCACCTTTTCAAATGCCCAAAGTGGGACATTTTTGTAGGAATGTGAGATTTTGCAGGACAAAACATACCCATGGCCAGTGCAAAGGACAGAACTTCACTTTTTTGACAAAATAAAAACTTATTTTTGTAGCATTTGAGTTGCTTATGCTGTGTCATATAATGTTTGTGTTCCAGATACAAAATAACTGTTTTATGCAATTATTAACGAAAACTTAAGAAATATAGCTTGTCTTAAAATCTCAAGACATTTGTCATTTTTTATTTTATTTATTTATTTATTTATTTATTTTTGCAGGACACACCTGCCGAAAGTGGGATTGTCCCTCGCAAAGAGGGACAGGTGGTAACCCCTTGCCCTATATGATTATCATTATTGAAGTGACACCCCGACCCTGTATACAAAAATAGGAAAGAGGGGTTGTGAATGCATTGGTACAGTCTCCATGGTCCCGGAAGAGTAGCTCGCAAGCTTCCATCGCAAAAACATGGACTACTGAGATTCAAAATGAGGTAACCTTTTCATAATTAAGTCTTCTTGAGAGGGGTAGCGCAGTGTTTTTTAAATAAAATGCGTTTTCTTTCTTTCTTTTTTTTTCTTCTACAACACGCGCATTTTCGTTGTTCAAAAGGAAAGAAATGTTCCGCGGCGCACGTATTTACATGATGTTGTACCATTTTAAACCAGTGTTACACGCTACTTTGCACAATCTTTTTGCCTAAATTCTACTATGTACCATTTTTTACCTTCTTTCTTAAATTGTTGCAAATTGTGCGCGTGTAGCTTTTCTTGTAACCATTTATACACGCCGTTATGCTACATTTTTATCTTTGCTGGAATGTGGTTAAATCATTCTTTCAATGTGCCTTTCCAGTGGGACTTTAGATTCAGTATAGAATAAACTAGTGTTGCAGTTCCCTGATTCCAAGTCCTGCACATTGAAGTAGCTAACCGGGCCTTCTTATTCACTGTGAGGGACACAAGAGCTACCAAACAGCACCTGGATGTATTATTATCATCATCACATTGTGCCTCTTGCACCACGATGAGGGAAGCATTCACATAGCTCTTAACCTTCCAGTGCAGGTGAGGATTGTGAAGGCTGGTATCGCCCATCCATGCATGGCCATTACCCCTTACAGGTGATATGTGATCCAATATTGGTCAACCCAGTGCTGTATATGCCTGTCCAATGATCTCTGTGCTCATGGATGGCATCCTGTCATGACATGGGTACCTCGTATGACTACCTAAGGGGCCTGGAGACGTCACCAAGTCAGGGAGGTGTACTGCACAGCACCATCCCTTACACAGTGTCCATAATGTTGACCACAGCCTAGGTGGTAGTTAATGGGTACAGGGATGTTCACCTAGCGGTGACAATGCTAATATCATCCATCAGAATGTGCACATATGTCACACACCTCACCCACACAGCCCATTCTGTATGTTGTTCACAACACTGACACAGCTATTCCTCATAGGTCATGGCCATTCACATCCTTACATAACAGATGCCTAACATTTGTCTGTGTGGCATGGGCTACAATGAGGGTGGAGTACAACACATTAACCCTGTTCTACTGTAGCTGACACTGGTGTGATATGCACATGTCACTCTGGCACCTTTTGTAGTTGTGAGTCTGTCAACAGGCCACTGGTAGAACACTCCTGTGACATACAAAGGTATTTTTAATTAAACATCTGTACTGTCTTGTACATCTGTACTGCTAAAATCTACAGTGATAATGGTTCATGGACATGCACACCATACTCAGCAGGGTTATAGTGCGGTGCTACCCATTATGACTGTCATCACCACTTGTGGGTTGATATTATATAACACCCTATCTGTATTGTATGGTCATGCTAGGCACTTGTTCAGAACTTGTGAGCATGTCATGAGCTACTAATTAATTTAGCACCCATTCCACACCATTTCCCACAGGTACACTGGCTGTCCTAATATTTCCAGCTTGCTTATGGTACAACAGCTGTTGTACACACGTAACTCACATATCCTGTGAGACATGGTTGTATATACAGGCATGTCCAACTGTCACGTACCAGTGATATTGCCTGTCTATATGATGGATATGTCATACATGTGGCAATAGAGCAATTATCTCATGTACACATTCAATGCTCACCTCCCAACATACGACACTACAGCCTGTGGGGGATGCACTTATGCAGCCCTGCTGGGGGTAATGCTGTCACCAACCCTGACTGCACCTGACAGTCATGTGGGTATGTGTAACATTCGCAACACACCCCACTCATCACATAGTCTCACATGATCTCCACCACAGGCCACACATACGAGGACAACTTGTGCAGTACCTCTTCATACTCTGTGTAGGCACCAGAGGCAGCCCCCATCACGGAACACAACATCACCAACTTATAGCCCACAGACTCATGTGTGCTCATCACATACAGCCAATAGGGTGTTATAACATACACGACACACCAGTCATAGGTGACTCTGTAGGTGGTCACACTGCAGTTCCACACAGCAGGCTACACAAGGCGATAGTTGCTTACATCTTGCTGTCGGGTAACTGGTTCTGCAACATAACCTATGCACCCATGCCACACCTCACCAGGTACAATGTGACTGTCATTCTCCATGTTAGTGTGACTGCCCTGAGATGCCACTTCACAGACTACGTGTGCAGGAACATGCAATAGCTCACCAGTCTTGCAGCCCTGAAGGTGTGGGACAAGCCCTGGGGAGCATTATGCATTCATCCGGACCCGATACCACTGTACAACGACTGACTGTGTCACTTCAACAGTTGCCTATGCTTCTGCTGTCATTCCACAGGCATCTGGTATCTGTCCGCTTTGACTGACCTGGTAAAACACAATGCTTTGGCACAGATGACCTGCACCTGTCAGCTCTGGGAGTACAGATCACATGTAAGGTTCCTGCTGCTTCTATACTGCCTGTCTTGCACAGTTTCCAATAACAGTCATCGGCGGAACGGGAACTGGCAAGCAAGACATGGGGTCATGGGACACAATGCTTGCATCTTCCTCTGTGACGCACGCAGGCAAGGCACACCTTATAATGCACCACTCCAATATCTCTGCAGTGACTGGGACCTGCCTCTAGGCTCTGCAGAGCACACCTGCAATGACAGGTTATAGACAGACCATACCTTTCAGGCACATACCTGGACCGGCACACCCACAGCTGAGGTGTTCCCATATCCCACTATGTTGTACACACATCCTGGCTAGTTACTTAGCACAATGCATCAGAGGTGCTCCATGTGCAACTAACTGTGTCCAGAATCGCTATACACATTGTAACAAGCTACAGATTCAACAACATACTCCACGGTTACCAGACCTCATTTGTTGGTGTACTGGACAGTAGGGCTCAGACAGCTACTACTGATGTGTGACTGACACTACCCCACACTTAACTGGAATAGTCACTCATGTACCGACACATCCATGAGTCATAACTTCCACTCGGCTGGATCAACCCATACACACCACCTCCAAGACCAACCTTATTCTTGACATGAACACTACCAACATGTGACTGGTGTTCCACAGTTGGGGTTATCCCCTCATTGGTGGATTCTGAACATATGCTAATCAACCTTGTTAGCCACATCCCGGCACCATACCCCTCACGGCATACACAGTACATGAGTACTACAACACCTACTACAGACGTCTTATGACAGCGGTTGTTAACGTCATGACACTCTTGCAGATGGACAATGCACATACAAATGCTGAAACATACCCCAGTGCACTTCATTAACACGTACACAACTGCATGGATCATGCTATTCCACACAGAGCCATGATGGTACACACCAGATAACAGACGCCACTCTGGTGGTCAAGTTCCATGGACATAATGTACAACAACAGGTGGAGGCTGTTGCACAGTGGTGTACAATCCCATGGGTGGGGTAGCTCACTGGTCAGCCTCTGTAGGGCCATGGGATCCCTCATCACATACTCCAAGACTAGCTACTTAAACATTACTGCGACACATTCCGGGGTGTACCATAAGGCATTATGGTGGTATGTCAGTAGTCAATGGCAATACCCACATCTGCTCTCACATACAACAGTCACTCAGGAACATTACAGACCCAGGTGACGTTGGCAACATGCTGGCAGATGGATTCAATGCTAACATTACAACCTCTCACTCACTACAGGGCCGCAATCCATGCAGGAACATTGCGGTGTCCCTGCGGTCACACCTACACAGTACTAACCTGCACTCTATATGTCCTGGGACACTGGCCCCATGTCACCTTCCAAAGTCCCAGGCTGTGATGTCCACAAACCTCTGAATGACATGTCTCCCCACTAGGCCACCGTATTCAGTAATAGCCTTGTATCAGACATTGTGGCCCCTGAATGGCACACAGCAACATTTATCGTACTCCACACAGATGGCACCACAATGCACGAGTGGGACTATAGTCCTACACACCTGACTGGACTGCTCTGCACGGCTGTGGGGCACATCATCAAGGACATCATTCACAGAGACATTGTTGGGCTCCGGTCCTTTGATGCCACCCAGGTTGGACTTGTTAGGGCCAGAGCATGGCCCCTACACCTGGTGGACACCTTTCATACAGTTACCAGGGTAGTTGATGATGGTACAGGAGTCCACACATCCTACATTGTCCTCTCATTGCCTTTCAGCACCGTTCTCCATTCTGGTATTGACAACATACACATCCACCTGCACATCGTACCCTATGTCCCAGGATGGTATTCAACGTGGCTCATGGACAGGACACACAGAATGAGGGCAGCATACCATAGTACCTACTGCATTTCAGTTACATTTGGCATACCACAGTCCTCAGTCATAGGGCCTGTCATGTTCAGTATATGCTTCCCTGAGGTACAGGCTAGCACAGAGGGACGTTCCCTGCCTTGCTTTACAAACCCCTGCATTCAAAGTGCCATGATTGATCCACCAGCTGATACTGACTCCATCCATATGGGTGTCACTGTGACAGATACCTGATATGAATATCATGGCCGCAAGGTGCATGACACAAGGTGTATGAACATCACCTTTGCATTACACCATTCGCCCAATGACTATCACATAGGTGATAGTCCCCTACATACATGTCACATTGTCCATGTTTGTAGTACACACGTATGTCGCACCCACTTTTGTGGTTACCGTATTGCCACTGTGACATGGATATCCTTCTACGTGGCCACACTTATCTGTACTGGGTGTGTAGCTGGTACATAGGCACCCATTGTACCTCTGAACTCAGGACTTCTACACACATTCAATGGTACACCACCCCATTTAGGGTGTACCTTACACAGCAGCTACAGCTTTACATACCACAACATTAACATGCCATGACGTTTATTGAGCTCCGGCTGTTAAAGTATGCGGATGAACTACGGACACCACATCTGTACACATTTGCATACTACATACTCAGGGGTGACCTCTGCTGAACAGACAGGGCCCATGTCCACAACAATATTAATGGATATACTCCACATACGCGACATAAGCAAAAGCCACTGTGAGCAACATGCTCATGGATATGTGCACACATGCAACAATGAGTGGGATATGCCTGAGGGTTACATTCCCAAACTGGACACTCACCATGCTTTGGAACATGAGTCCTATGTACTTCACGCAGGGACACTCAGTAGCACTGTTCATGTGATACCTCCCTTGGTGGTTGGGAGACACATGTACGCCAGGGATCACTGCAGTGGCTGTACTGTGCAGAGGTGCAGGTAACACATGGCTCTGCTGTTCACAGGACACTACCCTAGAGAGGTGCCACTGGTGTGAACACTGTAGTCGTGCTTACACATAGACTTGCCAGACTGCATAGTACCCCACTATGAACCTGTGAAGCTATTACATGTCCTTTGTGCATGGTTACTTGGTAGCCCTTCCATTTGGATTAGCTATCATGCTATTACAATGTCCCGTGCCTACAAGCCATATGTATCTTGTTAATGTACATACCATTAGACGATACATTTGGTATGCATGATATGCCTGTTATGCTGTGTAGAATATCTGACATATCTACCTACAATACTATTACATTACACATATTTTACATAGTATCCCATAATGCAAAGCATACTTGCACAGCGGGACCACCTTAGACATATCATTGTCATTATATGCCCATACACATGCCTACTGTGACAGTATATCAACATATACTATCCCCTGCTATGGCACGTACTTGTTGGACATACCCTACCACTGACGGCGGGTTGTATGGAATTGTTCTGTTTAAAGCCCTCATGTAGCATCCCTTGTGGTGTCTGTGATGTGTACCTTGTGGCCCACTGCTGGACGCACAGTTTCTACAAGCTTAAGTATGCTCAGCAAGACATCACTACATAAATACCTTTTCCCACTTTATGCGTTGCGGACACTTTTAATTAATGCAAACCAGGCTATACATACAGTAAATAATTAATACAAAACATGCTATACATAAACTTACATACCGAGTGTTCTACATGCCTTGTTATCGTTACAGACTTTTGTCTCTAGCTCTCTCACACTGCTTACACAGGTATTTTGTATGAGCATATGGTTTGAATGTCTGGCAAGTCATCCTTATATACGTCGATACCTGTAACGTGGTTTTCTGCCGCCAATTAGTGTTCCTGAGTGACTAATTACTTGCATATCAGCTGTGCAGCTACTGCATTTGCCAATTACGCAGCAACAGTGGGGTATAATTGAATTCTCCACTTGGGCATTGCCCATTTGCCCTACCTTCTGGGAGACGGCCTGTATTGTGTTTTGTTATGTGTAATTGCAACAGCTATGCATAGAGACAAGTATACTTTGGATTCATGTCCCCCATGGATTGTGTGTGACAGCTAGAGTATGTGGTTCAACATGTGGGTGTACCTGTCATCCCAACATCTGATAACGGACTATTGCAAACAAAACCTGTAACATCGCCATTTGTTCCATTATACAGCGGCTGCAATTTTGCATGGCGCCTTTAATTGCATCTCTCACAAGGTATGTTGATGGTTCTGTAGATGTAACTGACTGACTGGATGTTTGTGCTGTTATTATAGTCTGTATTGCTATAGTTTCTAGTGTGGGGGATGTCGGTGGGTGTACGTAGCATATACAGGTTTGTGGGGCTTGCATTTCTACATATTCCATGTATATATGTGTGTGGGCTCCGTCCCTAATTAAAGAGCTATCAGTTAGTAGACTTATGTTATGGGATTGTACATTGGGCCATTGTTAATTGGTTTCTATATAGTATGCAGGTGAGGTTGATAATTCCATACCTCCAGAATTGCAGCGATATGCAAAGGGATATGTCTAAATGACAGCTATCCTGTGTATTTCTGTCCCAGATATTTGCAGTCATTGCGGTTGTGTTGGACACTTGTGGGACACACAGCAGTGTTTACAGGCCAACACATAGCCATGGTCAGTACACAGGATAGCACATACTTTTATCCTCAATACATACATATTGTTGTGGGACTTTAGCTACTTATCATATTGCATGTAACAATTCCATTTCTTACATACAGGCATAACTATTTAATGCAACAATTACATTATATATGGGACATATTAATGTCCTACGATCTCGGACATTTGCCCTTTGTAATGTTTTATGTCAGGACACACCTGGCCAGGGAGGGGCTGTCCCTCCTAATGTGGGACAGGTGGTAACCGTGTGCCTATGGCTAGCTATACCCACACCTACCGTAATGATCTACCTCCGAGTTGGCACTAACAGACACATGATGCGGACACACACACACACATTACAGTCACATGGAGACGTACACAGCACCCTCAACACACACATACACAGATTACGGCACTCACAAACACAGTTGAACACAGTACCTACGTGGACCGTAACACCGGCAGCGGTAACTAAATGTCCATTCATATCATCATACTATTACTCGCGGTTGTACTGTTCCGGTACTGTGTTCTTTCGGTCTTTCAGCCTCTTGGTTACGCATGTCGGTATGTTACACATTCCATAGTTGGCGGTATCCTATTTATTTGTACCTCCAAGATGTTATGAATGTCATTGACCTATCTATATATATTTGCAGATATCGCTGAATCCGTATATATCAACATATATCACTCTATCGCCCTTTCTATCTGTATTATATATATGTATATATGTGTACATATATATATATATATATATATATATATATATATATATATATATATATATATATATATATAATATATGACGGGGAAAGTGACAAGTAAGCTACACCTTTCATTGTGTACTTGTTGGTGTATACTGTTTCCTGGACTCCGCACGTTTGTGTCTGTACCTGTCACATTACACACCTGCCATAGGTTAGGGTTACCAGATGTCCCACTCTGCGAGGGACAGTCCCTCTTTGGGCAGTTGTGTCCTGCAAAATATTTGTAAATGTGGCAAATGTCCTGAGATTTTAGAACATACTTATTTCCTATAGTTTATGTAATAGTTGCATAAAACAGTTATTCTGTATCTGAACCACCTATATGTTATGGAAACAGCATAAGTAAGTAAACATTACAAGAATGAGCTTTTATCTAGGCAAAACAGTGTAGTTCTGATTTTCATACTGGCCGGGTGTATGTGTCGGCCTGCAGACATCTGACGTATGTCCCACATTGGTCATTTGATGAGGTGGCAACCCTACCATATGTACATCTTGGCTAGCAGTAGTGTTAGGTAATTCTATAAATGATTGCGTGTTCTACACCTGGCAGTGGTCGTTTTACCCTTCAGAGCAGGTGTTATTAGTACAGTGGTGAATAATGTTGGTTTCACCTGTTGTGGACATCATTGACCATGATCTGCGCGATATTCGGAGAAGCTTATCCCTGTTTCACGCATATCCATATAGTCATATTTAAACATTGCTTACCAGCAGTGGGCAATGCATACTCCCGCTAACGTGTGCTAAACATGATCTGATGATCTGCATCCAACATGCATTACTCATGCCTTCGGGATTACGTTACATCCTTTTCAGGACGTGGGACCGGGAACATGCACGACGGTCACTGCATTTAACACATGGCCATCTGGGATTTGTACATGTGTTATGTCGTTTTGTACATGGAGTATACTATGGCTGTTACTCCATTCTGCACTCACATGGGTAACTCAGTTAGTTTACATATTGATGAGTTCAGTTAGTGGTATGTCAATGTGATGTTTACTGGATGTGCTCCGGCATTGGGTATGTATATCACAGTGAGCCACACACGATACTTTGCTACACCTTCAAACGACCGTAGGTGGAGCATGCTGGGGGGACAAATACCTGTCATGGGTACACCCCATGCCTTGACACAACATAAATGATTATATTATGTGGAGCCCCTCATTAACGCAGCAGGGACTCTGTGCTGAGTGTGTGCAGAACAGTGCTTACACACATGTGCTATCGCGATTGCCTCTGCTTCTCTAAGCGACAGTTGGTTACTCGATGTTGTGGCGACAGCAGACACTGTTTACCCCATTTGGTGTATGGTCTCTGACAATTGTACGTGTACCTACCGATGTGCCTGGGAACCTATACACACAGCACCACCATATGCTGATAGGCACATGTACTGTTCAGGTGTTGACATTCCATGTTCCAATAGCTGTTGTGTATACAATGTTTGAGGGCTGCCTATGTAGGATTCACACAGTGGGCCACCTATACATTACAATTTACAGGTGGTCGTATTTGTGTGCCATCCATTTTACTGTGTGTGCAGGTGGAGAGGTGTGGCAGTCCATAGGGGCCTACACTGTCAGAGTATGTGCTATACGGTCCCTCTTTGCCAAAGTGTAGGCATATTGGGCACGCCTCCATCTGCCTACTGGGGCTGGCACAGTGTGTTCATGGTCTGTATCCCTCTGTGCCTGTGAGGGCCTTGGCAATTGCGGTGGGCTATGAGGGCCTTCACCATTTTGTCCCTGCTGCAGCTGTTTCTGCAGGATCATATTATGTAGCATGGCACATACTATGATGATGTGGGCACACATGCCTGAAGAGTACTGCAAGGCTCCACCAGATGTGTCCAAGCACCGGAACCGTGATTTCAGCATCCCGAACACATGCTCTATGATGATTCTGGTTAGTGCGTGTGCCTCATTATGGCATTCTTGCATGGGTGTGTGTGCATTTCTGATGGGAGTCATCATCCATGGCTCCAGTGCTTAGCCAGCATCCCCCACAAGGTGGCCATGTGGGATGTCCCCCCTGACAAATACCTGATACAGCTGTGAGGCATGCCAGATATGGGAGTCATGGTAGCTTCCAGGGCTGCCAGCACACACATCCATGATAATGCCCTGGGCATTGCACACGACCTGGCAGTTGATGGAATGGAATCCCTTGCAGTTTATGTAGCGCCTACCATGCTCACCGGGTGGTGACTTGATTTGTATGTACGTGCAGTCTATCGCACCCAGTACCTCCGGGTAATGTGCCACATGGTGGAAGTGATGCATAGTGCTGGCCAACTCCTCCTGAGTTCGGGGGAAGTATATATGCTCATTGGCATGTGGTAACATGGCATCCAGGAACTGGTGTGGTACCCTGGATGCTGATGCTTGTGAGATCCCCATTATATCTCAAGTTGGCCTTTGAAAGGTACCTGTAGCTAGTATTCACATGCTTACACATACTTTCGTGTCCACTGGGATGGGTTCCCCTCTGTTGTTTCTGGTTCTCAGGTGTGGCCGGCACAGCTCCACTATTTGCTGTAAGATGTCCCTGTCCACCCTGTAATGCTCTACTATCTCCAGATCATGTAGCCCCTGGTAGGTTACCCTTGGTCTGAACACTCTTCACCTCCTCCGGGGCCTGCGGTGGTTGTCGGCATCATCCTCCACAACACCGTCAGTCTCTAACACATGCTGATGAATCACTGCTATGGCAGCTCCCAACATGTACATTTTAAACATTCCCTGTGTGTTTACACCTATGGTGCAGTGTTTGGGAATACACAGGTGTGTGTAGGGTGCTTTCACACTTTATACTATTGTGCTGTGAACACCGATGATGTCATAGGGTGTGTATGTACGTTCGTAGCTACAGGGTATCTTATGTGTTTTACTACCGGAACTACTATTGTGGTGCCTTTGGTGTTGAATTACATTTGGCTGCCGTGGATTTCCTCTTGACCTTCCCTTTACATTTCTGCACATTCCACCTACCATTTTCTGCCATACATCCAGCAGCCTGCTTTCATTTGTACTTTCCTATACCTGGCGTATCTTGCGTAATGTGTGCTATTGCCAGTCTACTGTCGGTTTGCTTTGCTCTGCTATGACAGATCCCCTATCTTTGCAATCCAATGCCGCCCCTCCTTTCTTTGCATTCCAATGCCTCCCCTATCCTGTTTTTCAGGTTTCTGTGAGCAGACTTGTCAGCTGCCGTCGACTGACCACCCTGAGTTGATTGGTGTTGATTGCTCATTAGTACTCCACTTACCCTACTTTGGCATTTCCTTCTTTTCTTCCCCTGACCTTCCTGTTTGTGCCATTGTTCGCACCGTGTGCATCCGCTTACTGGGTTTCGGGCACATTTTCATCCCTGTACACATGTGCTTTTGGGCACCATGTGTGCTCTCAGCTAAACGATTCTATACCTTCCTCCCCACCCCTGTCCTGCAGCTTTGCTTAGCAAAGGCCAGGCCAGATTTGCATTGCTCCAATGTGCTTACTGCTACGGTGGCACACCCCTCTGCTGATGTCATGTATCTCCTCTGAGCCACTCCTCGGTGTTATAGTGCTGTGCCGTATGGTACAATCTTCGTCCGGCGGTACATCTGCTATTCAGTATTATCTGCCTCATTTGCATGACATTGACTACTAATTCATAGTTACCACATCGAACACTGTCTCAGGCCCTTAGCAACACTTGTACCTTGGTTGTGGTGTTCCATGCCTACCATTGTGTATTATGGTGTACACCTGATTTGTATTACATTGCGATTTTATGACATTTTTATGTAATTTCTTTATGTTCCAGTTTGTGCACACATGCCCTGCGGTTGTACTGTGCGTTACTGTGGACATGACATTAAATGTTGTTTTTTAGGTGTTGTGCATCTTTTCTTATGCCATTGGCTGTGTATTTAGCCATTGGCATATGTTAACTTTGTAATACATGAGTCTGGTCCGCTTCCATAGCTCCGATGTTCGGTTTGGGAAAATGAAAACCGTGTTTTTTGGTTTACATTTCCGTGGGCTTACGCTACACCTACACCACTTCATGAATCACTATCTGCCTTCATTTGCATGGTGCGACACTGCGCATGGGGTGATTAGCATACCTATGCTGATGGCTTCGCAGTTCTGGCATACGCCGGTATAGCACGTGGTATTGTATCATACCTGAATCGCTCGACGGCCATATTTGGCATTATTCCGCCTACGCTACACCTGCGCCTGGCACAAGCTTCATGAATCCCGGGGAGAGTCTTTCAATGTGGAACTTTGAGGAACTTTGAGGAACATTAACTTTTTAAGACCTCAAATGAGGTACGTTCCTCATAATGAGGTACACTTGAGAAGTATGAGCATTTATGTAAACATAACTGACCATATGTTGCCAATAATGTATAATATCACATGCAGCATGAGGATAGTGCGTGTTAGATTACATTGTTTCATGCATGTACTCCTTAAGAGAGCCATCAACAGTGATATGAAGGAGGCAAGAGAGAAGCATACTTCTCAACCTCTTAGGGCAAGAAATCTGGACAAAGATATGAATAAAGTGGGGCAAAGACCCCAAAATAATGACAATTTCTAAATATTGTTATTGCAAACTTAGAAAGTTGATAGAATAACAGGTTTTACGTTAGCATGAATTGAAGGGTATGAAGTCTGAAATTCAAATGTCTGTCATTATTTTCTTACTTCAGTCTTTAATGATTTGCCACTAATTTGCCAGAAAACTATAATTTTTTGAAAAACAGACCAAAAATATTAGCCAAAAATCTGTACAACTGAGAGGTATGGAGAGGCCATTAGAGATATCACCATCTTAGGTCATTACCATCATCTGCATATTTGAGGCTGGCTCATGTGAACAGCCTTGTAGAAGTTCTTTCCCAAATTGCCTCCTGCTTGCCATATGTATAATTTACATGAGGCATGAAGTTAGTGCATGAGAAAATTACATTATGTTATTCATGCTTGTATCCCTTAAGAGAACCAACATCTATGAGATGAAGGAGAAAAGAGAGCAGGTCATTAGAAATATTACTATCATTAGTCACTAAAATCATCTTCATATTTGAAGCCAGCATATGTGAACAGCCTTGTAGGAGCTCTTTGCCAAATGGCCCCCAGATGTGCCACATGGTCTTTGAATACCAGAGGAGATGCAAATGGTATTTAATGATGATGTTGCTTTGGCACTGCTCCCAATCATCACAGAGCTACCCAATTTGCTACTTTAGAGCCATGGGAATCAGTGTCCAGGAAGGGTCCTGCAGGGACTGCATTGTGAGAGTAATGTTTTCCTCCAGTAAGTATTCCAGCAGCCTACAAGAAGTTAATGTTTCTGTGATTGTACATTAAAGACTCAAATAATGGCAATTGCTTGCATCCTATTCTGTCCTCCCTTTCATCATATCCAAGCTGTGAATCTTGCTAATCAAGGTTATCTAAAAATGTTTCACATCATGACATCTTCAAAGAGATTATCACATGAGTATTAAGGGAAGCATCTATAGTTTTATGAATTTGTGTTCCTAAAAGTTGTGTAGAGACTGTATGGTTGAAGCACTTAAATATGTACTAGTTTTGCAATGCTGAATGTTTTCTTTGTAGTACTATCCACCAAGTGCAATTGAACACACAAGGCATGTGCACAATCATGTAGATATCAATCAGAATCAGAGCATAATCAAATAAGGCCCTAGGCAGGGTAAAGGATCCTCCTGCTGCCATTCCAGTGTCCCATTAATTGGCTGCCTTTCACCAATTACCACAAACACTGTTCAAACATTTCAGTGTGCACAATATTTTATTCTTTACTTTTAGAATTACTACAGAATTTAGGATTTAATTTAAAATGTATTTCAAATTTTGAGTCCAAACACTGATGATCATTTGCTAAACAAAATAGTCTCATACTGAAAACAGACATAGTGTGAACAATAGTAAACTTCTTTTTCATTGAAACTCATATTCATTGAAATGCATTGAAACTCACATTCATTGAAAATGCATCTGGCCAGTGTCAGATTAATTGTATCTTGTGTCCCGGGCTGATTTCAAATCATGCCCTCCCCACCTCAAACATTTTTAGGGCCACACATAAATGCATGTGTTCCTTGATTACCTTCCTGATCTTCTGAAATTATATTTCTTGTTTAAAACAATTTTTGTTAGAGCATGTTTTATATTTGTAGTTATGAACTTTTTTCTAGTAAGCAGTGAAATAAAATGCATGCGTCAATAATGAAAAAGTACCCATTTCAGAACATTTCAGCCATAAAAGAACATTCAAAGCACTGTCTTTGTAATCCTCAATATCCATACTCAAAATGTATGGTCAGTTTATCAACTGTGTACATCAAATCATCAATATCGATACTCAACAATTAGGGCCATTTGATCAGCTGTGTACCCATCACATGTCTGAGTGTGATGCAAATGGCAATAGTATTTGCTTTACACAAATGCACACTAGTCCTGTAAAGGCAAACCAATGACTTTTTTTAAACTTTTATCAGCACAGCAGGGTCAGTCATTTTTATCCACATACATCCCCCAACCTAGCAAGTACAGCAACATTGTTGGCTGTATCCCTCAGACGTCTTTGTCAAAAAAAAATAATAGTGACCAAAATCACATATTTCAAGTTTGTTACACACACACACACACAAATATATACACACACACACACACACATGCATGCACTAGTCCTACAAAGTCAGATTAAAGACCACTTAAAAATGACCAGATAATAAGAGCATAAAGTACTTTCATCCACAGAGAATCCCCACCCACACCAGCAGTTACAGATACTCTGTTGACTGTGTACACTCCTTATTGTTATGAATAAATAAATCACATGTACTTTATTGGTAGCTTTGGATGAACTTCACAAAATTGTACAAAGACAACTAGCATCATACCGTAAGATCCAGGCATGTGCAACTCATTTTAAATAGAAGAGTATTTGTGAGAGCATTAGAAATATTTGCGACCTGATAACATATGCTAAGTCAATATGCACACTCTCTGCAGAAGTAAAAGTCATTTGAATAATTCCATATTAAAGAGAACTATTACTAATGTAGAGTTTGCAGCTAGCAAACAACTTTGCATTTCAGTGCTTCATCTATAAATACAGTGTCTGCTGCCCTTGAAGAATACATTTTCTATGCTGCATTAAAAAAAGTGTGCCGGTCATATTACAATAATATTTCCTGAACTTGATCAACTGTGCAGTAGGACATGGCTGTCAAACAATAACAACAACAGTATCATATGTACTAGGTATGCAGTCCTGGTGACCTTTAAGGGATCACAAATTCCCATTTGCTGCAAAGCACTGTCTGCTTAAGTGAACTGCTCATTGTCATACAGTAAGTAAATGAAGGTAGAAATATTCAAATCTTGAACCACTTGTCATACAGTAAGAAAATGAATGTAGAAATATTCAAATCCTGCACCCTTTGTCACATGAAGCAGCTTATTAACAAGGTGGAGCTGTAGTCCTTTACACTAATTGCCACAGTAACAGCTTTTAACTTAATGGCAAATCTCTTTACAATCTGATTTTGTAGAGAAGACTGTATCACAATAATATGAAACAATGACTACAGAATGGATGATGAAGCCCAGACAGTTCTAATAGTCACTCCAAATAATGCAGACTAAATGACCTGACAAATGTCAACTCCTTTGCTGTTGCTGAAGGTTGTAATAAAGGTACTACAAAAACATATTACTAAAATGCAACATGTTTAGACTATATTACACAATCCAGGCTTATTAATGAATCAATTTATTCATTACTACAATGGATAAAGCAAAATAATTTAAGACAGTATAAATGCTGCAGCAGCTTTTATTCAACAACACACAAGTCATGCAAAAATCTGAAACATTCAGTATTACCGCATACAACAAAATGTTCTTTTGGGGAAAAGGGAGGCTTACATTCTTCCAAGACACTTACATCTCATTTTTTACCTCCTTGTATCTGTTCTGCTATCAAGAATAGCTATCCCTCACAACATCATTTGATACAAGTCTGATCTACTTGAATGGTTAATAATGCTGCATTGTTGCAGCATACATGTCTAGAGTCAATAGAGCTGGACTGTGGATAAATGGGGCCATATGCAGGCTAACGAGTAGGCCTGCCACCAGTCCTACCAGTGTCTCATTACTTGTCTGTCTTATCCCAGTTTCTTCATTACTTTTACTATTATTACAGACATTTAGAGTTCATTGAAAATGTATCTCAGATTTTACAGAAAAACATTGACAGCCATTTTATAAACAAAACAAACACTCATACTGAAAACAGACGTAGCATGAGAAGCATTAACCTTTTCTTCCCATGAAACTCACATTTAGTGAAAATGCATCTGTCAACCCATTAAACTACAATAGACATACTGGGATTCATGCTCAAATAGCATGTAGTGAAGTACTAATTAGTGTCTATGTGAAGGGAGCAGGAATTCAAAACACTAATGTGTAACACATTTGCAAACATTGTGGGACAGCTCACTGGATATAAGTGCTTCTTTTCAGAAGCAGCTCAGGAGTTCTTTTTGGTAAAGTAACTTGGCAGAGTAACATAGAAGAAAAAATGAAGGCTGAGGGACTCAAACTATGTACTACAGCTCAAAGCCTTACTCGTCTGCACTAAGTGCTAGAAAAAACTGTTGTATCCCAAACATAGTGCATTTCACACCTGTGTGCCTGAAAAAAATACTAAAAATGTATCCATAGTTAAAATATTAACATTAAATTCATAGACTTCATGCTGACCAATTTATTCACAGCTAGATAATAAGCGCAGTGTCAACATTTAACAGAACAAGGAAACCAAAGATCAAATCCAAAGAACATGATTCATAAGATGATACACCTGTTTACTGCAGCCAGTTTCCTTTCATCCTTCATTTACACCATAACTACTCTGGTTCATAGGTAGTTATTAGGCTTGCAGTCCAGGGTACCATTGAGGAGTCTAGTCCAAATTTCCAGTTGCACCAAAACACTCTCTGGTCAAGTGACTTGCTTGTGAACATGGCATATATATGAAGCAATATAAGAAATGCTTTGCAAAACTGTAGGCAGATAAGAGCAGGCTATTCTAAATCACTTAATAAGTTAACAGAACTACAGGTTTTACATCAATATGTATTCTTTGAGCCACAAAAACTATGAAACTCTAATGACTGTCATTGACTGACTATAATTTGCAATGATTTACCAAAGAAAACAACAACAAAAAGTTAATGGAGGTCTGGCAGTTTTGTGGAGGATTAAGACTCTTGCTTCTAGTAGCTAATGTAATGGGTTTGACACTGAGCAAGTTACTTCACTAAATAGTTTGACTTTGAGCAAGTTACTTAACTAGGCAGACCCCTTTAAATGAGGCACTACACACACACACACACACACACACACACACACACACACACACACACACACACACACACACACACACACACACACACACACACACACACACACACACACACACACACACACACACACTTACACTTTCTAGTTAATGCAGAAATAACCTTTGTGCCTGAAGTGACTCACATCTAATGTACATGGACTAAGTGACTTGCATCTTAGCACAGTAAACCAAAACCAGCAATGCTCCATCCTTCCTGCTGCTCCACTTCAGTGCAGTGAAAGTTAAAAATCATGCTAAGTTCTGGAAGTCTTTCATTGGCTCAGTGTCCAATAAGGGGTGCAGAGACAGTGAAAGACACTTGCAGGCTGATCAGCAGGAAAGCTCTTTTTTTTTAAAAAGCTCAGCAGGGAAAATTTGCTTGACTGCTGAGCAGGAAATTATTTTTTTAAGCCCAGCAGGAAAATCTGGTTCTAATTTTTTTTTTTTTTTTTTTAAATAATGTTGCATGTCTGGGCCCCCACAGCTAGCAATGGTCCCTGGGCAACTGCCTAGGTTGCCTTGTACTGGATCTGGCCTTGCATGTATGACCATACTGTACTGTGCTCCAAATGTTTTCCGTATTCAAGACATGCCTTAAATGCTCAGACATTTTTTGTAAGTTTACTCATCTCTCTAGCTTTCTGTGTCTCTGTTAGTATGTCCTGCGTCATATAGGTTCATCTGCAAGACGTTTTTTTTTTTTTGTAAATCTGTGGCAATTTTAACCTCCACTTTATGATATCACTGTTATACAGCTTCACTGAAGTATTTGACTAACAGTACAGGAGAGGATTGATAGTAAAAAGCTTTTTGGTGTCCAGAGCTGTCTGTAATAGTATGCTGTATACCCACCCATCCATAAGTAGTTCTATATTTCTGTGGCTGTGTAGAAATAGGAATCATCATGGGTTCAGTTAGAGTAGGTTTTCCTCCTGTCTGTATGCATACTGTAATGCTTTCTCATTCCTTGAGTATGGGCGAGCGTGTGTGTGTGTGCGTGTGTGTGTGTGTGTGTGTGTGTGTGTGTGTGTGTGTGTGTGTGTGGACAGGATTCATGAAGCCTCCGTGTAAGAGTTACAAGGCTTACACGGAGGCTGCAGTTAAACTGTGTGACGTCAGCATGTCATGCATATGCATGAGGGCATGCTGAATCACACCTAAGGCCAACACTGTCCATGTAAGACAGTAGGAGGCGTGTCTGTAGGGCGAGCCCTGCAAACAGACATGCCCCCAGAAGAGTAAAAGTCCCGAAAGTAAACGCCCACGACAGAGTCCGTGGAAATGTGAATAAACACAACACAACACATGCCCCCACAGACTATGAACATAAAATGTATAAATGAACATCTTATATTTTTTTTTTATAAGTTCTAAAGATGTTTGCCCGTGAGTGCGTTCATTTGCACGGGCGTGCCCAGCGCTTAGCCACAGTTAGCAGTCAGTGGAAAAGCATATAAGAATTAAATATACAAAGTAAGCCAAAAAGCAATAGCGTAGCGGTAGAGACATCGGCTGAAGTGGAGGCAGTCATGGTTCGAGCTCCCACAACATCAATTTTTATTTTTAGTGAAATAAGCACGAAACAATTCCCTGACATATATGTACATATATAAAATTATATTTTATGTAAAATGTAATGAAATGGGCCATGTATTTTGAAGAAATGTGAGATAATAAAAAAAAAAAAGTCAGATGTGCCTATAGCTGAGCTACAGTCTAACAAGTTGAGTATATCTACCTGTAGGTGAGCAGTGTTTTAACAGGTTTAAAATGAGTGCCCGTAGGTGAGCAGTGGTTTAATTGGTGTAAAATGAGTGCTCGGGGTTGAGCAGCATTTTAACATGCTGAAACTGTGTGCCCGTAGCTGAGTTGAGCGTAATATGTGTGCTGACAGCCAAACCACGCGTAAGCCAGTGTGACCCGTTTGCACGGAGCTGCGCACCGCGCCAACAAGCTAACCGACGGGCAATGTTGAGCAAGCTGTATCAAAACTGCTTTACACAGACACACCTCCTAGCCTGTGTAGACAGTCATAAAATATAAAAAGCAATGGCCAGGTTCGAACCCAGGCTACCATGCACCATAGTCAAAGTACTGAACCACTAAGCCATGACAGTTGCACTTAGAAATGCAGTAATAGCATATATATAGGAATGAATAGAAAGAGGAGCATGACAAAGCAGGTTTTGTGAAGCTGATACAATTCCAAAATGGCCAATCACAGATAAGTGCGGGAAAAACGACGACGGCTCAAATTCTAAACCTACCACCCTAGAACACAAAAAAGTAAAAAAACTAAGGGTAATGCTGCTCAATGCCAGAAGTCTCAATCTCAAGATGCACGCACTCGAGGCCCTTCTCAGAATGGAGAACATCGATGTCTGTGCTGTGACAGAAACCTGGTTCAAGGCTCCTGAGAGCACCCCAGCACTAGCAGGTTTCACCTCATATCATGCGTTCCGGCCCCAAAATCCGGACAACACCAAGAAAGGAGGGGAGGTGTCCATATTCATAAAGGACACCCACACCTCAAGGTTGGTGGCAACGCACGATGCATCGGAGACCATCCAGGTGCAATTAACCATAGGCAAGACTGCTCTGCAATTTGTAGCATGTTACAGGCCACCCTCTCAAACTCAGTAACCTCACATGGCCTTCCTGAAAATAATGGAGGGGATAAATGTATCTCCAAACACCATCATACTAGGTGACTTCAACTACCCTAATATAGACTGGGAACACTACTCAAGCCCAAACACTCTAGCCCAAAGGTTCCTGGAGTTCATAAACTCAAATGCCATGGAACAACTAGTCACCATCCCCACAAGAGGAGAAAACATACTTGATCTCATCATCACGAACATGGGATCACAATGTTCAACACCGGAAGTATACCCCTCACTGGTGAGATCAGATCATAAACTAATCTCGCTGGAGGTCCTCATCCCGCCCCACCTGAAATAAAAAAGACCACAGTGAAAAACTTCTCAAAAGCCGACTTCACACTTCTAAAAACTAGTGTGGTCTCCTTTAAGGCCCCATGAGCCAGTGGTAAACATTACTCAAACCGCTGAATCACTTACAAATGCCTTCTACCAGCACCTACAGGACTGCATGGATCAGGCAATCCCAAACAAAACTAAGACTCTTTGTACCAAAGGCAAGCGTCCAGTCTGGTGGACCCCAGCCATAAACAAGCTCTACAACAAAAGGAGGAAGCTACTACAAGATAGAGCAAAATCCTTGAAAGGTAAGACACCTTTGATCATTATAAGTAAAAACTAAGAGCTCTCATAAAATCATCCAAGGCAAATTTTGAGAGAAAAATCGCCAAGGATTCAAAAGACAATCATAAGGCCTTCTTTAGCTATGTTAGAAACCTAGGAGGAAACTCCCAGATATGCTCAGAATTAGTTCAAAATGATGTGAAGATTACTGAACCTACACACATTGCCAACATACTGGCTGACAGGTTCAGTGCAAACTTCTCCCTCCCCAAAGGAGAGATATCTATACCAGAGGATTGTAGCCCCCCAAACATCTCCAACGCCCAGGTGAGAACTGCTCTCTCCAAAGCAAAAAACACAGCATCCATGGGACCGGATGGTGTCCCCAGCTGTGTGCTCCATGAACTTAATGAGGAATTAAACCCGCAGTTAGGACAGCTGTTTAATCTTAGCCTCACCTCAGGATACGTACCCAAGGAGTGGCGCACGGCGACTGTGGTCCCACTTCACAAAGGCGGTGCCTCCACCGACCCTGGAAATTACCGTCCCATTAGCTTGACAAGCCTTATCTGCAAAGCCATGGAGAGGATCATAATGGAACTCATAAATAAAGACATAGGGAACTTGCAGACTTTGGATCCAACCCAGTTTGGCTTTGTCAAAGGCAGATCATGCCTTTTAAACTTGGTTGACGTTTTCGAGACAGTCACCAAGGCCATTGATGAGGGAAAGGCAGTCCATACAGCCTACCTTGACCTGGCAAAGGCCTTCGACACAATACCCCACTCAGGTATCATCAAAACCTCATCAGCTTGAATGTAAACCCATACATCACAAGATGGGTTGCAAACTGGCTAAGTGACAGAACCCACAGGGTCAGAGTTGCTGGAGCCATGTCAGACTCAAAGCCTGTCACAAGTGGTGTCCCACAGGGCTCAGTCCTGGGTCCACTCTTGTTCGGCATCTACTTTTCTGAAGTACAAGCAAACACAGGAGGGTTATGGCTGACAAAGTTTGCAGATGACTGCAAACTGGGTGCCATAGTCGAAAACACATCTGACACAGATATCCTTCAGAAGGGCCTCACAGAAACGGATAACTGGTGCCAGAGCCATGGCCTAAAGTTAAATGCCAAGAAATGCATAGTCATACCCTTCAGGAAAAACAAGGTTACCCCTAGCTACCATATAGGTGGCAATCCACTGAGCACAGAAGAAGTCATCAGGGATCTGGGGACCCAGGTTGACAGTAGCCTTCGTTTGACACTCATGTTGCTAAAGTAGTTAGGAAAACCTTCTACATTGCCCACCTGATCATGAAGGATTCACATCTAGATCAAGGGAGGTCATCGCCCCTGTACTCATCACTCATTAGACCTATGATTGAGTACAATGCCCCATTCAGAATGTATCTGACCAGACACCTGCAGCAGCTGGAAAGGCCCCAAAAGTTCCTCACCAAAAGGATAAAGGGTCTCAAAAATATGTCTTATGCTGCCCGACTGAAAGAACTCCAGCTCTATTCAGTCTCATACCGCTTGCTCAGAGGTGACCTGTGCCTGACATATAAGGCCATGTCAAACCCTGATTTGATGAATATGCTTCACCTCAAAAATCTAGATCCCTCAGAACCACAAGGCGGGAGACTTAAACCTTGACACGGTTATTAATAGAACATGCTGGAGGGACAGATTCATCACCCAGAGACTCCCTATGCTGTGGAACAAAATCCCGGTACATGTGAGGCAGAGCACCTCGCTGGCCTTGTTCAAGAGGAATCTTGACCAATGGATGGGGGATCGCAGATATACCCCAGGGATTACTTCAGTGTCACTGCTTGACAGAGGCACAGCAAAATAATAGGCATAGTTTTATTCAAACTAAAGGGGTGGCGAAAGCCAAATAACTATGGGCTAGGCTTATAAATGCCCTTGGGCAGATAGCCTAGTATGAACCTATGAACCTATATAAGAACCATAGGCGGGAATACACAGCATAACCGATTGTAGAACCGACTTGCAGCCAGGATGTCAGGTGTAGGAGAGGGTAGTTGCTTCCGAGCACAGAGGTGGGGTATTGAGGAGTCCAAATATATGGTTTGGCTCCTCGTCCATAATCATGAGGCCCAACTCATGCAGGGCCAGGTCCTGTGAGGAGCGTATAGGACTGAGGCGTGGGACCGGTTGGCACATGATCTCACCAGTGCCACAGGAATACCAAGGACTGGTGAGCAGGTCCGTCACCACCATGCGGACCTGAAGAGACAGAAGCAGGACCAACTGAACCGTTGGATCCAGGAGGCCCGGCAAATGCCCAACGCCCCACTACTGAGTAAGTTACATGTAATTATTTATGTAAGAAATTAACCTAGCTGATATTTATTTATTTATTTATTTATTTATTTGCATTTGTTTAACCAGGATAGTCCATTGGGCTAAAGAACCCGTTTTCAATGGAGTCCTGGGGAGAAAAGCTCCACATACATAATTAACAGAGAATGAGGATAAACATAGACATTACATGGGGTTCAACATGAGAAAAGTAACAAGTACAGGGGAAATATATATACATTTGATGGGGTAAAACATAATACAATGTACATAATAAATCGTGCAGAAAACAGCTGAAACAAGGCAATAAGAGATACACGAAATGAAAAAAACAAAAATATGCTGCCTGGTGTTCTTATAGTCTGAGTAGTCAGAGCTGAAAGAGTTACAAGATGAAAATAGTATGTTATGAAGGGTGAGAGCAGGAGCATTGCCATGAGGAAGATAGATAGGAGTGGAGTGATTTTTGAAGGATGGGAGGCTTGCGATAGTACGAATAGAGGGAGGAAGGGAGTTCCATGAGCGTGCTAGAGAGAAGGACAGGAGGTTTTGTCCAGGAGGGTGGTGGGGTCTGTGTATTTCTATGAGGTTTTGATTGTTTGATCTTAGTTGTCTTTGTGTGTGGTGGATTTTAAAGGTAGAAGAGAGTGAGGGGCAGAGGGTTGATATTATGGAGATGTGTATTCCAATATTACTTCATTTATTTTACAGCTACAGGTGTCCGTTCTGTGAACCGTTGAGCCTATGGCGATAGGCAGGTGCGGTTGCGCCACCAGGCAGGTCAGTAATTCTCTCCCTGTAACTGTAAATAAATATATAAGTATGACAGTTAGCAAAAAAGTGCAGTGTAGTCACTAATTAATAAAATGTGCAAGTAACAGTGTAAGAGGGTTTGCAAGTATTGCTTGATTACAAAAGTGTGATGCAGCCTGTAATCCAAAAATAAAATTGAAACAAGTCTGAAATAAAGATGTCCCACCTGTAATATAATAGTGCATAACCTGCAGCAGGCTGAAAAGTACAGCTGCAGAAGCTGAGTAAAACACATGTGTGAAATATATCCCTGTTGAAATTCAGAAACATGACATAAGTGAGACTGTTGGAAAGGATTGTAATAACTAAAGGTAAAACATGTCAATAAAGCCTAGAATTAAGTACCATCCTGAATTGTAAAAATAAAACAAGTGAGAGAGTGTGAGAAAGAGGTATAAATCCACCAATAAAATAGTAATAACTCCTGAATAAAGTATACTGCAGTCAGTACAGAATGAAATGAATGTGACAGGCAAAACCAAACAGCAACATGTGTTGAAAACAGTACTGCAGCTGGAATGTGTGTCCCAAAATCTGGATATGTTGCTCTCAGTCTGCAATATGCAGATAGTAATTTTGTCTGAAATACCAAACATCCACAGTTGTCTATAGCTATATAAAGCAAATGTAGCAGGATGATGTAGCTGAACAGAGCCAGATATGAATGTGCATGAATAAATATGAAATGTATATTGATGTAGCAGTAACATTCCTATCACCAACCTGAAGTAGTTATCACATAGGAAACTGTAGGCAGAACAGTAGTGTGTATATATCTGCAGCTAGTAGAAATGTACAGCATATGTATTGGTATTTGAGGTTGTTAATTAAATATTTCTTCACCCTACCCTATAACCACAAATAATCCATTCCACGTGAAATTGGTATGTGCAATCACAATTAACACCCCTGGACATTTGTCCTGTTGGTTCATGCATATTTGCATGTACGTTGATGCATCTGCCCTGTTCATACATCCAAACCTGATGGCCTGTTGCCATCAATCAACCCTGCATGTTGTTGGATTGTGTATTGCTGTTAAAATTATGCATGTGTTATGCTTGCTGTTCAATGGCTTGAATTTATGAGTGTTTGGTTAATGGGAATACTAATGCATGCTGTTGCAACTAATTGTGACTGGTATTGTACGTTACTAACCCAAACTGTCATAACATAATGCAAAACATAGGACGACAGGGAAGGCGGGTTCCAGCGGACCCACCTCTCCCACCTCAGCTGGCGAGTGCACCTGGCAGTAGTGCCCAGGCCGGACCCTCCTTTGGTGGCCCTGTGCCACCTGCAGGTGGAAGTGCTGCAGGGGATGGGGCTCGTCCCCCCTCTGCAAGCGTGGCTGGAGAAGAACATCCACTCACCCTCCGTAATGTCCGGACAGTTGTGTGTAGTGAGATCCGGCATGCTGTGCTTGGGCCCTTATGCCAGCTTGAGGCATGGGTGGCACAACTCACGGGTGTGCCTGCTGCCCGGCCTACACAGCCCCCAGCACAGCCCCGTCCTGGGCAGTGAAGGCACAGTGGCAACTGCCCATGGGTGGGGATCTCAGTTCCATTGTTGCCATCTGTAGGCTCATGAGCTTGAGATATCCAAACATCCATCCCCGTCAATTGTGTAACCCCCCCACATGTGTCATACACTGCCCCTGTATGCGTCTTGTTTGTCTTGTCTGTTAACCTCCCCAAACTACCTCCCCAGCTATACCGACTTCCTGTACCTGACATATCACCTGAAAAAAAAAAAAAAAAAGGGGCACTCTGTACCCACAAAAAAATTATGCCCCATACATAGCTGCCCATTTTGCACACATGTCTGCTGGACATGTAAACTAGCAATTACAATTGGCTGTACAACAAGTATTATTGTTGTCCTTACACCTCTCTCAGGGGTGGAAGGTTTCAAATGTCACACCAAATTACAAACATATGCACAGCTGTTGCTGACGAAGAAATGGGCAGCTATGGGCCTTACCTACATCCCTCCTGCAAAACCCGAGCTTGTTTCCCTACTGTCCTACCCTCTTTGTGACCCCTTTTTCACCACTTTCCTATCTCCCCATTTTCTTTTTTTTCAAAGAAAATAGCACAGGTGTGCACGAGAGTAAGCACTTTTAAGCAGTAGTAAGCGGGTGTGCGCGAAGCTAAGCGGCAGTGCACATGCGTGACCTCCACACAAACTAGTGCTAACCCACTTACAACTGCTTAAAAGTGCCTTAGTCACTCTGAATGACAAGGCCTGTAGTTTTCTCAGCAGCAAAATAAAATACCTCCCTCAGTCTCGAACCCAGGAAACACTAGTCTGCATGACTTACCACTACGCCATGAGTGATATACAAGAGCATTGTGCTGAAAGAAATATATCATACAATAGTAGGAATTAATATAAAGGGAATATACAAGTCTAGTACACAAATCATGTCTTGTATATTTACTGTCAAATCTAGTGGATTTGTAAAATAGTACTGTGTGCTGAGAAACAGTCATGCTAGTTGGTAGCTACTAGGTAATAATGTCACAGTAGCATCTGGCAAGCCACACACATACTCAGAGCAAGATAAACACAGCCATAGTTGAATAGTTAAGAGTTCAGACATAGCAACTGTGACTGAGTTACAGGGATGTCCCTGATGTGAAAACAAATGTCAACTGTGCCCCACTGACACCCTGCCAAATGTACTAACAGTAGCTTACAGAACAACATGCATTGCAGTGTCTACAACACAGCCTGAAATATGAGAGACATACCAACCCTTACACTCACAGAACAGTGTCCACAGCAAACCAGCATGGTCCCCACCCTGATAATCTGAAAGGGCTACGCCTACCTAACAGACCTTTTTATAGCACATGCCTGTAATCACAGTGAGAACTGCAATCACTACACAACAGGCTGCATGCAATTAGTAAATGCTGGCTAACAATTGGTGCCGAGGCCATCACATGGACATGTGCAGATACCTACAAAAGCATGCTGTACTCCCAGTCCACACATGCAATACTGTCATTGCACCTGCTGGAGGTAGAGAGAGAGAGGGAGAGAGAGAGAGAGAGAGACAGAGAGACAGAGAGAGAGAGAGAGAGAAAAAAAAAAAGAAAGAAAGAAAGACAGAAAGAAAGAAAGAAAGAAAGAGAAATAACAAACCTGAAACATCAAGGCAAAGAGGCAGACAGCAGGCCAAGCAACTGCAAGCCTACACAAACAGCTGCAACAAACACAGGTAATGTAAAGTGCTACTATAATACTCTACATACTGTGAACCCGCCAGATGTGTTATTGCTCTGTATCTATGTGCATAGGGACGGGGACATACTGAAACTGTCACTGAAGGCTCCATATACATATGTATGTGATGGTAGCTATGTGCACATAGCAATGTAGGTTGTAGTGCAATGTACAAGTAGGTGGTACAGTAATGGGTGTTCAGCAGTATGTTACTGTGTGTATACATATATGGACCTAAAAAGGAGTGTATATATATATATATATATATATATATATATATATATATATATATATATATATATATATATATATATATATATATATATATATATGTGTATACGTATGTATATTGAGATATGTATGTATATATATATATATATATATATATATATATATATATATATATAATATGCATATGTGTATACATAGATAGAGAGGGATGTAGAAATACATAGACAGATATAGTTTCACAGTGGCATAGTTTAGTACTAGGCTATCTGCAGACAGTGTATAGAATAGATTTAGAAACCTGCGCCTCTGTATAGTAGTGACATAGTGAAGACCTCCCTACATAATAGCATTAGTGTACTGTGCCTCTGTCTAGTAGTGATACAGAGAAGACCCCTGCTGTAAACCTATGATCTCCCATCCACTTGTCAAGAATGCACATGAAGAGTGTCAGTGAGGGTCTCTGCCTAACATGAACTGGGATCCTTTTCCACAGTATCGGAAGCCTCTTAGTGATGGATCTGTCCCTACAGTATGTCCTATCCATATGTGTGCTGAGGTTTACATCCATAGCTGTCGTGCTTCTGATGGATTTGGATTGTATGAGGTGGAACATGTCTATCACTACCAGATTGGACATGGCCTACTACATCAGGCACAGATCACCCCTACGTAGGCAGTATGCTATGCAATAGAGCATGAGTTACGTTAGTCTGGCAGCATATGACAGTTGTTGCAGACCCTTGATCCACCTGGTGATGTACTCATGGGGTCCCCCTAGCTGTTGCAAGTGCCAGGTGAGGTACATACCAAATGGGGCATAGTACACAGTCATGGGCCTGATAAGGGAGGAGTATAAGGGTACAATGACCCCTTTTGATGTGGATGTGAATCCCTTCATGATAAGGTGGACAAGGTAGGAAGTCCATCGAACCACTTCAGCAACGTGGGTGTTAAATGAGAGGTCAACATCGCACAGTGTCACCAGGTCTCCGATTACTTTGTCTGTAGTCAGTGGGTTATTGTCTATGTGATAATATGTAGGTACCTTGTCCGTCCTAAAGGGTATGAGTATACATTACGTGGCATGCAGTGTCAGGCCATGACTCCGCCACCAGTTGTTGGTGTCCATGAGGCCTGTCAGTAGGATGTATGTGTCAGCAGGAGTATTGCCTATGGCGCCTAGTATGCAGTCATCTTTGAACATTGTCAGCCACTACCCTCCCATGTCTGCTTCCACATCTGAGAATGATATGCCGAACATGAGCAGTCCCAGGACAGAGCCCTGTGGGACACCACATGTAACTGGCTCTGAGTCTGACATGGCACCAGTGAGGTTGACTATAGGGTTTCTATCCGTTAGCTGGTTTGCAACCCATCATGTGACATATGGATTTACATGTTAGCTGCTGATCATGTCTATGATGGCAGAGTGCGGGATTGTGTCGAATGCTGTAGGCAAGTCCAGGTAGGCTGTATGGACCGCTATGCCCTCAGCAATGGCTATAGTGACTGATTTGAAAAGGTCAAACAGGTTCATAAGGCAGGATCTGCCCTCTACAAAGCCAAACCGGGTGGAATCAAGTGTCTAAGTCCCCAATGTCTCTGTGCATGGGTACCATAATGATCCTTTCCATAGTGTTGCAGACCAGGCTGGTTAAGCTTATGGGGCGGTAGTTACCAGGGTCTGTAGAGGTGCCTCCTGTGTGGAGTGGGACTACTGTTGCTGTATGCCAGTGTCCAGGTACATATGCTGTAGTAAGGCTACGGCTGAATAGCATGTAATGTGCATGTGTAACTCCTCTTGCAGTTCATGTAGCATGCAACCTGCAATACCGTTGGGTCCCATTGCTGCTGTGTTTACAGCTCCACTGAGGGTGGTTCCCAGCAGGACATCTGAGATGACAGGGAGGTTACAGTCAGCTGGGATAAGTAATTCCACATGTGTGGGTGAGGGAGTGTAGAAACCTACACTGAACCTGTCTGCGAGACTGTTGGCATTATCTGTGTTTTCAGTGTAGCGTATGTCACTGTGGTCTAACTGTGAACACAACTGAGGGTTCCCACCCAGGTGTGTAACATAGCAGAGGAAGGCCTTGTGGTTATCTGTAGTGACCATAGCGATGTCCCTCTCATTGTTGGCCTTGCATGTTTGTACGACAAAACCTATCTTTCTACTACTGCTGATGAGAGATGCCGCAGCTCTATGGAAGTATGCTCTGCAGTGCAGTAGCTACCATCTGTTGTTATACAAGTTGTTCAATGCTGGGGTCCACCAGACAGGATGCCTGCCCTTGGTGGAGAGGGTCATGGTTCCATTTGTGATTGCATGATCCATGCATTCTTGGAGATGTCTGTAGAAACATATGTGAGGGTGTCTGCATTGTAGGAAGTGGATTACACTGGCCCAGTGGGCATTAAGGATACCCACTCAGTTATAAGACGTGTAAAGTCGGCATGTGAGAGGTTTCCCACTGTAGTCTGTTGTGTTGTGGGAGAGGTGGGATATGTATATCCAGGGTGATTAGTCTGTGGTCAGATGTGACTAGTGAGGGGTATACTTCCAGTGTGTAGCACATTGTCCCCATGTTTGTGATGATCAGGTCTGGTATATTATCGCCTGTTGTGGGGGATTCCATTGCATTTGACAAAGTGAATTCCGGGAACCTTTGGGCTAGGGTGTTTGGGGTAGAATAATGCACCCAGTGTATGTTAGGGTAGTCGCACTAACCCAATATGATGGTGTGTGGTGGGACATTCATATCCTCCAATGTCTACAGGAAGGCCGACTGTGGTCGCTGAGATCGGGAGGGTGGTCTGTAACATGCTACCAGTTGTATAGCAGGTTTGCCTATGGTTATCTGCACCTGGATGGTCTGTGATGCTTCATGTGTTGCCACTAACCTGGAGGTGTGTGTGTCCTCCATGAATATGGACACACCCCCTGCCTTTTTGTTTTGTCCCGAGTCCTGGGGCCAAAATTCATGATGCGGGGTATAGCCTGGTACCGCTGGTGTGCTCTCAGGAACCTTGAACCAGGTTCTCACTTACTGCACAGACATCGAGATTAGTAGAATATGTATATACAGATATATGTAATACACACATACATATATAGATATCTGTAGAGACTTACACATATACAGATAGATCTGACTGACAACAGATATGTCTGCATACGACTATCTCTCACTCTCTGTCCCACCCCCTCACACTCACACTCACCCTGTGTCTCTCTCTCACTCTCTCTCCCTCTCTCCCCACATCTATATGTATATATCTACATCTATATGTACATATGATATATACATATATACAAACAGATATATATCCATATACAAATATAAATATATCAATACATATATATATATATATATATATATATATATATATATATATATATATATATATATATATATATATATACATATATAGACTGTGTGAGGCACATGTGTGCAGATGTCCTGCTACAGGTGCCTGGTGTCACAGGCATGGAGTGAACACCAGTGCGGATACTGGAGTACCATACCCCATTCAAAAACACTGGCACCAGTAACCACCACATATGTAGATGCCTGCCCACCACTGCAGGTGTCAGGGGGGAACAGGGTCAACGAGTGTACAATAGGCTCCACATCGATACACACAATGGCACACTAGTCCTGTAATACCTGTACATGGTATGTGTCAGCGGACATGGTGTGTCAGCTATGGACATGTAGGTCACTGTACCCATCCACATCCCACAATGTCCTACACGGTATGTACCTCCCATGACAGCTACAGATATGGTGAAGGACACAGACATATGTAAGTAACTGTGTCAATGCACTCAAATACCACAGAACGCACACAGACTACCTACATAGAGGTTACCACTGCTGGATATACATAGTACGGTCACACCCATGACAATTGTCTCCCAACCATGGTAACACCTCCAACATCCACAACACAAATTACCTATGTCTGTCGTCCTTGTCACTGCAGTATAGAGCACATGGTGGAGGTACGGGACCCTACCCACAGATATGACATACCCTGTAGTAGACCACACAGAATTAAGAAGCAAGCCTCCCCATGAGTAGATGTCAGACATACCCCTGCTGAATGTTATGCTGATAGGTAATATGCCATACGAGTCACCCTGTGTAACTGTTTGTAAGGAGCAGGTACAATCATAACACATGTCACAAGGGGCAGGGTAGCATAACAGTGTGCTGCGGTAGGCCCAGGGCCAAAAGCACACTACCTACCTAGAATGCAATGCACACCCATTAACACATTGCAAACGGAATATGTGAGGTGGAATGAGTGTGCTAGTGACTGGGTGCATGTTGTGTACTGGTGTGATTGCTCACCATGACTGTCTGTCTGTCATGGTAGTGTGTGTCCTTGGTGTGAGGCCAGAGACAGGTGTGTGGGGTATTGCGATCAACACATACTATATTGCCATATGTTGTGCTGTGTTACCCTGTATGTCACTGTGGTGTAGGTAGGGTTATGGCAAGTGTACCAGTGAAATATGTAACATGCATTGTGTGCAGTGCATGGGCTGATAATGTTCCCCATACAGTACCTTGATTCAAACCCCCAGTGTGAGGTTGTGTATTGTACCTGAAACAGTGTGTTGACTGCTGCAGTATACTAGTCTGTTGTATGGAGTGTGCCAGGTACTGTTGCACAGTTGTCGGATGAGCACTGATATTTGGTCATGTACATGTGTATCCCCCAATAGACAGACAGATGCTATATATGGTGCCTAAGTTATATCAATGCAGTCAAGTATAATGTGTATTATGTGTGCTATAGTCTGCTGACAGATATTGCTGACATATTTACCTTCTCCTTTTCAGGGACATGGTTCACCAGCGGAACCCAGTCTACTCCGCTGCAGAGGAGGAGGATTTACACCAGAACCTGGTGTGGGATTTTGCTGTACTCTTTTCCAGCACCAGCCAGAACCAGCAGGAGAGGGCTGCACAGTGGCAAGACCTGGTCCGTCAGGTAAATGACATAGGCACACATAACCGGACATATGAGCAGATACGCCATAACTGCAGTGATTTAATTAGAAATGTCCGTCAGCATGTGTCGGATATCCACAGGCAGCAGCTTGCCACAGGTGGTGGGGTGGCTAGACATCCCCCCTCACCAGACTGGAGGGACTACTCCTGAGTGTTGTGGCTCCAGCACAGCAGCAACAATAACAGCATACATGTGTAATGATGGAGGCTGGAGCCACACAGCAGCAGGAGACAGAGCGTGCAGGTAACATGCCATGTGTATAGTGACCATTCTGTACACAGCTGCTGTGGATAGTGATGATGATACCTGTGTAATGGCACAGGTAGGTGTGCCAGGGTCCGCCATTAGTCAGCCAATTGACACTACACAGCTGTCGACCCCATCAATGTGCACAGTCATCCTGCCAATACATCCTTTGTCCCCAATGTCCCTAGGTGATGGACAGGATACAGTGGGCATTGACCAGGGTAATGTGGTACTGGTGGCACATGCATCCCCACACTGCAGCCATGGCTAGGGCCCTGACATGGTACCGCACAGGCAGACATCCATGGGTTCTCGTGGGAGCATCTGTGGGCGTACCACCCCTGTCAGACATGCCCACAGAGGTCTTTCAACCCCAGCTATGTTTCGGGCTGTAATGCAGGCACAGTCATGTATTGAACGGTATACCAGACAGGGTCTGAGGGAGCTGAGAGCATGTCGCACAGCCATGAGTGACAGTATGCGTGATGTTGCGGCTGCCATCCACAACTTCACCGAGGTCATTGACAGACGTTGGGGGGACACATTAGATCTGTTCCACAACTATATGTCCATGAGACAGGGCAATGGGGGACGGTTGAGGCATCAACGTGGCTGTATGCCAGCAACAGCAGCAGCTGGCAGCCATCGCGGATGACAACAGGGCCGCGGCCGCTCACATAGTGCCATCAGCAGCCCCAGCAATGCTGGGTCTGTGCTGTCATCGGACCGCCCCAGGAGACCACGTGCATGTGGTGCTGGACAGTCCCAACAGGGACCTGTCTCCAGTCAATGAACACCTGCTTCTGATGACAGTACCCAGTCTGGATTGGTACCTGATACGGTCCGTAGCACCCCTGCCAGGCACAGGTACTGTGTCCGTGGCCACAGACAGTGATCTGTATGTCCTGGCAGGTACAGTCTGCGGCTGTCCACAAACACCTGTATATGGCAGCCATGAGGTGGGACTGTGTGCATTCATACACACATGCAAAGTGATAACACCTAGGGCTACCGCATACACGCACACACTGCATCAACATTGCCCCATCTTGTACTGCTGTCCCTCACCAACACACACACACAGACATGTCAATTGGTTGTATCAGTGGCAGACACAGGCATACCAGGTACACACCCTGTGCATATGATGAAACTGTGCCACCTCCTGCAATCTGTAAGATCGGTGCAGGAACAGGTTAACATGGTGCTGATGCACAGGGTGACTACATAGACATATTGTAATAGTATGATGTTGACAACAGTACAGTGTAATTATAGCATTGTGGGTATATACCAGCATGCCTGATACAGTTACAGTATGAATGTCATTGTATTGTTTTGTACACCATACTAATTACCACAGTGTTCTGTCTGCACATCTTCGCATACTGGTGGTGAGGCTGTGAAGGGATGGCCACCTACATAGGTAGCACAGGGGATACAACAATGTACATATTGATACTCAATGATGGCCATGTCAACTGCGAGTTGCATGCTGTCCACACACGACTCTGCAATTCAGATGTTTCAGGATGTTGATATCTGTGCAGTACTACACAGCAGGTTCAGGGCTCACATGAGCACACTAGCACTACAAGGTCACACCTCATACCATGCATAACAGCACCAAAACACAGAACTAACTATGACAGGAGGGAGAGTGTCCATAGATGTCAAGGATACTGTGGTGCCAGGACAGGTAGCATACATCATACTATGTCTGGAACTGCTGAGTGAGGGCTCAGTGTCTGTTATTTGACATGTGTATTATTACAGGTATGAGCACTTGGGTATCAGGCCAGTTATTCAACATTACGAAGGTACGTGGTCTATACACTTGTGGGGGGTGCGGCTGGACTCAGCCCGTCTGACCTGGAAATGTCTGGGTACTGGCTTAGAGTGCCTGCATATATGCACTGTTACATACTGGAAGTCGTACACCTTGTTTGTTGTAGCGTAGTCTACATACAGGCCTGCTGACTGTAGCTTTGTTTGTATGCATGTTTGCCTGTTATGTTCCTGAAACACTGATTCCACCTGCGGTGCAGATATTCTGTGCCTCTTTGGATCCCTAGTAACATCTGTGTTGCTTACTGTACTGATGTCCATGTGTCACTTGACAGAACGTCACTGTTTGTCCTGTTTGCATGTAGCTTGCCTGTAACACATTGCATATGACGTAACCTCATATTTGCTCAAGACAGCATTCATATATGCCAGCACTAACAATTCAGGAGCACTACACCCTCACATAGTCACCTTGAGTACCTTGTTCCCCATTGGCCCTATGTGTCGTTACTTAGTATGGGAGTCACAATGCTATGGTAGCATGTGCAAAGGTCACCTGTCAATCTACTCTCAGGTCCAATTGGTGAATCTGTGAGTCATGTGGCAATGTTACAGCTGCTTCATGTACACAGACAACCCTCTCCCCTTCCCATACATGTACAACACATGTGAGAGATGCAACCACATAGCCAAACTGGGGGCTAAGCTCTGTTTACACAGCACTGGCATTCCCTGTCAGGTGGAGTGGGATACTACAGTGAATACAGTACCAGTCTCCCATAGACCTGCCACGACCACAATCCAAACACAGACACACACAGGTACATTATTGGGCTCTCAGAATAACATCCTGCCTGAGCAGCTGACACCTGCAAAGCAGACACACAAGCAAACATTATGCCAGAGCAGAGCACATGCGACACATAGCTCACAAAGCCTGTGTGCCAAACAGTGTCAGGCCATACGGCTAGACAACACACCTGCTACGGTTGTATGAGGTACCTCTATTGACACATACACGGTGGCCCTGCTGCCAGGCTGAACAAGGTGACGGTCACGCTGAGCTGCCCGTTGGGCACTATGATCCACCACATAACACAAGCAAAGCAGTCACTCCAAGGCATGTAGCAGTATGACTCAGTCATTGTCTGTGCCAGTGTGTATGACCTCTGACACACCTCCCTGGACTACATGTTAGGGAACATGGAGGGGCTCTCTGAGATTGTGGCACAGGCTGGTATGACCCTGGCTTTGGGTAGCATCTCACCCTCACCATGAATGCTGCCACAATATGTAGACAGGATCATCGGTTTCTGCACTTAACATATCTTTCAGTGACATCCAAAGGGGATCCAATGCCTGTCAGTGTGGGATTACATGCTGGACATGCCACATTACTTTGCTTGGGACAGCTTGCACCTGTCACCCATGGGCCGTTGTATATTGGCAGAGGCTGTTGCTACACACATACTGCCTTTGTATGCAAGGCTGACATTACATAGCCACCTACACAGGTAGCACACGGGATGGGACACTAATAGCAATGCTACTCAACAGCAGCAGTGTAAACCTCAAGATGCATGCAGTGAAAACTGTCCTTAGCATGGGGTACAACAATATCCATGCAGTAACAGACTCCTGGTACAAGGCTCCCAGGTGCACACCATCAGTGCCAGGTCATTCCTGATACCATGCTTGTCATCCCCTACACATGCACCAAAACAGAACAGGGGGGATGTATCCAAAGGCACCTCAGATACACACACCCCCAGGTTGGTGGCACTGCACAAAGCATCAGAGCCTCTCCATGTGCAACACACAGTGGGTTAGACTGCCTTCAGGTTCATAGCCTGGCACACACCACACTCCCATACCCAGGAAACCCACTTGGCCTTCCTGACAACACTGGGAATATGACAGTCTCTACACACACCATTATATGGTTGTACTGCAACTACCCAAATATACAGTGTGAGCATTAGTCTAGCTGCAAGACCCTATCTGAAAGTGTCTTATCATTCATTCCCTGCATTGCTATGGAACAACTTGTTACCACTCCCACAAGTGGTGACAACATGCTGCACCTGTTCATCACCAACATGTGGACTATATGCTCCAGACCAATCATGTATCCCTCGCTGGTGGGATGACACCATCTACAACCCACACTGTATAGTCACATACCACATGCAGCCCCTGCACAGAACACCCCAGTCATACAGTTGTCTGATGCATATTCCATGTATTCACATGAGGCAGGCTTCGGACATGGGAACTCTTGCAGTTCACAGGTACATATGTGTAGGTGGCACACACATACATCATGTGTGCATTGACATTACTGATATAATGTATGTCGTGCAATATTGGGAACAACACCCCACACACATGGACAAACTGTGTGACAAAATTACACATGGCATTTGTAGGATACAAACCCCTACCTAACTATGTTAGATCACTTGTGAGAGTCACATTAGCAGAGCACTCTATTTGCATTACTGGGGGGAATGCTTTCTCCTGCTGTACTTCTAGGGTGCTGACATCATCAGTGTTCAGACAGTGGAATGTGCAGCATGTTTTGTGTAGTAATAGTTGCCAAAAGGGACATTTTTTATACACATGGAATTGCACACACTACTTTCCCATACACAGTCACACACACACACTGGACACTTGCAGGATTCAAACCCCTACCTAACTATGTTATGACACTAGTGAGAGATGTATTAGCAGAGCACGCTATTTGAATTACTGGGGGGGATTGCTTCCTCCTTCTGTACTTATAGGATGCTGCCATCATCAGTGTTCAGACAGTGGAATGTGTAGCATGTTTTGTGTAGTAATAGTTGCCAAAAGGGACATTTTTCATACACATGGAATTGCACACACTATTCTTCCATACACCGTCACACACACACTGGGCACTATCAGGATTCAAACCCCTACTTAACTATGTTATGACAACCGTGAAAGAGCATTAGCAGAGAATGCTATTTGCCTTACTGGGGGATTGTTTTTTCCTGCTGTACTTATAGGGTGCTGACATCATCAGTGTTCAGATAGTGGAATGTGCAGCATGTTTTGTGTAGTAAAAGTTGCCAAAAGGGACATTTCTCATACACGTGGGATTGCACACACACTACTCCCCCAATATACAGTCACACACACACTGGAAAACTTGCAGGATTCAAACCCCTACCTATCTATGTTATGACACTAGTGAAAGACGCATTAGCGGAGTACACTATTTGCATTACTGAGGGAATTGCTTTCTCCTGCTGTACTTATAGGGTGCTGACATCATCAGTGTTTAGACAGTGGAATATGCAGCATGTTTTGTGTAGTAAAAGTTGCCAAAAGGGATATTTCTCATACACATGGGATTGCACACACACTACTCCCCCAATATACAGTCACACACACACTGGGAAACTTGCAGGATTCAAACCCCTACTTATCTATGTTATGACACTAGTGAAAGACGCATTAGCGGAGTACACTATTTGCATTACTGGGGGAATTGCTTTCTCCTGCTGTACTTATAGGGTGCTGACATCATCAGTGTTTAGACAGTGGAATATGCAGCATGTTTTGTGTAGTAAAAGTTGCCAAAAGGGATATTTCTCATACACATGGGATTGCACACACTACTCCCCCATACACAGTCACACACACACAGGGCACTTGCTGGATTCAACCCCCTACCTAACTATGTTATGACACTTCTTAGAGATCCAGTAGCAGAGCGTGCTATTCACATTACTGGGTATAAGCGCTGCTCCTGACATATGTATAGTGTGCTGACATCATTATGGATGAAGAGGTATGTACATCTGTTACTATCCATCAGTAAGGGGGAGAGAATATCTATGCATTATCTTTGCACAGGCACAGTGGCCTACTGTACTGTGGAGGCAGAAGCCAAATACACTCTGGATAGCCTTCTGTATTCCCTAGGGACAACGGTCAGGTATTGCACTCTACGGCCATATGTTTACCTGTCAGATGCACTTATCTGTTGCTCATATACTGTTTGTGGGTCTTTATTGCCATAGCCTTCCCTATCTCTATAAACAACGTGTGTACTGTAGGAGATGTTTGCATATGAGTGGGATCCAGTACTTTACTTATGTCTCTGTTGTAACTTCACTGTGTGCACTGGGCAGATGTCTGTATTGTGGGAGGTTCCTGTGTTAACACATAGAAATGCCAGATATGTGTGTGAAACTGCTGAACTGTGACATGGCCTAAGTGTGTGAGTCTGTCCAGTTCACAGTTTGTATGGCTTCTTGACTGCCACATCTCATTTATCTAAGTGTGCGAGCATGCCCAGTGTGACCTTTCCTTATGTTTGGATCTGTGGACCACCACATTTCTGTTTGTGTGTGGACGCCATCTATATATCACATGTACAGTTGAGTGTTGGACATCAGGTTGTGTTCTTACTACCCAACTGCTGTGTGTCTGAACCTAACAGGCATTATGCTGTGCCTGTAGGGTCGCCATGGGATAGTTTTCATACAGTTGTCATCATCCTTTCCTGCTGACCAAACAGTTGTATTGTTTTGTAGTGTACCGGTGCAAAACCTTCACTGTGGTGGACAGTATAATCGGTTTCAGTCCTATCACTGCTTGTAATGTTTATAGTGAGCACACCAGACTGGTTGAGGGCCAGTTGTGCAGATATGACCATGTTGCATTTTGTTCAGATATGGACAGCTTAGTACATGATTGTCCGACATTGTTAATGTATTCCACAACTTGTGTGGACAGTGAAAAACAATGGCCATGTACCCTAGTCCATTTTTAATGCTAGTCAGAAAGTGTTTGTCCTTCAACACACATCTACTGGTGTTTGCCATGGCATATGTCACGGTTAGTGTGCTGTGCCTCTGTCTACCCATGACATACAGGTAATATCCAGGGTACACCTGCTATTCCTCTGGATGACAGTCACTGAGGGACTCCCTGGATATCCTGTAGAGGGGGGTTTAGTCATGAGTGGAGTCAGCTTCTGGGTTGTGGACCAATCAGTACAGCATGTCCTGTTTATGTCTGTGCTGGGGTTCAGGCCTGTCAGCTGCATAGGTCACCAGCATTCAGTGTTTACATGGTACCAAATGTCCATTGATACCAGGTTGGTCATGGCTCTATACGGCAGGCACAGTTCACCTCCAGCCAGGCAGTATGGCACTGTGTGGAGCTGCAGTTACTTTACTCAAGCGACACATGGCATCTGTTACAGCTCTGCAATCCTCCTGGTGGGGTATTTGTGTGGTCATTCCAGTTGCTGCAGGTGTCTGCTATGGTACATCCCTGAAGGGCCATTGTACACAATTGTGAGGCTGCTGATGGATGACTGCAGAGGCACATTGACCTACCCTAACCAAGCTGTGCTTACCTTCATGATTAGGTGGTTATATGGTATGTTTCTGTAACCACTACAGACACATGGTTGTCACATGCAGGATATGTATTACCTTGTGTCCCCAGGTCTCTTATTGCTCCTGATGTACTTACTGGGTTAACATCTATGTGGTAATTTCTGGCCATGTACTGTGTTACCACAGGGGTTGACTGTACCCTATTCTGCATTTAGCTTGTTGACATGGCTGTGGCACCACTTGTGTGTTTTGATGTGTGCCTTTTGTAGGTTGCTTGTGTCAGCTGGAGGGTCCGATATGGTGGCCAGTTTGTCGTCCTCTGCAAACCTGTTCAGACAGAGTCCTTCCATGTTGGCCTGTACCTATGTGACGTATATAGCATACAAGAGGGTTCCCAGGACCATGCCTTGTGGGATGCCAGTTGTACCTGGTTTGCAGTCTGCCATGGCTACAGCATGTCTGCCAGGTCAGTTTTGTCCTTGAGCTGGTTTGCAAACCATCTACTTGCATAGGGGTTTATAGTTAGACTGGTGAGCTTATTTGTACCACCAACTAGGGTATTGTATGGAAGGCTTTAGCAAGGTCCACATAGGCTGTGTGATCGACATTCCCCACATCACTGGGCTTGGTGCATGTTTCACATGAGTCAGACATGTGTACGGGTCAGGATCTGCCCTATGACAGCCACACTGGGTGGGGTCCAATGTCTGTAGGTACCCAATCTCTTTATTCATGGGATCCATGATCATCCTCTCCATTACTTTGCCAACCTAGATATTCAGGGTTTAGGGGTGATAGTTTGCAGTATCCATTCAAGCACCCCCTTTGGGGTGTGGGACCACTGTTGCTGTACACCGCTCTTTGGGTACATATCCTGTGGTAGGACTGATAGTGCACAGTAATGCTATTTGCTGTTCCATTCTTCTTACAGTACTTGTTGGACACAACCCAGGACACCATCTGGTACCATTGATGCTGTGTGCTGTGCTTTGTGGATGCTGGCTGTTACCTCAGCATCTGCAATGTCGGGGGCCAGCACTCTCCTGGGATAGATATTTGGCAGTTAGGTGCTGGTGGGGAGTTTGCAAAGAATCTGTTAGGTAGGATGTTGGCAATGTGTGTGGGTTTGGTGTATTGTTTGTGATATTAGAGTGCTGCAGAGCATATCTGTGGATTACCACCATGGTTCCTACCATCAGGTAGGACAGCTGTGTAATAATCCTTTGTGTCCTGCACAATTTGTATCATTGTAGGTTCATAGGTTCATACTAGGCTATCTGCCTGGCCTTGTTTGAGCAAGGACAGACGGTGTGTGGGTCTCAACACCCCTTGCAATGTGCATATCATGCCCGTGTAGGGTTTACTTTCCTAGATGTGACACAGGGATGGCCCCCAGTGTACACCTGCTATCTCTCATGCACTTCAACAGATTTCTTTTGTTGAGTTTGTGTGTGGAGCTCAGCCTATCATGGACTGGGATTCTGTTCCAGAGTGTCCTGAGCCTCTGGGTTATGGATCTGTCCCTCCAGCAACTCCTATTAATTTATGTGTAGAGGTTCAGATATCTCACTGTGGTGTGTCTGCTGGATTTGGGGATTCTGCAGTGGAGCATGTCTATTCATTCTGGATTGGGCATGGCCTTGTAGATCAGGCATACATCACCTCTAACTGTGCAGTATGCTTCTGAATTGGGCTGTGGTTTCTTCAGCCAGGCTGCAGATGTCCAATGTTTGGACCCTTTATCCTGTTGGTGGGGTACATTTGGGGTCTTTCTGACTGCTGCATGTACATGCAGACTGGGGCATAGCTGTCATGTATGGGCCTGATAAGGGAAGGGTATGGGGGCACAGTGACCTCTGTAGCTCTACATGTGCATCCTTTCATATTAAGGTTGGCAATATAGCAGGTCTTCCTGGCCACCTTGGCAATGTGTGTGTCACATGACAGGTTACCGTCCACTTGTGTCCCTAGGTCCATGACTACTTCTTCCATACATAATGGATTGCCATCTATGTCATACTTTGTGTGTGCCTTGTTTGGTATTTGTTGGGACATTCATACTCTGACGTGTCTTCAGGAAGGCTGGCTGGGGTTCCTGGGTTTGTGTGTGGGGTCTGTAGCAGGCTTCAAACAGGTACACAGTTTGAGACAGTGTTACTCGCCCGTGGATAGTCCATGCTGCTTCTTGCTGTGGTACCAACCTGGGGGTGTGGTTATTCTTGATAATTATTGGTAGCCACACTCCTATTGTCGTGTGTTCCATGTTTTGGAGCTGTAGAGCATGGTATGAGGCATAACCTGGTAGTATTAGGGTGCTCTTCTGGGCCTTGCCCAAGTTTCTGTTACAGAACACATATTACCATTCTCCATGCTGTGGTGGGTTTGGTTTGCATGCAACTTGCAGGTTAGACTTCTGGCATTGGGTAGCATTACATCCAGGTTATTATCCCTTGTGCTACCTATGTTGGTGGGTTTGTGTTTCCAGACTTACCTATTACAGGCACAGTGGGGGTGACAGCAGCCTTTGCCAGTATCTACACAGCCAGGTGTGCTGAGTGCGTGCCATCCCTAGCAGGTGGGGCATCATGTCTTGCTCGGCATGTCAGCCCAGGCTGTCAGCCATGTGTTCCCCCTTGCTAATAGCAATACCTCAGCCAATTATTGTACTTGATCTTGTTGTCTTCATAGTGTGGCATCATGCTTGGTGAGGGTGAGATGTTAGGTTGGGTCTTCATGTTTGCATATACTAGATGGTGTTACATTGCTTAACACATGGCAATCATGCTTCAGGTGGAGTTGCAGGGCTGCCTCTGTCGGATGCACATACTACACTCCCTGTACATGTTTGAGAGCAGGTTATGTTATTTTAGGCATCCCTGTTACTATATGAGTGAGTCAGAGAGGGGTATCATTCCCAGGGTTCCTACTGAGCCAGTGTATGTGCTATGCGTTGCCTCTTTGCCAAGGCCAGGGCATACTCGGCATGCCTCCTTCTGCCTACTGGGGCAGTCTCAGGTTGTTCCTCCTCTGAGTCACGCTCTGCCTGTGATGGCCTTGGCAATGGTGGGGGGCTGTTTGGCCCGGCCCTATGCTGGTCCTGCTGCAGCTGTTTTCGCAGGATCATATTATGTAGCATAGCACATACCATGACAATTTGGGTACATGTAGTTGGTGAGTACCGCAAGACTCCACCAGATGTGTCCAGACACCGGAACCATGACTTGAGCAGCCCAAACACACGCTCTATTACATTACATGTTTGTGCGTGTGCCTCATTATGGTGTTCCTGTTCAGGTGTGTGTGCATTTCTGATGGGTGTCATCAGCCATGGCTCCAGTGTATAACCTGCATCACCCACTAGGTGTCCATGTGGGATGCCCCATTGGCAAATGTCTGGTACAGTTGCGTCAAATGCTAGATATGGGAATCATGGTAGCTCCCAGGGCAGCCAGCACACACATTCATTATTATGCCCTGGGCATCACACATGATCTGGCAGTTGATGGAGGGGAAGCCCTTGCAGTTAATGTAGGCCTTACCCCGCTCACCGGCTAGTGCTTTGATGCATATGTGCATGCAGTCTATTGCACCCATTACCTCAGTGAATTCCGCTATTTGCTGGAAGAGACGCATATTGCTGGCCAATACCTCACAGGCATTGGGGAAATATACATGATCACCGACATGTGCTGACATGGCATCCAGGAACTGGTGCAGTACCCTGGAGGCTGATGCCTGTGATATCCCCATCATATCACCAGTTGGTCTCTGGAAGGTACCTGTTGCTAGTATTCTTAGGCCAACACATACCTTGGTTTCCACTGGGATGGGTTCCCCTCTGTTGGGTCTGTGTGTGAGGCGTGGCCTGCACAGCTCAACAATTTGCTGCAGGAGGTCTCTGTCCACTCTATAGCGCTCTACTATCTCCAGCTCATGTAACCCCTGGTAGGTGACCCTGGGCCTGTACACTCTTCTCTGTCTCCTCACTGTGGGTTGTCTGGCAGCATTTCCATTGTCACCACCCTCAGCAAGTCCCCTATGTCTCCTTATGACAGCTATGGCAGCCCCTAGCATATTTGGTTTGAGTGCAGCTTTTTCAGTTTTCACTTCTACTAGCTTACTCCTGACTTGCAGTGTCTCTTGAGAGAAACATACTGCAGTGCTGTTTGCAGTGTTTTAATTGCTGGGGTGGGCTTGTATTCTGCCTGTGTAATTGCCTGCTTCTAATTGTTTTCACCTGCTACCTCTACAAGTATTCCCTGCTAGTTTCCTACTATTTCTTCTGCTTCCTTTTCCTCTCTGTTTCCTCAGGGGGAGCAGCACGCATGCCAGCGAAAACACGTTCACAGTGGCTACCACGCATGCACATATGCTTACATGGACCAGAATCTGCTTATTCAGATTAAAACGAGTGCACACCAGCGCAAACAGGTTTACAGATCTTTAAACAGGCTCCTACATGCTTACTCTGCCTTACACGCGCACACTCTGTATTAATCGTGCCTCCCAGCGTGCACATGCGTGCATGCACGTACAGCAAGAAACTTTGGTGCTGGCCACAGTGTACACCTTCCATTTCTTGACTTTCCCATGCTTATCTGTTGACACTCCTCTTTTTCTACTGTGTGATTGATATGTTTCACATACCACTTTGCTCCAATGAGCTTGCTTTCTTCCTAACATTCCCCCTGTGATGTCACCTATCTCCTACTCTGTTACTCCCCCTTATCTAACTCTTACACTACACGGACTGTGCTCATTTGCTATGTGACAGTGTGATTCACTATCCTACCATTCATTTACATAGGATTGCCTACTAATGCTTAGTTACATGTCTTACACTCAGCTTCCCCCCTTAGCAACCACTAGACGGTGGCCATGTTGTTTTTGGTCTGCTAGTCCTTGCATTGCAAATCCATGCATTACATAAAACCCACATTTGTGGGTTTCTAACCTTCATTTTTCAGTTTTATATAGCGCAGCCCGTTTGCGTGGGGCTGCGCTGCGTTTAAACATCGCCGATCTCCGGAAAAAAAAATATTTTTTTTTCATGTTTGCAACAGTTTACCATGCCAATTGCCACATATTTGGCCATTGGCATGCTGTCTGTAACATTTGCACACTTTATTTGGAGCTGTCATGGCTCCGTTGTGTTATTTGCAGTACAGTACTCAGTTGTCAACTGAGTACATTTCTGCAATTAACACGGCTCTTACACAGGCTGGTTTCAGCTTCGTGGATCACTAATCTACCTCATTTGCATGCCTTTCGGCTGCAAGTGGGATGATTAGCATATCCACGCCCTGCCCGTGTAAGAGTCGTTTTAGCTTTCTCTTACATGGGATTTCGGGCTGTTCCTGGATCGCGATGGCTGCATGGAGTCTTACACAGCTCTTAGACTCCGTGCAAGCCATCGTGAATCCTGCCCTATGTCTTTTTAAAGATATCTATCAGTAACTGTATATGTATATATATATATATATATATATATATGTACAGTTATCTCTCTTTCTCACTATATATATATATATATATATATATATATATATATATATATATGTGTGTGTGTGTGTGTGTGTGTGTGTGTGTGTGTGTGTCTGTGTGTATATATATATATATATATATATATATATATATATATATATATATATACATACACATATATATATATATATATATATATATATATATATATATATATATATATATATATAGGTTCACTACATAATCGCGAACTTTTGAAATACCAAATTTCAAAAGCTCGAGACCATAAACCTGAAACCCCTTAGCACCAAAACGACACAAGCACAAAATTTAAAATCCCAAACATCTAGCATGCATACAGCACACACATACACACAGCTTCCCCCCACAATCAAACATATCACACTACACTACAGATAAGCAGGGGGGCAAGCCCCCCTGTGCCCCCCACCCCCCTACTTAAATATTCTAACTCCGAGATCGCACAGTCACACAAGGCAAACTCACACCCACACGTTACAGTTCCTCACACACACACATTACAGTCACAACATCCACTTACACACACTAAATCCCCTCACAAACATACTTACACACACTAAATCCCCTCACAAACACACTTACACATACATACTTACCTGAACCGCAACACCAGGAGTGCTAATTCAATATCTCCAAACATCGGGATTTTGAATTTTGTGCTTCTGGTCTTTCAGTATTCCAGATTTTCGGCTATATGGTCTCGAGCTTTTGAAATTCGGTATTTCAAAAGTTTGAGATTATGTAGTGAACCCATATATACATACATATGTATGTATATATATATATATATATATATATATATATATATATATATATATATATATATATATATATATATACACACACACTCACATATATATAATGATTCTATGACAAATCACCCAGTCAACATTCAAAGTATGTACTGTGATATGATGACTATTCTTTCGGGTGGCACAGTAGTGTAGTGGGTAGCATTTTCCCCAAACAGCAAGAAGTTCTCTGATTTGATTCTTGGCTGGGGTGTCATCTTTGTGGAATCTGCATGTCCTCCCTGTGCTCACGTGGATTTCCTCCATGTGCCGTGGTTTCCTCCCAAATTCCAAAGACATGCAGTAGGAGGATTGGACACTCTAAATTGGCAACAGGTGTGAGTGTACAATGTGTGGTATGGAAGAACAACCGTGGCAGGGCTAGCCACCCAGTGGTGTGAAACTTGGTTGTAGTTGGCTGTCAGTATTAAAGTGACACCCTGACCACATGTGCAAAAATGGGAAAAGGCATTGATGGATGGATGTCAACCAGTCATTATGTCATACAAAAAAAGCCTCAAGGAAGTCCATCAAAAAAAGAAACTCATTTTCTTTTATGATGCACTACCGACAGCCTGACCAGATTCACCTCAAATTTGTCTGACTAGTGGTAGCATTGTGGGAAGGGTGTTTTTAAGTTAAGAAGTGTGTTGGAGTTAGGGGCAGAGTTAAATTAGCACACATTACTAAGGTGGCCAGGGAAGCTCCCCTGCCCACCTTAGTAATGTGTGCTAACTCTATCCTGGCCCCTGATCTTCATCGTAGCATATCTCTTAACTTTTCCATAACAGTAACACTACACAATACAGGGCATCCACTTCTCTCTCTCTCTCTCTCTTTCTTGCACATGCGCACATACCCTAAATCTAGACCATAACTAAACCTTTACCTTTAACCTAAATACTCAGAATTGCACACAGACAGTTAATCTATCTAATCTAACCCTTACTGTTACTGTAACCTACACATATTTGCACAAACACATGTACACACCCACACACAAAAACATCCATCTAAATAATCAGACATTTGAACAAACAACCCTGCACTTCCACCTGTTGACCAAACACATGGAACTCACACACACACACACACACACACACACACACACACACACACACACACACACACACACACACACACACACAGAATGCATCCCACTAAACTGTTTAAAGCAAAACAAGCATCCGACCAAATGTCCGTTCTATAAACCTGGCCTTTGAGCAAACAACCCTGTACTTCCACCTGTAGAACAAAGTATTAAACTGAGGGTATTCTTAGTGAGTTCACTATAGTAAATTAAGGTAGACTAATAGGCCTGAAAATATAGAGTCAGACTTGTGTTTTCATGTATGTATTCAGTTTCAGGGAAGGACGGTTCAGTGGAAAGGAAAAGATAATCTTGCTGGCTAAGTATGAGATGTGCAGAAATAGTAATACAGATATGAGGTAACTACAAAAAGAAGGTCCCTATAAACCTCCATCAGGGACCTCATGGGGGGCTGTTAGCTTGAGGATAATCTTAGTGAATCCACTATAGTACATTAAGATAAATAATAGGCCTGAAAATATAGAGTCAGACGTGTTTTCATGTATGTATTCAGTTTCAGAGAAAGACAGTTTAGTAGAAAGGAAAAGATAATCTGGCTGGCTAAGTATGTGATGTGCAGAAATAACAGTATCAAGCAGGGAAACCTACAGAATGTTACTTTCTTGAGGGAAAGATATGCATACTTGCAATGGAATGCTAGATAAAGAATAGACAGTTAGGTACTGTGAGTGAGGCACATGTAAGACAAGGCTTGAAAGCCAAGGCTAAAGGTGTATGTAAAACATTACAGGGCTTTGGTTGTTGTTGAGTCTTTCGGCTTTTCCCGGTTAGGGGTCGCCACAGCAGAACTCCGGCCCACTAATGATTGGTAGTTGATTTTTACGTGCCGAGTTACCAGCCCTGATGCACAACCTTCAATGAAGGTACGCCCAGTCACACATGTCTCCATGCAGAAGACGCTCTAGCTGAGAATCAACCCGGACAGCGTCTTACTGTGAGGCAACAACGCTACCGCAGCACCACCACCACGTATTATTAGGAAATACTTCAGTCACAGTCAGTCAAGTCAGTTAAGTTAGTATTTGGACTGATATGCAAAAGGTCTTTTGCAGTACAGACACTCGAGCCAGAGTACAGAAATCAGATCACATATCCCTATTCTTCTGGAGGAAAAAAAACTGTTTCAGTTGATATCATTCAGCAGAATCAGAATATATGTGCAGAAACTTTGGATATATTTATTTGCACTGTTACTATATCCAGCATTCCAGAATTTCAACAGACTGTTATTGTTTATCAGCACTGTTATTGAAGACAGTATTCAGATATTGTTAACATCTTATAAAACATTATTAACTGAATGACAGAGTGTGCAGAATTTATTCTGAAAAGTACAAAAAGACTTGGCCCATAAAGGAGAGATTGGCACCTGCTCAGTACAAGTTTGGGTAATTAACAGATAAATCCCGGGATTCATGAAGCTTGTGCCAGGTGCAGGTGTAGCGTTGGAGTTCCAACACCAAATATGGCCGGCGAGCGATCCAGGTACGAGCTGTTTCCATGTGCACTACTGCGTATGCTATGCCAGCACAGCTCCCGGCACCTGTATGCTAATTACCCCATTTGCAGCAGTGTAGCATGCCAACGAAGGTATTTAGCGATCCAGGAAGTGGTGCAGGCATAGTGTAAGCATGCAGAAATGTAAACCGTAAAAAAAGGTTTACATTTTTGCAAACAGAAAATCGGAGCCATGACAGCTGGCTAAACACATGTATTATATTGTTAATATATGCCAATGGCTAAATATATAGTCATTGGCATAAACAAACGTACCAAATATAAAAATAACATTTAATTTCTTTTTTGCACTATTGCGAAGTTTAAGAGTAGGGCAGTGGCACGCAAATGAGATTGCAAGGAAAGTAGAAATATAAGACTAAAACTGCAATGTAACACATATCATGATTTCCCCATAATAGTCAATGGCAGGCATGTTACACCACACCATGGTGCAAGGGTTGCTAAGAGGCTGTGTCAGTGTTATGCATGGTATCTAGGAATTAGTAGGCAATTCCATGCAAATGAGAGGAGTTATAATGAATCGCAGATTCCCCGCTGGTGTAAGGATGCACCTCACAGTGTAGCATTATAACACTGAGGTGTGCCCATGAGATAAGAGATAAGATCAAAAGAGGGGTGTGTCACCTTTGCTGCAAGCACATTGGAGCATTGCTAATCCAGTTTGCCCGTAGCTAAGCAAAGCTGCAGGAAAGGGGTGTGGTGAACTGGCTTTAGCTTTGCTTAGCTGAGAGCACACAAGGTAACCGAGTATGCATGTGAATGGAGATTAAAATGCCCTTGAACCTGGTAAATGGGTTTGCGCGGTGCGCCCCAGAGCTGAAACAGGAAGGATATAGGAAAAAATAAGGAAATGCTGCAGCAGGGAAACTGGAGTACAAATGACTAATTAACACATAGGAACCTACAGTGGGCCATTGACAACAGCTACCTAGGCTGCAAGCAGCTACCTGCAGAACAGGAAAGGGAGGGGCTGTACTGCAAAGAAAACAGTAAAGTGTCACAGCAGAACAAAGCAGAATTGCATTATATCAGCTACAAAACACATTTTGCAACACATGACTGGGTAGGGAAAGTACAAAACAAAAAAGTTGGCAGGTGGATGCATGCCTGACAATGAGAGTGGATCCAGGTTTAAAAGTGACTTAAAGGGCAACAGATTAATCAAGTCAGGCAAGCATAACTCCACACTACAGGACCCACACTTGCAGTACTCACTGTAAAACCCATAATTAAGATACCCTGCAGCTGAAATTGCTCATACATAGCCAATGACATCAGCAGCATCCATAGCACAATAGTATAAAGTGTGAAAGCACCTCACACACACTTCTGTATTCCCATACACTCTGCACCATTGGTGTATACATACAGGGAACTTTTAATATGTACATGTTAGGGGCTGACATAGCTTTGATCTACCAGCATGTGTTGGAGACTGAAGGTGGAGTGGAGGATGATGCTGACAACCACCTCAGGCACCAGAGGAGGAGAAGAGTGTTCAGACCCAGGGTAACCTACCAGGGGCTACATGATCTGGAGATAGTAGAGCATTACAGGGTGTACAGGGACACCCTACAGCAACTTGTTGAGCTGTGCCAGCCATGCCTCAGAGCCAGAACAAACAGAGGGGAACCCATCCCAGTGGATACGAAGGTATGTGTAAGCCTGAGAATACTAGCCACAGGTACCTTTCAAAGGGCAACTGGGGATATCATGGGGATCTCACAGGCATCAACATCCAGGGTACTTTACCATTTCCTGGATGCCATGTTACCACATGCCAATGAGCACATATACTTCCCCCGAACATGGGAGGAGTTGGCCGGCAATATGTGTCTCTTCCACCACGTGGCAGAATACCCAGAGGTACTGGGTGCAATAGACTGCACACACATACACATCAAGTCACCACCCAGTGAGCAGGGTAAGTGCTACATAAACCACAAGGGATACCCATCCATCAACTGCCGGGTCGTGTGCAATGCCCAGGGCATTATCATGAACGTGTGTACTGGCAGCCCTGGAAGCTATCATGACTCCCACATCTGGCATGCCTCACAGCTGTATCAGGTATTTGCCAGGGGGGACATCCCATATGGCCACTTGGTGGGGGATGCTGGCTATGCACTGGAACCGTGGATGATGACTCCCATTAGAAATGTGCACACACCCATGCAAGAATGCCATAATGAGGCACATGCACAAACCAGAATCATCATAGAGCATGTGTTTGGGATGCTTAAATCATGGTTCTGTTGCTTGGACATATCTGGTGGAGCCTTGCAGTACTCTCCAGGCACATGTGCCCACATCTTCATAGTATGTGCCATGCTACACAATATGATCCTGCGGAAACAGCTGCAGCAGGGACAGAATGGGGAAGGCCCTCACAGTTCACCACCAATGCCAAGGGCCCCACAGGCACAGAAGTACTCAGACCATAAACACCCTGAGCCAGCCCCAGTAGGCAGATGGAGGCGTGCCCAGTATGCCCCTGCCTTGGCAAGGAGGGAACGTATAGCACACACACTGACAGTGTAGGTACCTAGGGAATGACACCTTTCTCCACCTTCACACAGAGTAAGAATGGATGGCACACACACAAGACTACCTGTAAATGGCCATGTATAGGCAGTCTACTGTGTGCATCCAACATAGGCAGCCCTTAACTATTGCACACACAACTGCTATTGGCACAAGGTAAGTCAAAACCTGAACAGTAAATTAAGCTATCAGCATGTGCTGATACTGTATGTATAGGTTCATAGGTAGTTACTTGGCTAACTGCCCGAGGGCATTCATAAGCCTAGCCAAAATGTGTCAGCTTTTGCCACACCATTGATTAATTAATTGTCCCTCTGTGGAGCAGAGCCAATGGCGGGATCCCTGGAGTGTATCTATCTGTTCCCCATCCACTCTTCAAGGTTTCTCTTGAAAAGTGTCAGTGAGGGGCTCTGTATAATGTAATTAGGGATGTTGTTCCAAAGCATGGGGAGTTTCTGTGACAGGAATCTGTCCCTCCAGCATGTTTTAGTTATTGGTGTGGCAAGGTTTAGCTCACTACAGCGTGTGGCTCACTGTGACATGGATTCCCATAGGCAGAGCATATCCATTAAGCCTGAGTTGAACATGGCTTTGTAGGCCAGCAGAGATCATCTCTGAGTAAACGAGATGCCACTGAGTAAAGCAGGAGTTTATTCAGTCTGGCTGCATAGGACATATGTTTGAGGCCAGTAATCCTCTTGGCGAGGTATGTTCATGGTCCTTCCAGCTGCCGGAAGTGTCTTCTGAGGTACATCTCAAATGGGTTATTATACACTATGATGGGACTGATGAGTGATTAGTAAAGGGGCACTATAACCTCAGTATGTCTAGATGCGTACCCCTTAGTAATCAGATGGCCTACATAGAAGGATGTCCTAACTACTTTGAAGATATGATTGTCAAAGGAGAGATCACTATCTACCTTAGTCCCCTGATCCACTATTATATCATCTGTATTAAGGTGGTTGCCACTTATGTTTTAATATGTGGGTGTTTAGTTTTTCCCAAATTAAATGACTATGCAGTTTGTGGCACTTAGCTTGAGGCCATGACTTTGACACCCTGTGTCGATCTCTGTGAGGCCCTTTGAAGGATGTCTGTGTGAGCTGGACTGTCAGTTATGTCTCCCAATTTGCAGTCATTGCCAAACATGGTCTGCCGTAGTCCACCTGTGTTTGCCTGTACCTCTGAGAGGTGTATGCCAAACAGTAGGGGTCCCAGGACTGAGTCCTGTGGGACACCAGTTGTGACTGGTTAAGAGTTGGACCTGGAGGCTGATGTCTTACTATGTGGGTTCTGTGTGTAAGCCTGTTGGCAACCCATCCTGTGATGTATAGGTTTATGTACAGGCTGATGAGTTTATTAATAATACCTGAGTGGGGAATGGTATCAAAAGCCTTGGTGAGGTCCAGATAGTATGTGTGAACCACCTCTCCCCACATTTAATGCCTTGGTGACTGTCTATAAGATGTCAAACAGGTTCAGTAGGCATGATCTGCATTCAACCAAGCTGACCTGGGTTGGGTCAAGTGTTTGGAGGTTACCAATGTCTTTCTTGATGAGTGCCATGAGGATGCACTCCATAGCTTTGCAGACCAGGCTACTCAGGCTTAAGGGGTGGTAGTTACCATGGTCAGTTGTGTTTTCACCTTGGTGGAGTGGAATAACTGTTGCTATGCACCATTGTATGGGCATGTAGCCTGTGTAGAGGCTGAGGTTGAAAAGCTTAATTAGGCAGGGGGGTTAGTTCATCTTGTAGTGTTTGCAAGACACAGTCTGGGACACCATCTGCCTCCAGTGATGCTGTGTTTTGCCATCTGAGAGGTCTATTTCCACCTGTGTGTCTCTGATGTCTGGGGTACTCTACTATTCGGGTATTGTAGTGGGCTCTTTAGGGGGTGAAGTCTGCACTGAATGTATCTGCAAGGATGTTGGCGATATCAGTAGGTTCAGCATATTTTGTGCTATATTGCACCTGCACAGTGCAAATCTGTGTGTTACCACTTAGATCCTTGACATAGCCAAAGAAGGCTTTGTGGTTGTCTTTTGAATCCTTGCCTATTCTCCTGTTGAAGTTAGCCTTGGATTATTTCATGAGGGACCTAAGTTTCTTACTAATACTGGTCACGGATGTCTGTCCTTCTTGAGATTTGCTGTTTATCTGGACTACTGTATTACTTCTGTTGTATAGCCTGTTTATTGTAGGGGTCCACCGGACTGGTGTCCTTGTCTTGGAGGAGTGAGTCTTGGTATACCAGTGATGGCATGATCCATATATCCTTGTAGGTGCTTATAGAGTGCATTTGTAAATCTTTCTGTATCTTGAGCAGTGCTTTCCCTTAGCGTGGGGCTGTGAAACCTTCCACCTCTGTCTTTAGTAGTATGAAGTTAGCTGTAGGAAAGGTTTTCACTGTGGTTTCCTTGGCTGGGTGAGATGGTTGGGGCTGGAAATCATCAGTGAATAGTTCATAGTCAGATCTAACCAGTGACTGGTTTACCTCTGCTGTGGTGCACCTGTTGCCCATGTTGGTGATTACCACTTCTAGTATGTTTCCACCTCTGGTTAGGGAGTTTACCATCTGATACAGGGCATTTGAGGTGATACATTCCAGGAAGCACTGGGCCTAGAAGTGAGTACTCGAGTAAGTTTCCCAGTTTGTGGTAGGGTAGTTGAAATCAACCAATACCAAGGTGTTCAGTAGGACTGTTATGTTTTCCACTGTCTCCATGTAGTTGGAGTGGTGGTACTGGGTCATGGAGGGTGATCTGTAGCAGGCCACAGTTTGAATTGCAGTTATGGCTGATGTTAGCTGCACATGGATGATCTCAGAGGTATCATGCTGCCCCACTAACCTGGAGGTGTAGGTATCCCTGATGAATATGGATACATCCCCTCCATATCTGTGTCAGTCCATATTCTGTGGCCAAATGTGTGGTATAGGTTGTAGTCCAGTAGTTCTGGTGTGCTCTCATGAGCCTTAAAACAGGTTTCAGTTACTGCACAGATGTTGACATTGTCCATACTGAGGAGTGCTGTGAGTGCTTGCATTTTGTGATTACAAGTCCTGGCATTGAGTAGCATTACCCTCATTGATTCTGCTATTATGCTGTTTATGGAGGTGGGAATCACCTTTGAGCCTTGCCTAAAAAAGGCACCATGGTGGTGCCAAGAGCCTTGGCCAGTATTCGAAAGCTTAAGGCTGACACATGCAAGCTGGTAGGGTATTGTTGCATGCATGTTTCCCATCTGTGCATGTTTTTCATCTTTCCTGTAGGTCGCCTACTGGTAAGCAATAGAAAGCCTTAAACTGATACAAGTCTTCTAGCTTCCAAGATAGGCTTTTGGAGTGATTAAGTATCAGTGTTCTGTATTTTCTTGCTGTACTTAACTGTTTTCTGACTACATGGTGATTTCTCACTGTATATTGTGATCTGAAAGCTCTGTTTATTCACATATTATTTCTGTGATTGCCTGCACTTTAGAGATTCACAGATAGGTAGTAGGCTATCTGTCCAAGAGCATTTAGAAGCATGGCTATAGTGTGTTGGCTTTCACTGCACCATTGATGAAGTAACTGAGCCTCTGTCAAGCATAGCCAATGAAGTGATTCCAGGCAAAGTTGCCAGAATCTGTTGAACACTGGGGTGGCGGAGGGTGATAGGGGCACTTAGTGATCTAAAAAGGGCATATTAACATGAAACTTCAACACCATTCAAGTTCCCAACAGGTCTTGCAGCTATAAAACTAGAGGGGCTCCCCCTCCCCCCTGGCTGTATGGTTCTGGGACACATGATCCCAGGGGTGTATATTCTGTTACCCATTCACACATCAAAGTTTCTCTTGAAGTGTATCAGTGAGGGGCTATGCCTAATTTAGTTAGGAATTTAATTTATAGTCTCTCATTTCATTTGTTATGATTTTATTTCAAGAGTAAGTGAAGCTCAGTGGGTTTGGCTGCCTCCGCCCTTTGCTTAGCCTAGCTTACACATACAAATCATCTAAATAGGAAATAGACAGAAGAAATGATAATGTCAATAGTGTAATGGTTACAGCATTCACATAGTATCTGTGCATTTGTGGTTCAAATCCCAATAAAGTCATAGATGTTTTACATGTTAAAAAGTATACCTTAACCACAGCTTGCATATTTAGGTAATAATCTTCAGTATAATAAACATTTGAAACACCCATATAAACCCACGTGTGCCGGACAGTATAGTCAACAGAGACTGTAATGTAAGCACACAGTGAGATGTTACTTCACTGAAATATATATATATCCTGAGTAGTTAGCAGATGCGGTCTTGTTTGTGCGCACAAGTTATATGTTTTTAAATTTCGTTTAACTGTGTTTAACTGCTGCTTTAATGTCACACAAACAGTTTTTAAACATGCTTACAACTGCTTAAATGAGCCTTATTCTGGAGTAAAATGCATTTTTAAAGGATCACAGGTCTTGAACCCTGGACCATGCACACCATAGTCATGGGACTTATCACTAAGCCATCTGAGCTATATGCATGTTTCATGGTTTTTAGACTACACATTTTACTATAGGCATTCCACAGTACTGACCACAAATGGGACAGTCACTTTGTGTACATATGTACAGTACATTGTAATGTACTGTAGTTTGTGAATCAACATTTACAAGTCTACATATGTATAACTGTTAAACATTAATACTAAATATATATATACAATTACATCTATAGTCATATATATATAAACATCTATGAACACACTTCGTGACACAGAAGCAATCCAAAGGAATTGAAGTGTACGCAAAACACATGCAGCTCTGGTATTATAAATATTAATATTAACTTAATTCACCATAGAAGGGATGGTTGCTGTGTATGTGGAGTTTGGGGTGGGGGAGGAATGATGGGTAATGAAATTATGCATCAAGAAGACCCTGGGTTGGATATTCAATAAGTGAACTGGAGGTGTATACATGGAGTATGGAGACAATAACTAAAGGACAAAAAACAAAAACCATTCTCATCCCTAATATACCCTGTTAGGTCACATTTCAACACTTAATTCCATAAACATATGAACATTAACATGTGTCATACATAACTGACTGTCGCATTTGTTTTCAGTAGTGAGGAATGCCCGTAGTAAAATGTATATTCTAAACAACATAACATTGGTACATATCTCAGATGCCTTAGTGGTAAAGTCAGTGACTGTGGTGTTCATGGTCCCAGGTTCAAGGGCTGTTAATTTATTTGGAGGGCCAGAATAAGGACTGTTGGATGCAGGTTGATTAAGGCACATTTAAGCAGTTGTAAGTGGTTACTCCACATGCCCGCTCCCATAGTGGCGGTAACAGCAGCAGTGCAGCTGGTGCTCTGCTGTCCACACCAGGACACAGCAGGCCATGTGCACATGGTCCTGGATGGTCCCAACAAGGACACAGTTCCAGTGGACATGTGTCATCAGACAGTAACCAACCTGGACCTCTGCCTGGTAGTGGCCATGCAACCCCTGGCAGGCGCAAGTCACGTGGCTGTGGCTGGACACCGTGAACTGTAAAACCTGCCCTGTACAGTCTGCAGCTGTCAATAATCCCCTGTGTAGGCCAGCCACATGCCAGACCTGTGTGCATACATACACACACAAACACCAGAAACAAATGTAGGGCACCTCAACACACACACACCTAACATCCACACACGCCCAATGAGATAAAAGGTCTTAACCCACACACATGATGTCATCCAATGGTGCAGCCTAGGCCTCTGGCAAACATTATCACCCTGTGCATATGATGATGCCTGTGCCACATCCCTGTCATCCACACCATCGGTGCAGGGACATGCTCATATAGTCTGATGCAAAGGGTGAACATACTAGGAAGACAATTGTAGATTACCATTGTTGGGTAGTGTTGACAGGCAGCAGACATACCATGTACTACTGTTTAAGAATGCATTTTGTACTTTTGATGGTATGTATCATGTGTAACAACAATTACTGCATGTTGATCTTGATGTTCTGCCTTCCTCTTTCAGGTGTAATTGCATGTGCCTGGGGATGTCACTGTTTGCAATTAGTGTAGCATATGTAAATGTAGACTACTCACAGGTCTATGTGACAATACCTGCATGCACTTTGTAGCCTCCACATCACAGTTATAATCTCCCAAGTGTCAAACATGTTTACTGATTTAATGATCCAAGAGCATGATGGCTGTGTAGTAAGCTACTGTGGCCAGAACTGTCACATCCATAGTGGGTGACATCACAGGTATATTTACCTGGAGCAGGGAGGAGGTAAAAGATTGGTTTAGCAGATGACAAGGGTAAAGGCCAATTGAAAAAGTGATTTCTCATTGGGAAGTAGTAATACTCACTCTCATGACAGGATGCAAACACACATACACACCCACACACTCAGAGATTTACAAACATAGTAACAGACCCACAGATTCACAGACACAGTAGCCAGTGTTGGGATGAGAACCCCTGCCTATGTGCAAATCATCATTGCAGTACTACGCAATTACAAGACACACCGCAGAGATTATACATGTACAGGTAGTCAGAATGACCTAAGATCGAGGACATCAACAGGGATACTAGATTGTGGTGAGTGTATATGGGGAGGGGGGTTCATCAGTAGGCTATGGAACAACAAGCCGCACCCCAGGGTATACATGTTTACAGGAGATTAGAATGCCCTTCTAAGATTGATGACATCAACAGGGATACTAGATTGCATTTTGTGGATGGGGGGAGGGGGTCTTATCATTTCACTATGGTTAAATACAGTCTCACTTCAGGGACCAGACAGCCATACACACACACACACACACACACACACACACACACACACACACACACACACACACACACACACACACACACACACACACTGTGGTATTCACAAAGATATACACCTATGTCACACACGTACAGACACTTGACATGTGTGAGATTCAAACCCCTGCCTATGTCTTGCTTTCTACACTTCACTCTGTACAGATGTCTACAACAGTGTACAGGAGAGTGAAAAACATTTAGGATGCATTCACCACCATACGTGACATATATGGACACACACACACCCACATGTGCCAGTACTGTGAATCAAACACCTGCTTATCCCATGATAGGTATTAGTGTTACAGCATTATTGCACACTCTACAAAGCACACTGACTCTGTCCTTTGACAACTGTGCTGATATATGCACAATATATGCACAGGGGGGTGTTACTGTTACAGGTGACAAGAGGTTTGCCTTCAGTGTCACCCTTACTGCATTCTACGTTGTGTGTCTTCCCCTTCAAATAACAAAACCATAGCTTAGCAGTTACACAGGTTATTGTAGAAATGGTTGTAACACACCTGTGAGCTGTCCTCAGTAATCATTCATCTGCAAAGTAGCCCTGACACTTAGTCGTTATGTCTAAACATCTGTCCATAAGTAAATTACAGCGTACTGTACTTTGAGCATATCACCATATACACTTGGCAATGTTAAGGCTGCATTGCAACTGCATGATGTACTAAGAGAACAGTCACCCTCAAACATCAGACACTGCACACGCATGGAATCTATACACACATCAGTACATGTACACATATGCAGTCTCCATTAGTAAGTGGACTAGCAGGTCAAGTGGATACATTCCACACCTTCCCCACACCATGTGTGAAACCTAGCTGAGCATTGCACCATAATGGATGTTGTATTCATGTTCTGGTAGGACACACAACTACCTTCACTGAGTAGTTAAGTGTACATTTATGCCAACAGCACATATCAGCAAGACACACACACACACACACACACACACACACACACACACACACACACCAATATTCCATGTCATGATCCCACATACTGTTAGTTGACAGTTCCACTGTGAAGCCAGAGCACTGTAATAGTCAACAGTGAGCACATCATATTTGCCACACACACACATCATATTTGCCACACACACCTCATGATTACTGGAAGAGTGCCAGCAATGTGCTCTGTTTGAGCTAGGCATTGCACTTGGTCAAGCATGTGCGTGGTCTGTGGCTTATAAACATCTCACCCCAGCACGTTCTGGCTATTGTGGTAATAAGGTTAATGTCCAGACAGTACATAGCATGCATGGCTTGCAATTGTTGACATGGGGTATATGCAGGAGCTGTGGGTCATACATGGCTTTACATGTCATGGACATATCACCTGTAGCTACTCAGGAACATACAGAGCATAGCTGTATTTCCCTGAGTCTGTCAATACAGGTCATGTGTGTAGGTCCTATGATCCTGTTATTTGGGTATGATTGTAGGGATTGCATTAAGTGGACATGTCTAATAACATACATGCCACATGGAGTGTTGTATAATATGATAGGTGTCATGGGTGACCAGTAGAGAGGGAATATTACCTCTGTCAACATAGATATCAAACATTATGTACTGTTAGCATTCAGCAACCATGGACCTATCTTTCATGTTCATGTGTGTAATGAATGTAGCCGCCTGTATGTACAAAGGACAACAACAGCTATGGTATTTTCATGTATGTTGTATGAGTGTGGGATGTACAAATCCAGGGCAGGTACATCTAGGTCATATCCAACCATGAGGGTGTTGTTTACTGGTGTACAGCAACAGTCAACTGTGTTAATGCTGACAACATCCGAGGGACCCTAGTATGTGTACAACTGACCTGGTTACAAACAGTGGTATTACTGCATTGCATAACACATTATGCAACTGTGTCAGTATATGGGTACTTTGCACAGTTGATGTAGGGCTAGGTACAGTTCACCAGTCGAAGGTTATTTGGTGTTGTACCATAATATTTCATACCACATTTATGGATGTGTGTTGGTAGTCTAAAGACATGGTGGTGGATGTATATGAGGATACAACCTAGAATGCAGCTTTTGCCACTGTCATCTGTACCTGACTTATCTGTGATGAATTGTGTTGGAGTAGTGGTCTTTACTTGTGAGTAACCTTTATGTATATGTGGACACCACCACCTGGAGTGGTCCATACCAGTGTTATGGCCCACATGTCTGGATCTGAGTTATATAGTAGTAGTGCTATTGTGCACTACAGAGCCTTCAGCCAGGTGTTCCTCACAGCACAGATGTCAGTATTCCCCATTGTAGGTTCTACATTGAGCAAATGGATTATGAGAGCCACACATCTAGCACTGGTTAGCCAAAGCATCCAATGCAATTGTCTTGTAGGTATCAGGGTGTTACTTCTGTGTTTAGGACATTTGCCTTTGAATGACACTATATGGGTAAATGTGACCTATGTATTATCCACACTCCCTTGAATCATGGATGCATGTGATTTGTGGCAAAGGCTTGTCTTCTTTCAGTCATGTCATCCCGGAATGACAAACACTGGACAACCTCATAATTACAGCAGGGCATTGGCTCATTGTTTTGGTCAAGCAGTTGCCAGTCGTACCATGACATCACTGCGAGTGACAGTATTGTGCTTGGTATCAAATTCTGCATCTAAGGTGATGGACAGCTGCAGAAGTTGTGTAGATGAACAATGTCAGATATCCTTAGTGGAGCGGTCCTCCTAATAATGACAACTACTAACAGAGCCGGGAGAGGTCATCTTGACACCTGCACTAGACAATGGGGCTCACATATTATGCATGTACATGCCACTGTTCCAAGTATAATACTACTGTCCACAACCTGATATCAATGTATGCCTTTCAGGGCAGCAATGTGTGTGACACATGCTGTACTTTGCATCCTCTTGTGTGTCTCAGTTAACCAATTGTCTGTCACACACATGCATGATTGTGTATACTTCACATATATATGGCAGTACTTCATGTACATGTATGCATGTGTGTCACACAGCACAGATGCAGATATATCATTTATGGGCCACATACAGGTATCTGGTAGTAAACCTGTATGATGTGCATATATACTAACAGTTAATATGTACATAACTGTAAACATGTGTGATTACAATAGGAGTCCATTACAATGTGTTCTGTACATCTATGTGTATGTGCATGCACACTGTGGCCTTCTGTAGTTAGAATCAGTGTGCATCCCAAACAGCCCTGTGTTACTAAGTGTATGAGTGTACCCACTGCCACCTTGTGTAATTTGAGTCAGTGCATCCAAACAAGCCCTTTGTTTCTAAGTGTATGAGCATGCCCAGTATAACCTTGTGTAGTTGGAGTCAGAGTGCATCCCAAATGACCCTGTGCTACTAAGTGTATGAGCATGCCTACTGTCACCTTGTGTAATTGGAGTCAATGCAGCCAAACAAGTCCTGTGATTCTATGTATATGAGCATGACCACTGTAACCCTGTATAGTGATAGTAGTTGTCCATTCCAAAGATGGACATACTCCACTTCAGGGCTTGTTGTGCTACAACTATACCTCTCAGGCCTACCTATGATGTGTCTTGTTTGTGCATACAGGTTGTAATGAACTCCTACTTTAAACACACAGGTTTACAGCTATGTACATCCTAACTGTCAGGATCCCTGTTGATGTCCTCAATCTTAGAAGGGCATTCTGACTACCTTAAAATGTGTAATCTCTGTGGTGCGTCTCATAACTGCATAGTATTATAATAGTCATCGGTCGATAGGCAGAAGATCTGATCCCACCACTGGCAACTGTGTGTGTCTGTCAGTAAATGCCTGTATGTGTGTGTATTTGTGTCTGCGTCATGACAGTGGGTTTTACTGCTTTTTAAAGAGAAACCACCTTTTGCACTGGCCTTTATCCATGTCATCTGCTAAACCACCCTTTTCCCCCCTCCCCACTGCAAGTAATCAGTCCTGTGATGTCACCCAGCTCAGAAACAGAATCAGATTATGTGTAATTGTATGGGTTCTGTGGCACATACCCCAACTGCATACCACTCTACTAGTTACCTTTACATAGACAAGACTTGTAAGCACAATACTGGCAAGTGTGTTTTTGTGTGTGTGTGACTACCCTGTAGCCAGGCATACACATGTGTTATGTTTTTTAACATGCTGCACACCATGGTAGTCATCTGTGGTGAGTGGAGTTTACAAATTATTACATAGTTAGAAATAGAAAAGAAAAGACAGTCAAGATCGACTACTGTTGTGTATATCATTTTCCTGTGCCCCTGTTGAGCAGTGACACAGAAGTGGTCCCTGGGGTGTATCTCCATACCAATCATTCCCCCACCCAAACTCCACAATCCCCGGGGTATATTTTCTTAGCCATCATTCCCCACCCCAAATTCCACATACACAACAACCATCCCATCTATGTTGAGCTGATTAAGATTTAAATGTTATAATACAATAGTTGCCTCTGTTTTGTGTACATGTCAATTCCTTTGGAACCCTTTTGTGTCACAAAGGGTGTTCAGACATGTTTATATATATGGCTATAGCTGTGTCTGTGTATATGCATATATATATATATATATATATATATATATATATATATATATATATATATATGTATATATATATATATATGTGTGTGTGTGTGTGTGTGTGTGGTGTGTACATATCCCATAAGTGCATTTATGTATTTAGTATTTATTTATAACAGTCATACATATGTAGACTTGTCTATGTTGTTTCACAGAGTACAGTACATTCAAGGGTACTGTACATATGTACACAAAGTGACTTCCCCATTTGTTTTCAGTACTGTAGAATACCTGTATTAAAATGTGTATTATAAACACCATAAAACATGTGTACAAGCCATATGGCTAAGTGGTAAGTCCATTGACCATGGTCATGGGTTCAAGACCTACAAGGGTTGTTAATAATGTCATTTAGGACTGAATAAGTCACTTTTAAGCAGGTGTAAATTTGTTTTTGCAACAGTAAGCAGCGGGTCTACACAGTTAAAAGACATGTACAACTTGCAGTACACTTGAAATGCCCTTCTTTGGTAATCCTGCTGCTGTCATTCATTGTGACATACACTTTTGGGGAAAAAGTACTTCAGTAATGTCTGTGGTGCGTGCTATAACTGCATACTGCTGTAGTGTAAGAAACTAGTTAGGTAGGGATTCAAATACCAGGTATGACAGGTGTGTGTGTGTGTGTGTGTGTGTGTGTGTGTGTGTGTGTGTGTGTGTGATGTGTATCCTCTGTAGTGGTGATTGTAACTGTTTGACACCAGTGGGCAATGTGGAGGGGGGTTTGCATATATTTTATGTTGGCCGTACTCTATATCACAATGTCAACCATACAGGGATAACAGATGTACATTAGCTGTGAGGGTGGGGTGCAAAGCCATACCCATACATGTGACATCAAGGCCAGCCAATCACCGTCAGCAACCCCACTATTACCTAGAGCACACACTCACCCTTGTGTCATATGCACACACATGTCTAGGCAACAGCGTGGGTAGTACACTGCATATTAGCTACTGATAGTAACTATGCAGTGATAGCAGTGGGCTATAGAGGGCATGTCACCCTGGCCAACTGTCCAATATGCACGTACATGCACACAGTGCACCTACACCATGTTCCCCAATGGACATCTGCACCACCTCTGGTGCCTTCACATGTGACTCACAACGGACATACCATGCCTGACTACATGCTTTACAACTGCTTTATAGTGCCTTAATCACTCTGTATCCATTGGCCCTCATTCTGCCTAGCAACATAATAAACAACCTCTACCAGGCTTGAAACTAGGACCATGCACACCATAGCCAAGGTGGCTTACCTGTAAGCCACCTCTGATGTGCATAACTCTGCTGTATTCACAAACATATCATTCGGCCCATTCATTCAACAGTCCAGAGTACGTATTCTAACATGCAGATGTATGTGTGTGTGAAAATATATTGATGTCTACACAGATACAAATGTATGTATGTGTATATATATATATATATATATATATATATATATATATATATATATATATATATATATATATATTTATAAAAGAGAGAGGGAGAGAAAGAGAGGAAGAGATAGATAGATAGATATAGATATATATATATCCACATATGTGTAAGCAGATATTTATATCTATATAGGTATATATGGACATACATCTGTAGATAAGGTGGGAATATAGCAGAAACATATATGTCCACATGTACCATGAATGAGGTTGACAGGTACAAACAACATGCGTCATGCATGAATAGGTACCCCCCCCCCACAGCAAAACATGTCTGACCTGCAATACACTACCAACTGTTGCAGATCCCATAACCAGGACCTTACACAACAAGGCCACAAGATGTTAACAGTACCCCATCCCACCTGTATGATGTCAGGCTGGTATCAGTAACATATCATGCAGTACAGTCAGGTGCATAATGACTCCCATTTTGCAGTAATTTGTTAGCTTTGTCAGCCAGAGTCCCGTACTGTTGGCCTGTACTACAGAGATGTAGAATTCAAACAACAGTGATCCCAGGACTGAACCCTGAGGTACTCCACCTGTCACTTGTCTGGTGATGGAGTTGGAGTCAGTTACACCTACAGTTTGGGTTCTGTCAGTAAGCCATGTGGCAAACCATCGAGTGGCATAGGGATGTATGGCCGGATGAGTGTGTTAATCTATGTTTCCAGACTGGTGTATGTTATTGAAGTGCTTGGCAAGGTCCACATAGGCGTTGTAGACTGCCTTACCCTCTTCAACAGCTATGCAGACTGAGTCAAAGCAGACAATCCATTTCAAGAGGCAAGACTGGCCCTCCATGAGTCCAATCTGTGTGGGGTCCAGTGTTTGAGGGTTGCCAATGTCTGTGTTCCAAACTTCCCTGATAATGCATTCCATGGCCATGCAGATCAGGCTTGTCAGACTGATGCAACAGTAGTTCCAGGGATCCAAGGTGGATCTCCCCTTGTGGAGTGGGATAACTGCAGCTGTGTGCCACTCAGTGGGCACCAGGCCTGATGCGAGGTTATGATTACACATGACAGTCTGGTCCCATGTATGATGTAATCTTCGCTGTGGATAGTGCAGTTTCTGCCTGTGTGGCCGTGATTACTGGCCAATGGAACTCTGTTCATATTGCCATTGGCCCTTTTGGGGGTTGACAGGGGGTGACTGTGGCACTAAACCAATCCGCCAGGATATTGGCACAATCTGTGGGCGCAATCTATATAATGCCATTCTGTCATAGCTCAGAGCACATCTCAGTATTGCCTGTTTAATTCAGGGCATAACTATAGCATGATGTGTGGTTGTCTGTGGAATCTGTGGTGCTTTTAGTTACATAACCAGCTTTGGAAGATTCCATGGGGGATCTCAACATCTTACTGTGGCTGATGAGGGATATGTTACTGATACCAGCCTGACATCATACAGGTGGGATGGGGTGCTGTTGCATCCTTGGAGTATCCTTTTTGCTTCAACAGTGTCTACCTTCTGTAGTATACTCTGTTAATGGCAGGAGACCACCAGAATGGCTTGCTTATTTGGGAGGTGAGCATTGTGGTTCCATGTGGGATGTCAGGAATCATGCGCTAGTGGATGTGCTCATACAGTACCTTAGTACAGGATTCATCTGTAGAACTGTCAGCTCCTGTCTCCATGGGTATCACAAACATTGTCACTTCTGCCTTGTGTAGCATGAAGCTGGCTTTGGGGAGGTCTTTTATAGACAACTGTATATACATTCCTTTCACGTGTTCACTTTGATTAGCCTATACTGGTATTATTGTGGTGAAACATCAGTCTCATGAACTGTTGTGCTGGCTTAGTGGTTAGTTACTGTGACAATAATGTATAGTGTCCTAGGTTCATGACCTGCAAAGGTGGGGTATTTTTGTCCAGCCAGGACAGTGATTAATGCATACCGACTAATTGTGGAAATTAGGTTAGTCACACTTACTACAATTCAAATGCCCTTGGCAATCCTGCTGATGTCAATCACTGGGGAGTACACCTTTGGGGAAGAAAGTACTCCAGCAATCTCTGTGGTGCATGCAATAACAGTGCAATGCTGTAGTGTGATATAGAGCTCTGTTATGGGTTCTCGTCTCACACATGGAAGTTGTGAATTCTTTGATGTTTGTTCCTATGCCTGTGTAGAGAGTGCTGCATGTTTGGCTAGTCACACTCACTATGATTCATTGGCCCTACTTTGGCAATTCTGCTGATGCCACCCACCTTGAAATACACCTCTGGGAGTGCTGCACCCCAGTAATCTCCATAGTGCATCCTGTGACTGTGTAATGTTGTAGTGTGATAAACTCGTTTGGTAGGTGTTCTAATCCCAGACTTACCAACTGTATGTGTCTATCTGTCTGAGAAGGGAATGATCCTTTTTAGAGTACTCACACTCCTTACAAGTCATATACGCAACTTTGGCAAGGCACTGATGTCACCCACCTAGACATACACCTCTGGGAATGCTGTAACTCAATAATCTCTGTAGCAGGTCAGGTAACTGCGTACTGCTGGAGTGTGATTTAGAACTGTGGTAAAGTTCCGTCCACAACCATGGCAGTTATGTATGTTTTGTGTGTGTTTCAATGTCGGTGTAGGGAGCAATGCATTATAGCCTACTCACTCACAGGACATTTACAATGCCCTACTTTGGTAATCCTGCTGATGTCATTCTATACACCTTTCGGGAGTGAGCTTCCCTAGTAAACCTTGTGGTGCGTCCTATAACATCTCCATGGAGTTGTGTGATATAGATTTTGGTCATAGGTTCCATACCCACACATGTCAGTTGTGGATCTTTTGTGTGTGTCTCATTGTCTGTTTTGTGAGCAATGCATTTTAGGCTACTCACTTGCAGGAAATGTGAAATGCCCCACTTTGGTAAACCTGCTGATGTCATTCCTTGTGAAACACACGTTTGGGGATAAGGTAGCCCAGTAATCTCCATAGCGTGCACTATAACTGCGTAATGATGTAGTGTGATAAACTAGTTCGGTAGGAGTTCTATTCCAAGACATGGCAGGTGTGTGTGTTATTTCTCAGTCATATCCTGTGTGGAGGTGGCTGTGAGTGTCTAACCACTGGACATGTTGAGGAGTGGGTTTTGCAGTTTTCCTATATGGTGGTCATATTATATGTCACAATGTCCACCTCACGAGGATTACATATTTACATCAGCCAGGAGACTGGGTTGGCAAGCCATACTCCTACATTTGGCAAAAGGCCTGGTGAACAAAGTAAGCATCAGACAAACAAACCAAATAAACTCAATTAAAAGCACAAAGCGGACTGGAACGCAATAAGAGACGGCTAAAATGTAAAAGTTGATTTAATAAGCTCCAAGTAAAATAAGCGCTTTCGGCGGAAAAATATGACGCCTTCTTCAGACAAAACAGCAGAATAACAAAAGAGCAAATATTTATAAAATATACAGACTGATTGCCCAATGAATGTCGAATGCATTATTCAATTAAATGTTGTCATGGAGACCTTAAAGAGACTTTTTAAACCACAATGGAGACTTCAATCCTGTTGTCAAATGCTAATAAAACCTTAGTATAAACACAAGTCTAAAGGTTTTGCGTATACTTCAGATACTAGTTAGATCGCAAAAACCATTAAGTACACTTGAGCAAAATATATTAAGCTCTACTGAAATGCATGAAAATCAAAATACATCCTTCATATCATTGAATTACAATAGATTCGCTGGTTATAGGATGTCCCATGCGTCATATATATACCAAGAATAACTTTAGAGGTGACACTATATAACCTATGGAATCGCATCTAGCCACTGAAAATAAACAAGTATACCTTAATAGGCAACAACGTTCATTAGCTATTACACTAGCTTGTACAAACAAGTATAAACTAAGCTGATCACCAGCTTAGTTATTGTAAACCTTGTTTAACAACAATGCATAGCTTGAAGCAACATACCTATATCCAACTACATTTAATATTAGTCATAAATTAAGAATTACACTTTTCTCATTGTTTAACAAATAAAAAGAACGAGAAAATTTGATACCAAAAGTTATTTTTGAAATTACTTTCAGAAACTAATTTTGAAAATTGTTACAAAAAATACAATCTGTGACAAGTTTAACATATATTTTACCTATGATCTATTGACAAATTGGAATATAATTTAGCTTTATAATGATGAAAATTAATTAATTATGTTCATCTATTATAAGCTAGCCATTTAAGGACACATTTTATAGAAAGGGACTCGTTGATACCTGGTAATAAATGGGCTCTGGTACGAATTTGCCATAAAAGTTCGTCTATTTCTAGACGGACCTGCCAAAGTAAGCAACCCTACTATTACCCAGAATACAGTCAGAACCCATGTGTCATACACAAACACACTTGCCTAGAAAAATCCCACTATGTTGCTAGTACCCTGCACATTGTTGACAGATAGTAAGCATGGTGTGATTGCAGTGGGTTGCTGAGGGCATGGCACCCTGTCCACCAGTACAATAGGCACATAATTGCAGACAATGCGCCTTCACTGTGTTCTCCACTGGATGCCTGCAACATATGTGGTGCCATCAAATGTGATCCACAAAGGACATACAATGCCTTACGCACATGACCTGTATGGACAGATGCCACTGACACCAGGGAATACCTGTATCATGCTATCAATGCAGGTGCAGGGTCAACCTGCTCTCTATTAGCAGGTCCTGCCATACCAGGCCAAGATTGGCACATCTGAAGATAACAGTCTGTGTACATAACATGTGCCAGGCAAACCAGGTACACCTAAACATGTCACTGTACATTAATGTGGGACATGCACAACCTGGGCAATGTCCATGTCAAGGACTATCAAACACAGACATGGCATGCATTGCAAAGCAATGGCCATACACAATAGTAACCAGGATGACAGGACAGTTAATACAATACCCATCTGTGTGGGACAGAGCAGACACTACACCCATGAACCACACTGCAGACCATTGTCAGGTGTCCTGATGCCAAGGATTACCCCTCACCCAGCCTTGTACAGCCATCGTGCACAGCCAACTACTAGACACCCATGAAGCAATGCACACATGCATATCAGTACTGGCACCTTGTGTCTGCATGTGGGGTATGATGTTCCCAACCACAGTCACACCCAGTATAACTCCCATTGGCATACTGACTGATGTCAGACACATTTACATGCCCTAGCACATAGAACCTCAGGATAACCCCTGTGGTGCATGTAGTACCTGTGCAGAGAAATCTTGACCAATGGATGGGAGATCGCAGATATACCCCAGGGATTACCTCAGTGTCACTGCTCGACAGAGGCACAGCAAAATAATGGGTATAGTTCCCCATACTAAAGGGGTGGCATAAGCCACAAAACTATGGGCTAGGCTTGTAAATGCCCTCGGGCAGATAGCCTAGTATGAACCTATGAACCTATGAACCTATTACTGTAGTGTGGCAAACTAAGTAGTTAGGAAGTGAATTTGTGAGCCTGCCAAAGTGTGGCAATATGTCTGAGTCCCTTAGAGAGTGTGGCTGTGTTGACAATGACGTCTGTTCATGTGGACAGCCATGTCTGCTACACCTAATGTATGTCTACTATATCTCTGTTGCAGATGTCGTTCACCAGCACACATATATGTTTTTACAGCACACTGTCATGTCAGCTATGTGGCACATGGAGTAACTGCATGCATTTGTAATAGTAATGGCTAGTCAGTCAGGGGTTTGAACCCCTGTACTGGCAGGTGTGTGACAGACGATGCTTAGGTTTTAGTCTCTAAGCCCTTCTCTGATGTACCTTGCCTCTGTCTGTCCCTCCCACACACTCTCTGTTGGATGTGGGGATGTACACCTGCTCAGCAGCAGCTTGTGTTTTGTAAGTGATGGTCATGATCAGGTGATGACCTCTGCACCTGTTGCAGTCCTCCTCTAGCTGATTGCATGTGGAACAGCTGTGGTGACATTCCCATAGCCAATTGCATGCAAACACAGTACAATGTCTAGGAACATCATGTTGGTGTTTGCCCATGACAGTCGCTGTGAGTGGAACCTGGATCTAGTGTTTGGTAAACAGCATCACAGATGAAATCTGGATATTCCTCAAACAACATACACAGTGGGAAATGGCTGAAAGACAGGAGGGTGATGTGCCAGACATGACTGCAGCATGTAAGTGCAGCTATGCTTCATTCAGACTACTGCCAGTTTAACAAGTTGTGTGTGGTAATGACTAGTCTGCATGTTTTAATAACTGACAACACAGTGCTCTGTTTGTGAGAAACCCCCCATCTGTAGGTTCATCTGTGAGCTGGTCAGTGTGTGGAACCATTTGTTTCTTGTATTATTCATAGCACACACATCTGTGAACTGCAGAAGCATAGTGTGAGGATTGCAGTCAGTACATGGTGACAGTGATGAGAGTTACTAACATCGCATCCCTGCTTGAACATACGTCACATAAGACAGTGGTATGACAGTTACTGTCTGAGGTTATCACAGTGACATGCCATTAATGGGCCACTGTTCATAGCTGCAGTCACAAGTCATCTACACTTTGGACAGATGTCATGCAGTATATATGCATGTGTTGTGCTCCCTCTGCAAATGTATGACATCTGTTCTCTTGGGTTAATGGTAATATCTATGCATGCTGTCATAAGTAATCCTGAATGCTGTTGACTATGACTAAGCTTTATCTGTGTTAAAACTGCAACACCATAGGTTGCATGGGATTGGAGGTCCCGGCGGAACCACCTGTCCCACCTCAGCTGGCCATGGCACCAGGCACCAGCACCTCTAGTGCCTAGCCTTGGACCTCCACCTTCTGTTGGCTCTGCACCACCTTCGGGTGGGACTGCCACTGAGGATGGGGCTTGCCTCCCCTGGGAGCAGGTCCAGACAGGAACTTGTCAGCCTTTGTATGGTCCAGGCCATGGTGTGTAGGGGGCTGAATAAGGGGTTTCGAGGCCAGCTACACCAGCTAGAGGGCAGAGTGGCACAATTAGAGGGTGAGCTTGCCCCTCCTAGACAGTCCCCAGCACAGCCGCCTTTGAGGCTGTGAAGGTGCAGTGGTGGCTGCCCATGGGTGGAGACCTCCATCCCACTGTTTCCATTTGGGGGCTCATGGGCTTGTGACTGCCAAACACCCCTTCCCATCCAAGGTGCCCCCCCCACATGTGTCATATACTGCCCCTGTATGCTGTCTTGTTTGGGCAGTGTTTCTGTATTGCACTGCTTATAAATAAAGGGATTGTGTCTAGATTTAAGGATGCCATTGTCCCCTTTTATGCAGCCCTCATTAGGCCAATCATTGAATATAATGTCTTTGGCATGTATCTGTCCAGACACATGCCACAACTGGAACACCCACAGAGATACCTTGCTAAAAGGATATAAGGCCTAAACAACATGTCCTATATGGCTTGACTAAAGACCGGTCACTACACTCAGTATCCTACAAACTGCTAATAGGTCACTGTACCTGGTTCCTCTGACACATTACTGATGGATTTACTGCATGTCAGCAAGTCAAATGGCATTAGAAATACTGGGTCTAGGAATCCAAACCTCTTCTGCAACATCAACAGAATGGTTTTGAGGGACAGGTATATTTCACAGAAGATACCACTACTGTGGAACAGATTCCCTATCCACATAAAACAAAGGTCATCCTTGACCATTTCCCATCTCTGGATAGGAACCAGAAAATTTACCCCAGGACTGCCCCCTGTACTACTATTGACCAGATACAGTTCCTAAATGCTTTATTCCATGTATGAGTCCCTCAAATTATCTATGGTATGATCCCATTCATCCTTATTAGGAGTAATATATAATTATCAATCATGGGATGGGTAAGGCCAATCAATACCAAATGAGGCAGGTTATTTTGAGCACAAAAAGGTAAATTGACAAATCCAAACTGAGTAGGATCACATGTTTGCAGATTACCTATATCTTTGTTGATAAGGACCATGATGATTTGCTGCATGGCCTTGCAGGTGAGGCTAGTCAGGCTAATAGGTCTTTAGTTCCTGGGGTCAATGGAAGCACCACCTTTGTGTAAGGGAATAACTGTACACATTCTCCATTCAGCTGGGATGAAGCCGGTGCTTAGACTATGATTGAAAAGAAGCCCATGTGGGACACAGCCTGGGATGTTATCATGTCCCATAGATGCTGTGTTTTTGGCCTTATCTTTAGAGATACAAGGTAGGGGACAGGTTTAAGGGATGACATGGGGTATGTGTGGCAGGGAAGTGAAGTTTTCACAGAATCTGTCGGCCAACAGGTTAGCTATGTCCACAGGGTCAGTATATCTGGTATCATTAACCAAGGCTAGAAGGTACAAACAAGAATTTATTGTAACAGTAAGCGCTCTTGGTAATTTCAGATTTTATACTACATCTGTATTTAAACATTTTTACAAGCTGTGTTTTAATTATATGTTGTTTGATTGTTTTCTAAGTCTCATTGGACCTTTTTAAACATCTGACCATCATGTGCTTCTTTTGCTAACTATTTAAATGTGGTGTATTAGTTTTGCTGAACAGTCTGAAGAAGTGGGTGTATGTGTGCCCACGAAAGTGCTTACTGTTATAATACATTTTTGTTTGTACCTTCTAGCCTTGGCTATTTTTTGTTTTTATAGTAGTTCTACAGTTTGTTAGTAGTAGCAGTTGGTATCATTAACCACCAGTTTGGCACAAATCTGGATCTTTCCGTTTAAGTTACAAGTGTAACTAAAGAACACCTTATGGTTGACCTTAGCTGAGGAAGCTAATTTGGATTTCAGTTTGCTTTGGAAGACTTCACAAGAAGTCTTATTTGTTTGTTTAAGCTGAAGAGGCAGTGTTTCCAGTTTAGGGCTTGATCCCTATTACACATAGATAGTAATTTCTTGCTCCTATTGTAAAGCCTGTTAATGGCAGTTGTCCACCAGGTGGGTTTGCTCTTCCTTGAGGAGCTTGTTTTGGTCCTATCAGATATGGCCGAGTCAATGCAGTTATACAGGTGTTTGTATAAAGCATTGTTATAGAACTCGGCATAGTTGCCAGTTCCATCTGAGGGGGGGAGCTGCAGTGAAGCTATTTATACCATCACATAAGAGGTTGTAATCTGCTTTGGAGGTGTGATAGTTACATTGAATGAGATTGATTTGTGGTCAGCTCTCACCAGGAAAGACCTCACAAGTGGGGGTGCTACAGTGGTCCCCCATATTGGTAAGCACCAGATCCATGATATTGGCACCCATTGTGGGGGGTGTCAACCAGCTGGTCCACGGCACTAGAGTTAATAAAGTTGAGGAACCTTTGGGTAAGTGAGGTTGAGCATGAGTAATTTACCCAATCAATGGATGGGTAGTTAAAGTCACCCAAAACCATGGTGTTCAGATGTATCTTGATAGACTCAAGGAGATCCAGATAGGCAGAGTCCTGATTCATGGAGGGGGTCCTGTAGCTGAAAATGACTTGACTAGGTGCCCTACCAACATTTAATTGCACTTGAATTATCTCCAGGGAATCATACTGTTTAACCAATCTGGAGGTATATTTATCTTTAATGAATATTGATGCACCTTCTCCTTTAGTTCTCCCACCTTCAGTTTGTGGTCTGAACATGTGGAAGGAGGTGTAACCCACTATAGTTGGGGTGCTCTCCACAGCCTTGAACCAGATCTCTGTGACTGCACAAATGTCTGCATTTTCCAAGGTGAGGACTGCTTCCACTGAGTGCAGTTTCATGTTAAGACTGCTAGCATTTAGGAGCATAACCTTGAGCTTGTTTTTAGATGGAGTTTTTCATCGGGAATTTTGTCCTTGAAACACTGTTTAAAAAGACACTATGGGGTGGCAAGAGCCTTATCCAGTAGCCAAAATCCTAAGGGTTACAGATGAAGACCTTCTCTGGCAAGGCATTGAGGTCTGACGATCATGTTGTCCCAGATTAACAGATACTGGATCCCCTTAGAATGACACCAGAAACTAAGCTAATTATTGAAGTCAATCATTTACTGTTTGTATTGAGGCATCATCCTAGGTGAAGATAAAATGCTGCTTAAGGCTAGGGACATAGCTGCCTAAGACACATAGTCCAAGTGCTCAGTCATGTCTCTCCTCATATAGTCCAGAGAGGTACGTCTCAAGCTGTTCACACCACCATGGACTATGACTATCATAACAGTACTTGCTGAGAGACTTGAATGCATGTGTGATATGGTGGATCCTGGCACCTGACAGACAGCTGACCATGATGTTTTCCTTATCCAGCCTGTTGAGAGGGACAGCTGTGTGTCTCACGATGGAATCACCTATGACTAATATGTTTGGTTTTGTGTTTTGCCTTAAGGGCTTGACAGATGAGACACTGATGCGTGAGCTATTATGTGTATTGTGCTCTGCTGAGGAAGTATTATGTGTAGTGTGCTTGTGTTTGTGTTTGGGAGGTCTCTAGTGTTTAAGTATGATTCTGCTGAGGACCTCCACATATGTAGATATATATGATGTGAGTTTGGGTAGGGTTGGAGGTGAGGTGTGCATGCTGACAACCTGCTCATTGTCATATGTACTGACTGGTGTGTGAGAGAGCATGGATTCAAGGTTCTTAATATAGTTGCATCACTCACAGTTTGTGTGGACTTGGAGTAGAGGATTGTCGGTGAACATGAGGCAGTTGTTACACTGCCTCAGGATGCCCATGTTGACCAAGCTGACTGGAGAAACTGTAGAAAATTGTCTATCCATAGCAAATTGTCTTTCAGCTTTTCCTGGTTAGGGGTCGCCACAGCGGAACTCTGGTCCGCTAATGACTGGCAGTGAATTTTTACGGTGTCGAGTTGCCAGCCTGGCGCCCAGCCTTCAAAGAAGGTACACCCACACAGGCTCGCGCCTGGCTGCATGTCTTTTTAAATTCACTTGGCCACAAGGAGGACATGCAGACTCCACACCGAAGGTGCTCCAGCCGAGAAATGAACCGGAGAACCTCTTGCTGTGAGGCGACAACATTAACCATTGCATCACCACGGCCTCTATCCATCCATAGTGTTAGGTAAATTTATATGGTCAGGAAAAGAAGTGACATTTAAGAATGGCTAGTGAGTGAGAGGTGTGTTGGTACCTCTGTGGCTAGGCTTAGTGTTCCACCTGACAGTAGAACAGGGCTGCAAAAAAACTCTGGAGGACCATATACAAAGTGCTAAGGGAAAATTTAACAAGCAAAGCTTTTGCGTCTATAACCACCAACGGTACATGGAATCAAGTTGACCAGCTTCACTTGCTTCCATTGGGCTATGAGATCCAAGCACTGATCAGATATCCATGGCTGTGTTCAGTAGGGGATGACTGGACATATCAATTTGGCGCATTCCATGATGGAGTTAGATATCCGCTTTTCTGCCTCATCCACGTCCTCCATTTGGACCAGTGCTGTGAACTGGTTTGACAGTGCGATCTGGAATTCCTGTTTGAAGACAAGGGCCATCAGTTGCTTCCCATCCAGCCTTGCTGGCAGAGGTGACTTGTACTTTGTATGCTATAAGCGAAGCTGCACCACGGAATGTATGAGGTAATGATCGGAACCACAGTCAATACCACTGATATCCTTGAGCGATGATTAGAAGTGAGAGTTGACCAGGATGTAGTCTAATATGGATGAGTCCTCACAGGATGGGTTTCGCCATGTGAGCTAGTGTTTGCAGGGATACTGGAAATGGCTATTTCCACAATGAGGTTGTTTGATGCAGCAAAGGGCAGAAGGCTCAGACCATTATCATTCCTGTTCCCATGGCCAATAACATACTAAAACTCTGCATTTAAAAGAACAGTTGTTCTTTTAAATGCAGAGTTTTAGTATGTTATTCTAGGTCTGAAGAAATGGCTTTATAATCACAAAAGTGCTTACCTCGTGTTTTTTGTTTTTGTAAAAAAGTATTTTATAGTTTCCCAGCTGTGGAGGTCGACTTGGTTTTTATCTTGCAACTGTTGATTTTAGTACCTTTGTCAACTTTTACCCAATAGGATATCTTGTGATATAGCTCACTACCAGAGTGGTACAGTGTCATCATTTCATTGGCTGCAGGTGGTTGGATGGTCTATGTTCCAGATCCACTGAGTCATAACTCCAACACTGTGGTGATTGAGATTTTGCAGTTCATGAGTTCCTTAGCACTGATTTCCTTTTGGCCAACGAGATGGCTGGTCCGAACATTCCACATGATGATATGGGTTTCCAATTTTGGTAAAATGAATTTCCTTCGGTGAGTAGCCCACTTCTCACCAGCATCCTGGGTCTCCAATGCTGGCACATCGGCTGCCCCAGATGTGACAGCATGAGCAAATTATTTTTTTTTCAAATTTCCATGCTGTTTCTTGCCTGGTTTCCCAGTTCTGGTCAGTGTGGCAGATTGTTACTACCAATATTCTATACCCAAAGGAATTTTAAAAGATGGGGGGACATCAGTAAACAGAAACATTAGATTTATTTTCCTTCCTTAGCTTTGCAATCAGAAGTAGTAGAGACTTTTTCTGCTTTGCAGAAAAATAAATCTGAATTAAAAGGATCAGTGAGAGGATAGCAGGAACAGTTTCTGCATTTGATGACATGATTGTTCTGGTTAAAGGACAATTAAAAATGTTATTAATTTATATACTTCTAGTGTAGTTCTGTGAATAGTTAATTAGTGGTTGTGGCTATTAACTTAATGTTCTTTACTATTGCTGCAACTTTGTATCTCTATCATGTACATGATGTGGAGCTTGTCTCCCTGGGCATCCGCTGAAAAAGGACCTGTGACCAGTCGGAATTTCCCAGTAAACAAATGTAAATAAAATAAAATAAATAAATAATCCCTGGTCATCAGGCAACTGGCCCTGTAAATAGTGGAACTGGTTGCTCTGTGCAGACAATATCAATTAAATATTTTGCAATGATTATGTCTTAGCTGCTTCACATGTTAATTTCGATAAATATCTGTCTGTCACTTTCCCACACCCTTGTATTGTTTGTGGCTTGCCAGCATATTCCTCTGTTTTTTTCTTGGGTGAAGCTGAACTAGGGAGTACACACTATCTGTCACCTGTCTAAAGTGGAATACTATTTGTAAATGGGGATGCAGCAGCTTCACAGGGTAGGCCTTTCTCCTTACTGCAATGGATTTTTGTCATTCTGAAATGTGAACACTTCTATTCACAGCCATTGGATATTTGTCAGTCCCTTGTTTGTTTTTATTTAAGCTAGTTTCAGGCTGATCCCATGTTCTGTAGCAAGGGTGATGTTACATTTTGTAAATTCAAACAACATCTGTCACATATTTATTGATGTAAAACAAGTTATAAAAACAATAGAGAGAGAGAGAGAGAGAGGGATGAGAAACAGAAGGCAAAGAAAAATTTGTGTAAGCAAGCTAGAGACAAGCCCCGGGATACATGAAGCTTTCGCCAGGCGCAGGCATAGCGTAGGTGGAATAACGCCAAATATGGCCATTTAGCGATTCAGGTACGATCCAATACCACGTGCATTACCGGTGTACACCAGAACTGCGCAGCCCTTGGCATAGGTATGCTAATCACCCATGCGCAGTGTCGCACCATGCAAATGAAGGCATATAGCGATTCATGAAGTGGTGCAGGTGTAGCGTAAGACCACGGAAATGTAAACCAAAAAACACGGTTTACATTTTCCAAAACAGAACATCTGAGCTATGGAAGCGGACCAGACTCATGTATTACAAAGTTAACATATGCCAATGGCTAAATACACAGTCAATAGCATAATAAAGGATGCACAACACCTAAAAAACAACTTTAATGTCATGTCCACAGTAATGCAAAGTACAACCGCAGGGCAAGTGTGCGCAAACTGGAACATAAAGAAAATATATAAAAATGTCATAAAATTGCAATGTAATACAAATCAGGTGTACACCATAATACACAATGGTAGGCATGGAACACCACAACCAAGGTGCAAGGGTTGCTAAGGGCCTGCGACAGTGTTCGGCGCGGTATCTATGAATTAGTAGTCAATGCCATGCAAATGAGGCAGATAATACTGAATTGCAAATGTCCCGCTGGATGAAGGTTGAACCATACGGCGCTATAACACCGAGTGGCTCAGAGGAGATACATGACATCAGCAGAGGGGTGTGCCACCGTAGCAGTAAGCACATTGGAGCAATGCAAATCTGGCCTGGCCATTGCTAAGCAAAGCTGCAGGACAGGGGTGGGGAGGAAGGTATAGAATCGTTTAGTTGAGAGCACACATGGTGCCCAAAAGCGCGTAATGCGGGAATGGCGTGCCCAAAACCCAGTAAGCGGATGCACACGGTGCGAACAATAGCACAAACAGGAAGGTCAGGGGAAGAAAAGAAGGAAATGCTGAAATAGAGTAATTGGCATACTAATGAGCAATCGACACCAATCAACTCACGGTGGCCCATCGACGGCAGCTGTCAAGTCTGCTCGCAGAAACCTGTAAAACAGGATGGGGGAGGCATTGGAATGCAAAGAAAGGAGGGGAGGCATTGGATTGCAAAGATAGGAGATCTGTCATAGCAGAGCAAAGCAAACCGACAGTAGACCGACAATAGCACACATTACGCAAGATACGCCAAGTCTAGGAAAGTACAAATAAAAGCAGGCTGCCATATGCATGCCAGAAAATGGTAGGTGGAATGTGCAGAAATGTAAAGGGAAGGTCAAGAGGTAATCCACGGCAGCCAAATGTAATTCAACACCAAAGGCACCACAATAGTAGTTCCGGTAGTAAAACACATAAGATATCCTGTAGCTATGATCGTACATACACACCCTATGACATCATCGGTGTTCACAGCAGAATAGTATAAAGTGGGAAAGCACCCTACACACACCTGTGAATTCCCAAACACTGCACCATAGGTGTAAACACATGGGGAACTTTTAAAATGTAGCTAGAAAAAAGTTTGCAGAAGCACAAAAGCCCAATGAACTTCTTCTTACAAGTCTTAAAGGTCTTGTAGTCATAAAATACTTCTCCGTTAATGAAAATCCTTTAATGCGAAGCAACAATAAAAGTACACGGAAAGTGAAACACTCACTAGTAGTAGAATCCAACATAAAAACAAGGAATAAATCAAGCGCTTTCACCCGTTCCTATGACGGGCTTTTTCAAGATAAGTTATTACCATTTCTTTGCTTGCTTAAATACAATACTACTAATTCAATTACTCAATTAAAAAAGTTTTAACAATCCAATTAAATCAATTATTGGGTGAAATTTCATTAATGCTTAAGAAAAGTCAACTGCTGAGCGTATTCAGTTAACATAAATTTTCGTCAAACATTATTTTAAAAGTATTCCTACTGTGGTACATTCTGCACACTGTTATTTGTACTTATTAAACAGTGATGTTTTGTAGAACATTGCGCTAAAACTAACAAATTATTACTCTCAATACTAATAATGTTCTTAAACCAATGTTTGTGTTAAAATAAAAATAAAAGGTAATGTTTTAGAAGAACCCCTCTGCTCTCCTGTTGTCTGCCGCGGGTAAATTTAGCCGTGGAACCAAATATTAGATCTTAAATAAATTTAACTGACTTCTAGTCCTTATTTTGCTCTCTGCTTATTTTATTACCTATGCATTATTAAAAGTCAAATAATATGTTGGATAATTCATTCTCTTCAGTTGTTGAAGGTGATACTGTCTTGAGAATAACTGATCACGTACTATTTGTTCTTACATGCTGGAACCATTAACAGAATGTAGTGTGTTTTTAGATGTTAGTTAAATCTAAATAACATATTGTTTCGTTCACATTATCTTTGCTCAAACTTCATAAAATAGATTTTGAGTCAGCGATTCGTATTCTGTCGTAACTTTTGTTATTCAACTTAAAGGGAAGACATGTGTCAGGTCTAATATTATTAAAATCACATAAAGCTTCAGTGTTATAATATTGTTTTAACAGTAAGCAACCTTTGCTTAAAATCTGTTAAAACTTGTACTAAAAGTTTTAAAAAGTATTCATTTAATACAATATAATTTGTGTATCAGTAAACATGCACATGGATTTTGTTATGTGACAATCTTATTGTGTTAATCAATTTCCAACTACATTAAATACATTATTATTGGTTAACATCAAAATAGGTATCTAATAAATAAATAATGTATAAATATATAAATATATATAAATGTATGTAACTAAATAAATACATAATAATATAAATATATAAATACATAAATATAAATATAATATAAATATGTGTTTGAGTATATGTATTAAATGTGCATTAAACATTTTAAAAATATGCTTGTATTTAAACTGAACGTTAACATTTTAAATATAAACTGTGGGTATTTTTTACTACTTGTAACATTGTGTCAATAATTATCATTTCATTTAAAAATATTGTTTCGTTAAAATTGTTGTTTCGTTTTTAATTACTATTCGATGAAAGAATGTTATAAACTCTTGCAAAATTAATGTGAAAGTATACTCTTAATCAATTAATTTTTTTGATATAAAAATTCTTATGATATAAAGAAATTTTTAATCCTGAAATGCACCTAGCATATAACTTAAATCTATCATAGTTTTGCCCTTCTTAGTTTGAGGAGGCTTGTAATGCTAATAGTTTCATTGAGTCCTGGGAATTTTGAAGCATTTAATCTAAGTTGCCAATTCAACTCCTTAAATTCAATGGTAGCTTCCCAGTCTCTCCCTCTAGGATTAAGGGGAACCTGTTCTATAACCATAAATTTTAATGTCATGTTAGGGCATTCAGTAAGATGTTTGACAAAGGCATTTGCTTCTTTCTTTTTCCGAATATCATACATATGTTCATAAATTCTCTTGCGTAGTGTTCTTTCAGATTTACCTATGTAAAAACTGTCACATTCTTGACAAATACCTAGGTATATAATACCTTTTGACCCACAGTTATAGTAACATGTTGGTTTTACAAGAAATTTTCTTGATTTAATGTAATAACCATTACTTTCAAGAATGTGGGAACATTGTTTGCAACTATTACATTTATATGTTCCAATCCTGCCACCTTTGTTATCAGATTGTATTGGTGGTTGATTTTCAAACATGTTTTTCAAATTAGCATTCCTTGCATTTACAAACATCGGTCTTACTGATACCCATTTTTTTGTTTCTTCGTTTGTGGTCAGAATGGGCCAGTATTTATTAACCATTTTCTTTAATTGTTCAGTTTCATTATTAAAAGTACAACAAAAACTAGTTTAAAATGTACATGTTGGGAGCTGCCATAGCTGTGATTCATCAGCATGTGTTAGAGACTGACGGTGTTGTGGAGGATGATGCCGACAACCACCGCAGGCCCCGAAGGAGGAGAAGAGTGTTCAGACCAAGGGTAACCTACCAGGGGCTACATGATCTGGAGATAGTAGAGCATTACAGGGTGGACAGGGACATCTTACAGCAAATAGTGGAGCTGTGCCGGCCACGCCTGAGAACCAGAAATAACAGAGGAGAACCCATCCCAGTGGACACGAAGGTATGTGTAAGCATGCGAATACTAGCCACAGGTACCTTTCAAAAGCCAAATGGGGATCTCACAGGCATCAGCATCCAGGGTACTACACCAGTTCCTGCATGCCATGTTACCACATGCCAATGAGCATATATACTTCCCACGAACTCAGGAGGTGTTGGCCAGCAATATACATCACTTCCACCATGTGGCACACTACCCGGAGGTATTGGGTGCGATAAACTGGACGCACATACAAATCAATTCACCACCCGGTGAGCATGGTAGGCGCTACATAAACCACAAGGGATTCCACTCCATCAACTGCCAGATCGTGTGCAATGCCCAGGGCATAATCATGGATGTGTGCGCTGGCAGCCCTGGAAGCTACCATGACTCCCATATCTGGCATGCCTCACAGCTGTATCAGGTATTTGTCAGGGGGGACATCCCACATGGCCACCTTGTGGGGGAATGCTGGCTATGCACTGGAGCCATGGATGATGACTCCCACCAGAAATGCACACACACCCATGCAAGAATGCCATAATGAGGCACACTCACAAACCAGAATCATCATAGAGCATGTGTTCGGGATGCTGAAATCACAGTTCCGGTGCTTGGACACATCTGGTGGAGCCTTGCAGTACTCTCCAGGCATGTGTGCCCACATCGTCATAGTATGTGCCATGCTACATAATATGATCTTGCGGAAACAGCTGCAGCAGGGACAAAATGGTGAAGGCCCTCATAGCCCAAAACATTTTCCAAGGCCATCACAGGCACAGAGGGATTCAGACCATGAACACACTGTGCCAGCCCCAGTAGGCAGATGGAGGTGTGCCCAATATGCCTACGCCTTGGCAAAGGGGGAACGTATAGCACATATGCTGACAGTGTAGGCCGCTATGGACTGACACACCTCTCCACCTGCACACACAGTAAAATGGATGGCACACAAGCACGACCACCTGTAAATTGTAATGTATAGGTGGCCCACTGTGTGAATCCTACATAGGCAGCCCACAAACATTGTACACACAACAGCTATTGGAACACGGAATGTCAATACCTGAACAGTACATGCGCCTATCAGCATATGTTGGTGCTTTGTGTATAGGTTCCCAGGTACATCGGTGGGTACATGGCCAATTGTCAGAGGCCATACACCAAATGGGGCAAACAGTGTCCGCTGCCGCCACAACATCGAGTAACCAACTGTCGCGTAGAGGAGCAGAGGCAATCGTGGGAGCACATGTGTTTAAGCAGTGTTCTGCAGACACTCAGCATGGAGTCCCTGCTGCATTAATGAGGGGCTCCACATAATATAATCATGGATGTTGTGTCAAGGCATGGGGTGTACCCATGACAGGTATTCGTCACCCCAGCATACTCCACCCACGGTCATTTGAAGGTGTAGCACAGTATCATGTGTGGCTCACTGTGATATACATACCCAATGCCGGAGCACATACAGTAAACATCACATGGACATACCATAAACTGGACTCATCAATATGTAAACTAACTGAGTTACCCATGTGACTGCAGTATGGAGTAACAGCTGTAGTGTACTCCACGTACAAAATGACATAACACGTGTACAAATCCCAGATGGCCATATGTTAAATGCAGTGACCGTCGTGCATGTTCCTGGTCCCACGTCCTGCAAGGAATGTAATGTAATCCTGAAGGCACAAGTAATGCATGTCGGATGCAGGTCATCAGATCATATGTTTTGCACACGTTACCGGGAATATGCATTGCCCACTGCTGGTAAGCGACGTTTAAATATAACTATATGGATATGCGCAAAACAGGGATAAGCTACTCCGAATATCACGCAGATCACGGTGAATGATGTCCAGAACAGGTAAAACCAGCATTATTTACCCCTGTACTAATAGCACCTGCTCTGAAGGGTAAAACAACCACTGCCAGGTGTAGAACACGCAATCATGTATAGAATCACCTAACACTATTGCTAGGCAAGATGTACCTATGGTAGGGTTGCCACCTCTTCAAAGTACTAATGTGGGACATACATCAGATGTCTGCAGGCCGACACATACAACCAGCCAGTAAGAAAAGCAGAACTGCACTGTTTTGCCTAGATAAAAGCTCATTTTTGTAATGTTTACTTACTTATTCTGTTTGTTAGTTCAGATACAGAATAACTGTTTTATGCGATTTTTACATAAACTATAGGAAATAAGTATGTTCTAAAATCACAGGACATTTGCCATATTTACAAATATTTTGCAGGACACAACTGCCCAAAGAGGGACTGTCCCTCGCAGAGTTGGACAGCTGGCAACCCTAACCTATGGCAGGTGTGTAGTGTGACAGGTACAGACACAAATGTGTGGAGTCCAGGAAACAGTATACACCAACAAGTACACAATGAAAGGTGTAGCTTGCCTGTCACTTTCCCCGTCAGATATATATGTATATATATATATATATATATATATATATATATATATATATATATATATATATATATATGTACACATATATACATATATATAATACAGATAGAAAGGGCGATAGAGTGATATATGTTGATATATACGGATTCAGTGATATCTGCAAATATATATAGATAGGTCAACGACATTCATAATACCTTGGAGGTACAAATACTTAGGATACCGCTAACTATGGAATGTGTAACATACCGACATGTGTAACCACGAGGCTGAAAGACCGAAAGAGAACAGTACAACCACGAGTAATAGTATGATGATATGAATGGATAATTCGTTACTGCTGCCGGTGTTGCGGTCCACGTAGGTACTGTGTTCAACTGTGTGTGTGAGTGCCGTAGTCTGTGTATGTGTGTGTTGAGGGTGCCATGTGTATCCCCATGTGACTGTAATGTGTGTGTGTGTTCGCATCATGTGTCTGCTAGTGCCAACTTGGAGGGAGATGATTATGGTAGGTGTGAGTATAGCTAGCCGTAGGCATACGGTCACCACCTGTCCCACATTAGGAGGGACAGCCCCTCCCTGGGCAGGTGTGTCCTGACATAAAACATTACAAAGGGCAAATGTCTGAGATCATAGGACATTAATATGTCCCATACATAATGTAATAGTTGCATTAAATAGTTATGCCTGTATGTAAGAAACGTGAATGTTACATGCAATATGATAAGTAGCCAATGTCCAACAACAATAGGTATGTATTGAGGATAAAAGTATGTGCTATCCTGTGTACTCACCGTGGCTATGTGTTGGCCTGTAAACACCGCTGTGTGTCCCGGAAGTGTGCAACAATGGCCATATGAAAAGGTGTCAACCCATGGCAAAGAGGTTCTGTTACCAACACAACCATAATGACTGCAAATATCTGAGACAGAAATGCACGGGATAGCTGTCATGTAGACATATCCCTTTACATATCGCTGCAATTCCGGAGGCATGGAAGTATCAACCTCACCTGCATACTATATAGAAACCAATTAACAATGGCCCAATGTACAATCCCATAACATAAGTCTACTAACTGATAGCTCTTTAATAAGGGATGGAGCCCACACACATATATATGGAATATGTAGAAATGCAAGCCCCACAAACCTGTATATGGTACGTACACCCACCGACATCTCCCACACTAGAAACTATAGCAATACAGACTCTAATAACAGCACAAACATCCAGTCAGTCAATTACAACTGCAGAACCGTCAACATACCTTGTGAGAGACACAGTTAAAGGCGCCATGCAAAATTGCAGCCATTGTATAATGGAACAAACGGCGATGTTACAGGTTTTGTTTGCAATAGTCCGTTAACAGACATTGGGATGACAGGTGCACCCACATGTTGAACCACATACTCCAGCTGTTGCACACAATCCATGGGGGGACATAAATCTAAAGTATACTTGTCTCTATGTATAGCAGTTGCAATTACACATAACAAAATGCAATACAGGCCATCTCCCCGAAGGTAGGGCAAATGGCCAATGCCCAAGTGGAGAAGTCAATTATACCCCACTGTTGCCATGTAACTGGTGAATGTAGTAGCTGCAAAGCTGATATGCAAGTAATTAGTCACTCCGAATCACCAATAGGCGGCAGGAAACCACATGTTACAGGTATCAACGTATATAAGGAAGACTTGCCAGACATTCAAACCGTATGCTCATACAAAATAACCATGTGAGCAGTGTGAGAGAGATAGAGACGAAAGTACGTAACGATAACAAGGTATGTAGAACACTCGGTATGTAAGTATATTTATAGCATGTTTTGTATTAATTATTTACTGTATGTATAGTTCATTTTGCATTAATTAAAAGTGTCCGCAATGTATAACGTGGGAAAAGGTATTTATGTAGTGATGTCTTGCTGAGCATACTTAAGCTTGTAGAAACTGTGCATCCAGCTGTGGGCCACAAGGTACACATCACAGACACCACAAGGGATGCTACATGAGGGCTTTAAACAGAACAATTACATACAACCCGCCGTCAGTGGTAGGGTATGTCCGACAAGTACGTGCCATAGCCGGGGATAGTATATGTTGATATACTGTCACAGTAGTCATGTGTATGGGCATATAACGACAATGACATGTCTAAGGTGGTCCCGCTGTGCAAGTATGCTTTGCATTATGGGATACTATGTAAAATATGTGTAATGTATAGTATTGTAGGTAGATATGTCAGATATTCTACACAGCATAACAGGCATATCATGCATACCACAGGTATCGTCTATTGGCATGTACAATAACAGGATACATATGCCTTGTAGGCATGGGACATTGTAATAGCATGATAGCTAATCTAAATGGAAGGGCTACCAAGTAACCATGCACAAAGGACATGTAATAGCTTCACACATTCATAGTGTGGTACTATGCAGTCTGGCAAGTCTATGTGTAAGCACAACCACAGGGTTCACACCAGTAGCACCTCTCTAGGGTAGTGTCCTGTGATCAGCAGAGCCATGTGTTACCTGCACCTCTGCACAGTACAGCCACTGCAGTGATCTCTGGCATACATGTGTGTCCCAAACACCAAGGGAGGTATCACATGAACAGGGCTACTGAGTGTTCCTGCATGATGTACGTAGGAGTCATGTTCCAAAGCATGGTGAGTGTCCACTTTGGGAATGTAACCCTCAAGCACACCCCACTCATTGTTGCGTGTGTGCACATATCCATGAGCATGTTGCTCACAGTGGCATCTGCTTATGTCTCGTATGTGGAGTATATCCATTAATATTGTTGTGGACATGGGCCCTGTCTGTTCAGCAGAGGTCACCCCCTGAGTATGTAGTATGCAAATGTGTAGAGACGTGGTGTCCGTAGTTCAGCCACATACCTTAGCTGTCAGAGCTCAATAAATGTCATGGCGTGTTAATGTTGTGGTATGTAAAGCTGTAGCTGTAGTGTAAGGTACATCCTAAATGGGGTGGTGTACCCTTGAATGTGTGTAGAAGTCTTGAGTTCAGAGGTACAATGGGTGCCTATGTAGCAGCTACACACCCAGTACAGATAAGTGTGGCCATGTAGAAGGATATCCACGCCACAGTGGCAATACGGTAATCACAGGAGTGGGTGTGACATACGTGTGTACTACAAACATGTACAATGTGACATGTATGTATGGGACTTCCACCTATGTGATAGTGGGTGAATGGTGTAATGTAAAGGTGATGTCCATGGACCTTGTGTCATGCAGCTTGAGGCTATGATATTCATATCAGGTATCTGTCACAGTGACACCCGTATGGATGGAGTCAGTATCAGCTGGTGGATCAATCATGGTGCTTTGTATGCAGGGGTCTGTAAAGCTAGACAGGGAAAGTGCCTCTGTGCTAGCCTGTACCTCAGGGAAGCATATACTGAACATGAGGGGCCCTATGACTGAGGACTGTGGTATGCCAAAAGTAACTGAAATGCAGTAGGTACTATGGTATGATACCCTCATTGTGTGTCCTGTCCATGAGCCACATTGTATAACATCCTGAGACATAGGGTACGATGTGCAGGTGGATGTGTATGTTGTCAATACCAGAATGGAGAACGGTGCTGAGAGGCAATGAGAGGACATTGTAGGATGTGTGAACTCCCGTACCATCATCAACTACCCTGGTAACTGTATGAAAGGAGTCCACCAGGTGTAGGGGCCATGCTCTGGCCCTAACAAGTCCAACCCGGGTGGCATCAAAGGACCGGAGCCCAACAATGTCTCTGTGAATGACGTCCTTGATGATGTGCCCCATAGCCATGCAGAACAGTCCAGTCAGGTGTGTAGGACTATAGTCCCACTCGTGCATTGTGGTGCCACCTGTGTGGAGTGTGATGAATGTTGCTGTGTGCCATTCAGGGGCCACAATGTCTGATACAAGGCTATTACTGAATATGGTGGCCTAGTGGGGAGACATGTCGTTCAGAGGTTTGTGGACATCATGGCCTGGGACTTTGGAAGGTGACATGGGGCCAGTGTCCCAGGACATACAGAGTGCAAGTAAGTACTGTGTAGGTGTGACCGCAGGGACACTGCAATGTTCCTGCATGAATTGTGGCCCTGTAGTGAGTGAGAGGGTGTGATGTTAGCATTGAATCCATCCACCAGCATGTTGCCAACATCACCTGGGTCTGTAATGTTCCTGAGTGACGGTTGTATGTGACAGCAGATGTGGGTATTGCCAGTGACTACTGACATACCACCATAATGCCTTGTGGTACACCCCGGAATGTGTCGCAGTAATGTTTACGAAGCTAGTCATGGAGTATGTGATGAGGGATCCCGTTGCCCTACCAAGGCTGACCAGTGAGCTACCCCACCCAAGGGATTGTACACCACTGTGCAACAGCTTCCACCTGTTGTTGTACATTATGTCCATGGAACTTGACCACCAGAGTGGCGTCTGTTATCTGGTGTGTACCATCATGGCTCTGTGTGGCATAGCATGATCCATGCAGTTGTGTATGTGCTACTGAAGTGCACTGGGGTGTGTTGCAGCATTTGTATGTGCAATGTCCATCTGCACGGGTGTCATGACATTAACAACCGCTGTCATAAGACGTCTGTAGTAAGTGTTGTAGTACTCATGTACTGTGTATGCCATGAAGGGTGTGGTGCGGGGATGTGGCTAACAAGGTTGATTAGCATATGTTCGGAATCCACCAATGAGGGGATGACCACAGGTGTGGAACACCAGTCACATGTTGGTTATTTTCATGTCAAGGTTAATGTTGGTCTTGGAGGTGATGTGTATGGGTTTATCCAGCCAAGTGGAGGTTATGACTCATGGATGTGTCAGTACATGAGTGGCTATCCCAGTTAAGTGTGGGTTAGTGTCAGTCACACATCAGTAGTAGCTGTCTGAGCCCTACTGTCCAGTACACCAACAAATGAGGTCTGGTAACCATGGGGTATGTAGTGGAATCTGTAGCTTGTTACAATGTGTATAGTGGTTCCGGACACAGTTAGTTGCATGTGGAGCACCTCTGATGCATTGTGCTAAGTAACTAGCCAGGATGTGTGTACAACATAGTGGGATGTGGGAACACCTCAGCTGTGGGTGTGCCAGTCCAGGTATGTGCCTGAAAGGTATGGTCTGTCTATAACCTGTCATTGCAGGTGTGCTCTGCAGAGCCAAGAGGCAGGTCGCAGTCACTGCAGAGATATTGGAGTGGTGCATTCTAAGGTGTGCCTTGCCTGCGTGCATCACAGAGGAAGATGCAAGCATTGTGTCACATGACCCCATGTCTTGCTTGCCAGTTCCCGTTCTTCCGGTGACTGTTATTGGAAACTGTGCAAGACAGGCAGTATAGAAGCAGCAAGAGCCTTACATGTGAGTTGTACTCCCAGGGCCGACAGGTGCAGGTCATCTGTGCCAAAGCATTGTGTTTGACCAGGTCAGTCAAAGCGGACAGATACCAGATGCCTGTGGAATGACAGCAGAAGCATAGGCAACTGTTGAAGTGACACAGTCAGTCATTGTACAGTGGTATCAGGTCTGGATGAATGCATAATGCTCCCCAGGGCTTGGCCCACACCTTCAGGGCTACAAGACTGGCGAGCTATTGCATGTCCCTGCACATGTAGTCTGTGAAGTGGCATCTCAGGGCAGTCACACTAACATGGAGAGTGACAAGTCACAGCGTACCTCATGAGGTGTGGCATGGGTACAAAGGTTATGTTGCAGAAACAGTTATCCGACAGCAACATGTAAGCGACTATCGCCTTGTGTAGCCTGCTATGTGGAACTGCAGTGTGACTGCCTACAGAGTCACCTATGACTGGTGTGTTGTGTATGTTATAACACACTATTGGCTGTATGTGATGGGCACACATGAGTCTGTGGGCTATAAGTTGATGATGTTGTGTTCCGTATGGGGGCTTCCTCTGGTGCCTACAAAGAGTATGGAGAGGTACTGCACACGTTGTCCTTGTATGTGTGCCCTGTGGTGGAGATCATGTGAGACTATGTGATGAGTGGGGTGTGTTGCAGATGTTACACATCCCCACATGACTGTCAGGTGCAGTCAGGGTTGGTGACAGCATTACCCCCAGCAGGGCTGCATAAGTGCATCCCCCACAGGCTGTAGTGTCGTATGTCGGGAGGTGAGCATTGAATGTGTACATGAGACAATTGCTGTATTGCCACATGTATGACATATCCATGTTATAGACAGGCAATAGCACTGGTATGTGACAGTTGGATATGCCTGTATATACAACCATGTCTCACAGGATATGTGAGTTATGTGTGTACAACAGTTGTTGTACCATAAGCAAGCTGGAAATCTTAGCACAGCCAGTGTACCTGTGGGAAATGGTGTGGAATGGGTGCTATATTAATCAGTTGCTCATGACATGCTCACAAGTTCTGTACAAGTGCCTAGCATGACCATAAAATACAGATAGGGTGTTGGATAATATCAACCCACAAGTGGTGACGACAGTCATAATGTGTGGCACCACACTATAACCCTGCTGAGTATGGTGTGCATGTCCATGAACCATTATCACCGTAGATGTTAGCAGTACAGATGTACAAGACAGTACGGATGTTTGATTACAAATACCTTTGTATGTCACAGGAGTGTTCTACCAGTGGCCTGTTGACAGACTCACAACTACAAATGGTGCCAGAGTGACATGTGCATATCACACCAGTGCCAGCTACAGTAGAACAGGGTTAATGTGTTGTACTCCACCCTCATTGTAGCCCATACCACACAGACAAATGTTAGGCATCTGTGTATGTAAGGATGTGAATGGCCATGACCTATGAGAAATAGCTGTGTCAGTGTTGTGAACAACATACGGAATGGACTGTGTGGGTGAGGTGTGTGACATATGTGCACATTCTGATGGATGATATCAGTATCGTCACCGCTAGGTGAACATCCCTGTACCCATTAACTACCACCTAGGCTGTGGTCATCATTATGGACACTGTGTAAGGGATGGTGCTGTGCAGTACACCTCCCTGACTTGGTGACGTCTCCAGGCCCCATAGGTAGTCATACGAGGTACCCATGTCATGACAGGGTGCCATCCATGAGCACAGAGATCATTGGACAGGCATATACAGCACTGGGGTGACCAATATTGGATCGCATATCACCTTTAAGGGGTAATGGCCATGCGTGTATGGGCGATACCAGCCTTCACAATCCTCACCTCCACTATGCAGCATGATGTCTACCTTGCATAAAGACATCTGCTACACCATGATGATGGCCATGCTACATGTCCATATCCTGATCTGTAAGATATATGTCATGGACATCCACCATCTGAATACTAGGATCGCCACATGCTGGACAGATCCCTGTGCCATACATGTGACATACTCCCGCCAAACCATGTAACCCTGTCCATCAAAGCTGCACATGTCATCCCAGTCATACATGGTGTGATGTCCGCATGGTAGATGTAGTATCAACTGTCTGGATCAGTAATGTGGCACTGATGCACCTTGCAGTGACATAATGGCTTTCTGTTACAGCTAGGAAACCTTGCCCATACATGCTATGGTTCATAAGCATCCCTGCGAATGACATCCGAGTAACCATTGTCACATGTCTATCACATGTGCAACACAGGTGATCCGTGGCAGGATGTTGAACAGCTGTACAGTGCTGTGTAGATGTATATAGCAAAACACATGCATGTACAGGTTTCCATGCATATGTGTGCATTGTCACTGCTCAAGTCCATTAAGGCTGTGTCTGTGTTGATATGTGACATATACACAGCATCAAGGTCAACAGCATTACCGTGGACACATCCAGGCATGTGCAGATAGGTAAGAACACCAGTGTAGGCAAATAGCTATGCCCACATCAAGACAGCATTCGCATGGAGTATGAACACTGTAATGAGGTGACACACATATATGGTGATGATATCCAATGCACAACTGGTGTTACATGTGTGTGACACAAACACGTCAGTCGTGTCCGTGTCATGATAATTTGCAAAGATAACTGTGCAGATGTACTAGATGTCATAGAAATGTATGTGCAGCAGTATCTCTGTACATCTCTGAAACTGTGACCTGTCACCATCATTATGTCTTACAGATAATGCCTCGTACACGTCTTCCGGCGTACAGCAGCCAGGAGGATGATGTCCTCATCCTGTACCTCCATGAGAACTACGATGTGTTGTTCAGCCATGTGCCACAGCATGCCCAGCAGTGGGACGACCTGTGGCAGGATCTTCGCAGGAGGGTGAACAATGTGGGTGGCCATAACTGCAACTACTAGCAGGTGCTCAGACACTGCATGGATTTGATACGACATGCAAAACAGCGTGCCACTGCAATTGCCAGGGAACAAGGTGGAACAGGTGGTGGGGCAATGTGATGCCCATTATGATGCTGTACATGTGTCAGGACACCATTGTGTCAGACATGTAGGCATGTTAATGCATACATCAGCAGAGTACATGTCAAGGTCACATCAGCCATGTGTGCTGTGATCCTGTTCTGGTCCACATGGTGTATCACGGGGATGCATGCATACTACCATGATTGTGTGAACTGCATGACTACTGATATGACACCTGCTTGCTGTAGTGTGCACCCCAGGGAGGTATGCTTACTAACACAATTAATGTCTGAGCTGCATGCCCTCTGCTGTACCACAGCCATGCTGCATGCCATCTGTCAAAATCACATGCATGGTGTGTCTGTGTGTGTGTGTGTCTGTCTGTGTGTGTGTGTCTGTGTGTCTGTGTGTGTGTGTATGTGTGTGTGTGTGTGTGTGTGTGTGTGTGTGTGTGTGTGTGTGCGTGTGTGTGCGTGTGTGTGCGTGTGTGTCTGTGTCTGTGTGCATGTGGCTGTGTGTGTGTGTGTCTGTGTGTCTGTGTCTATTGTAATTTAGAGTCTTTCTTTGCATTCACAGGTGATGAAGGTGCGTTACCCTCCTGCGGTCCATCTGATGTTAGTGTCCTCACAGATACTAGCAGTGATGAACATATGCATGAGGTACAGGCAGGGTTGTCAGGGGCTAAATCTGTGCCAACAGTTGCCATCCGAGCTATGTCCCCCACTTCCCCACACACAGTTCTGCTGCCAACACATACTGCATCACCAGTGGCCGTAGAGGAAGGACAGACAGCGTCTGTTAGCGTGGAACAGGAATGTGTGGTGGCTACAGAATGTGTGTCTACACACCATGGTGTTAGTGTAATGACTGCAGATGTGCCACACAGGCATGTGGCCGGTGCTGCTCATAGGAGGACCTCTGGCAGACATGCACCTGCAGGACAGAGCGCAGCAGCTGGTATCACCAGACGCATGTTCCAGACTGTAATGGTGGCACAGACACGTGCTGAACGGCACACGGGAAGGGCAGAGGCTGCAGAGGGCTGCTATCCATACCCTAAATAACAACATCCAGGCATTGGCAAATACTCAACAGCAGATTGCTGATGTTCTTGACAGGCGATTGGATGACATGGTTGGAATCCTTGACCATGGCATGGCAATCCGCAAGTGTGAGCTGTCTGTGCTGGAACATCTGGTAGGAGTGAGGCATAGGCCACGTGAACGTAGCCCAGCCACACCACCTTGTGCAGGTCAACGTGAGTGTGCCACCTCACATGCCTGCTCCCATAGTGCCGGTAGCAGTAGCAATGCAGCTGGTGCTGCGCTGTCCACACCAGGAAACAGCAGGCCACGTGGACGTGGCCCTGGATGTTCCCAGTGGGGACATGGTTCCAGTGGACATGTGTCGTCAGACAGTAGCCAATCTGTACCTCTGCCTCGTAGTGCCCGTGCAACCCCTGGCAGGCACAGGTCACGTGGCCGTGGCCGGACACAGTGAGCTGTACAACTTGGTCTGTACAATTTGGAGCTGTCAATAATACCCCGTGTAGGCCTCACAAAAGGCAGAACTGTGTGCACACATACACGCACACAGCAAAGACATCTGTAGGGCACAACAACCACATGCATACTGAACAGACATGTCCAATCATATCACTGCCCTTTACCCACACAGATGATGTCATCCATTGGTGCAGCCTATGCCCCTGGCAAACATTATCACCCTGTGCATATGATGAAGCCTGTGCTGCATCCCTGTCATCCACACCATCGGTGCAGGGACATGCTCAAATGGTCTGATGCACAGGGTGAACAGAATAGTGAGAAGCGTAATTTACATTAGTTGTGTAAGAATAGTGAGAGAAGTGTATATTACAATAGTTGTGTGAGAATAGTGAGAGATGTGTATATTACATTAGTTATGTACTGTTGACACGCACCAGACATACCATGTAGTACAGGTTTAGCATGCATTGTTATATGTTCACAGTATGTGTCATGGTAACAACAGTAACAGTATGTTGGTAATGATGCCCTGGTTCCCTCCTTATGGTCTACTTGCATGTGCCTACAGGTAGCACTGTTTGCAGTCTCCCATGTGTAACTGTGAAGTACTCACAGGCACATATGGCAATATCAGCATGCTAAACATAGCCTCAGCCTGACTGTCTGAAAGTCTAACATACCACAGATGTCCACACATATACTGATCCAGAAGCATGTGGGCAGTTTAATAGGCTACAGTGGCTAGAGACATGACATCCATACCAGGTCACATCACAGGTATGTTGACATGGTGCAGGGATTGTACACAGCGGTCTGGCCAATGATAATGTTAGAGGCCACTTGATAGCATGAGGCCTCACTGTATAGCAGTAATACCCTGTCACATTACAGGAACATGCTCACACTAATGGGGTCAACAACACTATAATGCACACCCCATAATGTTGAGGTGAGGACCCTTGCCTATATGGTCATCACCCTCGCAGTACTGTGCACCCACACAATGCGACACAGAGAAAGAACATGTACAGGAAGCCAGTGCGGCTGAGACCGATGGCATCAACAGGGTAGTGGACTGCATCACAATGAGGGGTTAGGGATCCTGTGTGTTCTGTATGGTAGCATACACCCTCACTCCATGCACCAGACAGCCATACATACCTACATACACACACACACACACACACACACACACACACACACACACACACACACACACACACACTGTGGAGACCACAAATGTCGTACACATTTGGATAGCTGATGTGTGTGATACACACACCACACCTGCCTATGTCATGCTTTCCACACTGCAGTATGTACAGATCTCTACAACAGTGTACAGGGGTGTGTGACAATTGGGCTGTATTCCACACCATATGTGGCATATATGGTCACACAAGCAAACACACATGGCAGTACTGTGAATGATACGCCTGCTATATGATGATACGTCTGACAGACATGCAGCAGTATTGGCCGCATTATGTATACCAACGCTACCTTCGGGAATTGTGATGCTATATGCACATGGGAGGATGTAAGTGTTACAGGTGTCAAGTGACGTACTGTCGGTAACACCTGACCGCTGTATAGGTGTTATATCTCCACCGTCAAGTAACGGTAACATAGCGTACTGTTTGCACATGTCATGGTTGGATGGCGTGTGACACACCTGTGAGCCGTCCCTGGCAAACATCCATCTACACAGGTGCATCACCACTTTATGTACACACATCCATCCATACCTGCTGTACATCCTACTGTACTGTCAGTATGTCACCATATACAAGTGTCAATTATGGGGCTGCATTGCAACTGCATGTTGTAGTTAGGCACAGATGAGTTACTTACATCAGCTACTGTACATGCATGGTAGCTGCATGCACACTACAGATTGTACATGTGTGTTGGTCCTACATGTCTGTCATGTAGCCATGTTTGTATGTATTGCAGTTGGTGGACATGTGTGTTGACATACATAACACATGGACTGTTGTATGATATGATGGGTGTCATGGGTAACTAGTACAGAGGGAATGTGTCCTCGGTCAACATTGCTACCTCATGTACTGTTAGCATTCAACAGCCATGAACCCACCTTCCATTTGTGTGCGTATGATTGCTGTAGCCACTTGTCTGCACAGAGGACAGCAAAAGCTATGCTATGTACATATGTGGTGTGTGCTTGGTCCATGCACATATCCACTGCAATTACATGTATGACATAGCCAAACATGTGTGTTAATTGGTGTACAGCGACAGTCATCTGTCACAGCTGTGTAAGACTCAGGGCCACTGGTATGTGCAGAGTCGACCTGGTTATGTACAGTGGTATCATTGCAATGCATAACAAATGATGGAACCCTGTCGGTACATGTGTAGTCTGCACAGTTGCTGTAAACCTATGTACAGTCCACTGGTCATGAGTCACACAATGTTGTGTTAATGTATGGCTGTGTATTGCTGGTTCAATTACATGGTGATGTGTAACGGCTACATTGTAGATTGTGGTGTGTACCTCTGTGATCTACACCTGAGACAACTGTGATAGCTCCTGTGTGTGTACTGGTCAATACATGTAAGTGGCCTTCATGTACGTGGGGACAGTAATATCATACTGTGCCCTTCTGTGTTTAGAATCTGTGTGCATGCAAGACAGCCCTTTGCAACTGCTAAGTGTGTGAGCATGCCCAGTATGCCATTGTGTAGCTGGATACATAGTACATTCCAAACTGCACCCTTCCATGATTAGAATCCGTGTGCATGCAAGACGGCCCTTTGCAACTGCTAAGTGTGTGAGCATGCCCAGTATGCCATTGTGTAGCTGGACACACAGTACATTCCAAACTGCGCCCTTCCATGATTAGAATCCGTGTGCATGCAAGACGGCCCTTTGCAACTGCTAAGTGTGTGAGCATGCCCAGTACGCCATTGTGTAGCTGAACACACAGTACATTCCAAATTGCGCCCTTCCGTGATTAGAATCCATGTGCATGCAAGATGGCCCTTTGCAACTGCTAAGTGTGTGAGCATGCCCAGTATCTAGCTGGGCACACAGTACATTCCAAACTGCGCACTTCCGTGATTAGAATCCGTGTGCATGCAAGACGGCCCTTTGCAACTGCCAAGTGTGTGAGCATGCCCAGTATGCTGTTGTCTAGCTGGACACACAGTACATTCCAAACTGCGCACTTCTGTGATTAGAATCCATGTGCATGCCAGACGGCCCTTTGCAACTGCTAAGTGCATGAGTATGCCCAGTACGCCGTTGTGTAGTTGGACACACAGTACATTCCAAACTGCGCCCTTCCATGATTAGAATCTGTGTGCATGTAAGATGGCCCTTTGCAACTGCTAAGTGTGTGAGCATGCCCAGTATGCCGTTCTGTAGCTGGACACACAGTACATTCCAAACTGCGCCCTTCCGTTAGAATCCGTGTGCATGCAAGACAGCCCTTTGCAACTGCTAAGTGTGTGAGCATGCCCAGTACGCCATTGTGTAGATGGACACACAGTACATTCCAAACAGACGTGTGATACTAAGCATGTGGGCATGGCCATTGACATCCTGTATAGTGATGGTGGTCATCCAGGCAACAGATGTCCATTTTCAAAGTCACGATGGATGCCTACATTGAACACACTGGCTGCTGTCTTGAGGGGTGTACTGTCTGTGTCACATCCCGTATCTATGTAGTGTTGTTGTAGTGCTCCGTAGATATTTGGTTGCCCCGATCACACCACTGCCGTGTGTTTGTCTATGTCTACCTTGGGACAGTAATATGCTTTCAGACTGCTGACTGTCTATACATTCCCTATCGGCGTCCTTGCCTTTGCGGATGATGTCACCCACCTAGAAGTATGCCTCTGGGAGTGCTGTGCTCAGTAATCTTGGTAGTGTGTTCTGTAAATGCGTAATGCTATAGTGTGATAAGGTAGTTAGGTGTATGTTCGACTCTCAGCCCTGTCAAGTGTGTGTGTGTGTGTTTCCAGCTGCCTGGGGACACAGTAATGCTTTTAGATGCCTCACACCACATACATTCCCTATTGGTGTCTTTGCCTTTGTGGATGATGTCACCTACCTAGAAGTATGCCTCTGGGAGTGCTGTGCTCAGTAATCTCGGTAGCACGTTCTGTAAATGCATAATGCTGTAGTGAGTTAGGGTAGTTAGGTGAATGTTCGACTCCCAGCCCTGCCAAGTGTGTGTGTGTGTTTGTGCGCATGCTCCCATTCGCCTGAGGACGCAGTCTTGCTTTTAGACGCCGCACACCACAGCAGTTTGCTACCAACGTCTTTGCCTTTGTGGATGATGACACACACCTAGATGACTGCCTCTGGGACTGCTGTGCTTAGTAATCTCAGTAGCGCTTTCTGTTAATGCGTCATGCTGTAGTGTGTTAGGGTGGTTAGGTGTATGTTCGACTCCCAGCCCTGCCAATTGTGTGTGTGTGTGTGTGTGTTTGTGCGCATGCTCCCATCTGCCTGGGGACGCAGTCTTGCTTTTAGATGCTGCACACCACAGCAGTTTGCTACCAACGTCTTTGCCTTTGCAGATGATGACACACACCTAGATGACTGCCTCTGGGACTACTGTGCTTAGTAATCTCGGTAGCACGTTCTGTAAATGCGTCATGCTGTAGTGTGTTAGGGTAGTTAGGTGTATGTTTGATGCCCTGCCAAGTGTGTGTGTTTGCACACATTCTCCCATCCACCTGGGGACACAGTCTTGCTTTTAGACTCCGCACATCACAGCAGTTTGCTACCTACGTCTTTGCCTTTGAGGATGATGACACGCACCTAGATGACTGCCTCTGGGACTGCTGTGCTTAGTAATCTCGGTAGCGCATTCTGTAAATGCGTCATGCTGTTGTGAGTTAGGGTAGTTAGGTGCATGTTCAACTCCCAGACCTGCCAAGTGTGTGTGTGTGTGTGTGTGTGTGTGTGTGTGTGTGTGTGTGTGTGTGTGTGTGTGTGTGTTTTTGCGTGCATGCTCCCGTCCGCCTAGGGATGCAGTCTTGCTTTTAGACGCTGCACACCACAGCAGTTTGCTACCCACATCTTTGCCTTTGTGGATGATGACACGCACCTAGATGACTGCCTCTGGGACTGCTGTGCTTAGTAATCTTGGTAGCGCATTCTGTAAATGCATCATGCTGTACTGTGTTAGGGTAGTTAGGTGTATGTTCGACTCCCAGCCCTGCAAAGTGTGTGTGTGTGTGTTTGCGCGCATGCTCCCATCTGCCTGGGGATGCAGTCTTGCTTTTAGATGCCGCACACCACAGCAGTTTGCTACCGATGTCTTTGCCTTTGCGGATGATGACACGCACCTAGATGACTGCCTCTGGGACTACTGTACTTAGTAATCTCGGTAGTGCATTCTGTAAATGCGTCATGCTGTAGTGCGTTAAGGTAGTTAGGTGTATGTTCAACTCCCAGCCCTGCCAAGTGTGGGTGTATGTGTGTGTTTGCGTGCATGCTCCCGTCCGCCTGGGGATGCAGTCTTGCTTTTAGATGCCGCACACCACAGCAGTTTCCTACCGGCGTCTTTGCCTTTGCGGATGATGACACGCACCTAGATGACTGCTTCTGGGACTGCTATGCTTAGTAATCTTGATAGTGCATTCTCTAAATGTGTCATGCTGTAGTGTGTTAGGGTAGTTAGGTGTATGCTCGTCTCCCAGCCCTGCCAAGTGTGTGTGTGTGTTTGTGTGTGTGTGTTTGCAGCTGCCTGGGGACACAGTAATGCTTTTAGATGCCTCACACCACATACATTCCCTATCGGCATCTTTGCCTTTGCGGATGATGTCACTCACCTAGAAGTATGCCTCTGGGAGTGCTGTGTTCAGTAATCTCAGTAGCACGTTCTGTAAATGCGTCATGCGGTAGTGTGTTAGGGTAGTTAGGTGTATGTTCAACTCCCAGCTCTGCCAAGTGTGTGTGTGTGTTTCCAGCTGCATGACAACAGTACATTGCTTTTACAGTATTCACTCTCCATAACATCCGTGCAGCGTCTTTGCATTTGATGCTGCTGTCTGCAGGCTAGACGTGTGCCTGTGTGAATCATGTGATCCACTGATCACGGTAGTGTGTTTTGTAACTGCGTGATGCTGTCATGTGGTACAGTGCTGACTTTTATGTTCTGCTCCCAACCCTGCCACGTATGTGTGTGTGTGTGTGTGTGTGTGTGTGTGTGTGTGTGTGTGTGTGTGTGTGTGTATGTATCTATCTACATATATGTATATATATATATATATATATATATATATATATATATATATATATATATGTATGTATATGGCTATATACATATATAAATATATATATATATATATATATATATATATATATATATATATATATATATATAAAATGTATATTGTATTTAGATATGTATGTTGGGATTATCACTCTTGACTCTGCTGCATTGTCTGTACGTGAGCACCATGGATGTATGTACATCTGCTATGGCTCTATGATAGTGCACATACTGTGTGCTGTAGTGATCGTGGGTTATACATGTGTAGAGACCGGTTATTGTGTTGCTGGGTATTACACAGGCATTGGAAACAATGTTAGTGCAACACCTTTGACTGGTCATATGCAGATCTCTGCAACAGTCAGCAGTGGTTATTACACTGGAGTGTGAGTATGGCTCATATCCGTCTGTAGTAACTGTCAATTCTATGCACCTCAGGTTAACATTACAGACGCACGTTTATCCACAGGTTGTGGTACAGATCCCAGGACTGTATGTGTAGACACTGACAGGTGCAGGACTGAGTTGTGTTGGATGCATGGAGGGGTGTCCATGGCCAGTAATGGGGATCTCTACAGCCTGGCAGGCACGGTCTGTGACTGTCCCACAACCTCCTGTATATGGCTGACACATGCTGTACCTGTGTATATGCAGACACACACACTTACCACAAACAGCTACGGCTATCACATACACACACCCATTGCACCACCATTGGGCCATGCTTCTTCGACTGTATTCATACTGTATTTGCAGCTGTCATTGCTCCGTTTAGCAACATGCAAAACGTTAGTCGCATAACATCCGGGTACATTTCTGCACATAACTCTGCTCTTGCACGGACAGCTTACTGTTTCATGTATCCCGTAATTACATTACATCATTTGCATAGCTTACACATACAAATGGGGTATGTTGCAAATCCCAACATTGTCCATGCAATGTTCATGTTACGGGTGGTCTTGCACGCCCCTGCAGGTGTTTGCTGAATAGCCTGGCAGTCATCTTTCCTTGCTGTACTCTCACTCAATCCATACATGCCAGAGGCTTCATGTATCGTGGCCTAGGCTTTGCTGTGTGCTATGTCTATTTGTGGTGTATGCATGGCTGTGGGTATGTCCCACTGTCATCATTGGTAAAGGTGACACCCTATAGGTGCTTCCTGTAGACTGCTGTGTCATTTGACATGTCAGCACATACCTGCGGATGAACTTCCTAGTGCAGTGCTTTTCATATCTTCTGAGTTATCTTGCAGCCAATAATGCTGTTTCCTCAGACATGTATCTGTTTCAGATCATACCTATCAACCTCCTAGTGCAAAACATCTGTACAAAGCCTAACATGATGGGGGGACAGATAGGGGCAGATTCTACATATTGCTCTTACAAACGTAGATATGTGACAGTATTATAGGTGTTGCATTAGTATGACCTTTCTAAGGGATTTGGGGTCTTAAACACATATGTTTATCATTATTTAATGACGTCAGTTCTCAGGTATTTGGCAGACAGGTACAGATTGTGAGAGGAACACACCACACATATGAGGCATACATCTGCACATTCGTACAGTTGCGACGTATGTTTCTGATACTGGACATCAATTTTCTTATGCCAATACACACAATACATGGCGCCATCACAGGCCAGTTACCATTACATTCCTATTGCAGGACACACCCACCCACTGGGTTATATTCCTCACACAGGCCAACAGGTGCTTATCCACACTAATTATTCCATCATGTACTTTATGTGTACGCCAGTATATGCGCTTTCTGTCAGTGGCAGAGCTCACGTACGAGTATGGGGGACTGGACACTGTATCGGTGACCTTGCATGACACCCTGAGGGACACATGTCTTTTGAGTCTATTAACCTTGCACATTGACTTTCACAGGCCATACATTGTAATTCACATTTGTGGACAAACATGCTTATGACTTGTACATGTTTTGTCATTTGTCCTGACGTCTTTCTTCTCACCTGTCCACCAGGTATCACTAGTTCTGTACATTTCATTAGGACGGGTTACCTTCATACCTCTCACCTGTACACATTATGGGTATATGCCCTGGGGTTTGACCTATGATGCTGTTACATCTGTCATGATAATGTGCCTTTCTGGTAGATTGTTGGCAAGCCATGACGGACTGTGCGGTTAGGTAATCATGACTGACATTTCTATTTCATGATTACTAAGTCTCATAACATTCGTATTCCTGTCTACGCAATTATTCTATCAACGGTCTGACTTTGTCTGAGGTATATTTAATATAGTCCCTATTTGTCTGTCGTGTACTATGCCTTAGTCCAGCTGTCTTATTCTGACATTCTGGCAGGTATGGTTACCACCTTGGTCGTACGTGTGTCCATCCATGATAATTGCCTACATGACACTGATATAGGTCCCTACATCTTCCCCCAATGGTTTACACAATATCCAGTAGATGGGTTGCACCTTTTTGGAGAATGTAGGTGTGTGCTATACTCACATAGGTATATTGATCACTCCCATGGGGCATACCTAATAGATCTGTGCCAACCAACACCTTGGCCAAATTCTGCATACCCATGATTCCCATACCTGACACACCTCCACAGTACCCATTAAACATGTTTAATGTGAGTGATAATAAAGTCTGAGGACACTTCTGAGCACTCCCCACTCTGCGGATATCAGCTCGTACGTCATACATTCAATCGACTCATGTGTTATTACCCTTGCACCTGCTACTGTTGCATGTACACCTATATTGTAGTTGCAGGTGTGACTTCTTTTGCATCAATGATGGTTGGCACTTCATACAGGATCAATTTTTGGGGTCCTGTAAAGGACACCTATATTCATGTTTAACGTGTAGAACTTGCAGGCCCTGTCACACTGGTACTTTCTGGGCAATGGTTTGGAAACCATCAGTGTATTCTCCTTTCATGCATGTCTGTCTGTCCATATTAGCTATACCGTGACCTATTTATATACATGTGTTATATGTACAGGGACATATGTTTGTTGTGTATATATCTATTCATGTATCGTGTGTGTATAGATTTATAGATGTAAATATATACATATGTCTGTACATTCCTCATCTCGTAATTTGCTTTGGATTATGTCTGTGGATATATGTGTATATATATCTCTATATCATACCTTTCAACTGTACAGATTTCTGCTGCATGTACAGCTGTTTGCCTCTTATCTTTGGTCCATTTTTCATAACCTTGTGTCTATCTGGCAAGTTAGTGGCATATCATTAAAGACTGATGTTGGTAAATAATGACAAACATTTCAGGTTACGACTTCATACCCTTCAGAGAATCCATGCTAGTGACACACCTGTTATTCTATCCACTTTCTATGTTTGTTAGGGCAATATCAGGGGATTGTCCCTATTTGTACCAGTTGATGTCATGGCTTTGTCCGGTTTCGTACTTTACGGGTTTAACAGGTATGAGCCATGTACATAGAATGTGGGGAAAACAACATTCATTTTCTATTCTGTGAGCGGATTACACACGCGCAGGCGCACTTGCATATCCTTATTGTGGGTTACATGTGTTTCATAGATAATTGTGCTTCCATGAACTTTTATAATTCTGACCGTAACAGTTACATATCTGTGTTCCAGTTTATGGACTACTGCGAAACACACGTTCACCTTTACATATTTAAATGTGTGTACTGCACGAACGCTTTCATTACACTTTCAGGTTATATGTGCAGTGGTCGTAGGTCAACCGGGACTTCATTCACGTTGGCCGGATACCGGAACCACTATTCTATTGGTGTTCTCCCTCATTGATATGCATACACATAGTACTTAGCTACATCAACATACGCCTCACCGCTTCACCTATGACACAGGCATCCATTCTCCTGCTGAGAAAAGGTGGTACTACATATTACACATTCCCTATTGCCTACTGCTCCGGACTCTGGCTGCATTGTTAATCACTCCGAGGATATGCAGAACACCAAGGCATATAGTCCAGCCACATACAGGTCCTTGATTGTCAGGGTGTTCATGTAATGATCTGGGTTTAGGCTTGTCCGCCTGGTGAACGGAACTTCCCAGGCCGAGGTCAAATGTCAGATGAAGCATATGGACAGGGATTATTTCCCTATTTTGAAGTTTTACCTGTGTTTATAGACACAAGTGTTTGGGCACCTGTCAGCAGCTTATTCTGTTGGCATTACATATTATGGGTGGGGTTGTTATAGTCCATACTCCACGATGAGGGGTGTTCCCATTCACATTTGACTATTACCTGTATACAGTCATATGGGGATTATTATTTTTGGACATGAAGTGACTACAGGTATGCAGTTGTACATTACACAAGTGTGAAGGGCTGTTCCTGTAAATATGTACAGAACATACCTCTCAACCTCTTACAGCACCGAACCTGCGCAAAACCTACATGATGGGGGGGGGACAATTAGCGACACATTTTAACGATTGCTTGTACAAGCTTAGAACGTTGATAGAATGCTAGGTTTTGCATTAGTATGACTTTTGTGCAGGTTGTGGAGTCTTATACTCAGGATATTTCTCATTATTTAGTGACATCAATCCTCAGCTATTTACCACACTGGTGCAGATTGTCGGAGGCACACACCAACACTATGGGGCGAATCTGTGGTCTTTCTTAGGGTTGCCACCTTTTCGACTGCCCAAAGTGGGACATGTTCTCTAGAGATGTCAGATTTTCCAGGACAAAACATACCTACAGCCATGCATAGTACTGAACTTTAACCTTTTTTTTGTACATATAATAGCTTATTCTAGTAACATTTGAATTGCTTATGCTACTTCACATAACATATTGAGGATTCATATTTAAAATAACTGTTTTATGCGACTATTAAAGTAAATTAGGAAATAAACTCTCAGGACATTTGCTATGTGTTGATTTTTTTCACAGGACACAACTGCCTACAGAGGGATTGTTACTCACAAAGTGGGACAGGTGGTGACCCTTGTCATTCTGCGAATATCCGGACAGTTGAGTGGTATGGCACAGACCTCTGTAATACGCTGTTGTGTTCTGGCACCGCAGTAGCTCAGCATTAAAGACTGCAGTCGGAACGTGCTGACAGACAGTTGGGTTTCAGACTTCATACTCCAGACATTAATGCCAATGTGCAAACTGTTATTCTATCAAATTCTATGTTTCTATGAGATATGTTTACAGATTGCCCCTGATTTTGGACCTTTGTCTCACTTATATTCATGGCTCTGTCCAGATATCTTGCTCACACAGGTTGACAGGTATGGTCAGTCATGACTGCATACAGACAGTGTCCCTCACACTTGATCAGGGTTGACCTGTTTAAGTAGTGTCTTCATCGCCCTCATGCCGTTTTCCACTTTGCAAATGTGTGCATTATATTCTCCCTCCTATTCGTGTCTGGACATGTGCGTCACGGGAAGGTATTTTATCCTGGGTGGTAGGTTATGCATGCCCACTTAGGGCTGGACGGTGTCATGGACCTCCACTGCACATTCTGACTTGTGTCCAGATACCTACTGGATTGGACATCATGTCGTCATACCCATTCTACTATTTACACAAGTTGGTCATCCTGTGAGGGATATCTCAAAAATTGGTCAAGACGAAAACAAGTTAGATAGCAAAGATTTTTGTGGCTGCACAAAAATGTGCAGGGGGTTTTACCTGCAGGGGATACATGGTTTGCAATCCTGACACTGCCTAGGGTAACAATACCTACAACATATGCGTAGGGGTCACTGTGTGTAGCTGTTTCTGCATCAAACCAGTGAACCAAGTACGGCTGGATTTGGTGGATGTTCTTGTATGGTGGCAGGTTGTGTGTTGTGGAGGGTATGCTGGGTAGGCTATTATGCATCCAGGTGTGTAGCATTTGTTATGGCCAGTTCCATCAGGACCCATCTGTGGTTATGTGACGGTGCCGTATCTATACATTTGTCTCGCATATTTCCATATTCATATGTTTGTGAGATTGTGTTCTACACTATGGCCTGTCTGCTTGTCTTGCAGCTGTTTCTACATGAGGTTGTGTTTCTTTCCACTTCACCTGCTGCCCCCTCATACACCTCCGGTTCACCTTTTCTGCATACGACACAAGTATCGCCTTTGAGGAATTTACCATTAAACACACACCCCTCACACGCAAATTACTCACACCCCATAGAGCACTACTTTGGTTGTTGGCCCATGACATGGCCAGAGTTACACATTGACTACCCTACCTGTGTCGGGTACCTTTATGGTTGTGTGGACTACCCTGCCCTGTTTGCTTTCCATATGCTATACCTCACGCACATAGGTACACGCCCTTACTTCACTTTCATTACTTGGTTGGTATATCCTGGTACTACCCATTCGACTGTGTCACATACACGTTCGGATCATACAGCTGACTTCCAGATTTTGCCAGCCTGTTCTACTCATTGGTAGGATGGCACCTTTTCCTATGTCCAAGCTATTCCTTACACATGTCTGACCGTTGTGGACATTGCCTCCCCACAGTTAGTGGTTGTGTTTCCACCTTTTCAATTGGCCACAGTGTGACATAGGGTTACCACCTGTCCCACTTTGCGAGGGACAGTCCCTCTTTGGGCAGTTGTGTCCTGACATGTAATTGTCAACATGGCAAATGTCCTGAGATTTTAGGGCAAACATATTTCTTATATTTTATGTGATAGTTGCATTAAACAGTTAATTCTGTATCCAAAATACCTGACTGTTATGAGAAACAGAATAAGCAACTAAAATGCTACAGGAATACGCTTTTCTGTAGGCAAAACAGTTATGTTCAGTCCTTTGTACTGGCTGTGGGTATGTGTCGGCCTGTACAGTCTGATCTGTACCAAACATGTCCCACTTTGGCCATTTGTAAGGGTGGCAACCTTACTGTGACAGTTGCGGTGAACACAGCATATTTTACAGGCCGACACATACCAAAGGTCAGTTCGGCAGATAGAACTTACAATTCTTGCCTATATCTAAGCTTATTCTTGTAGCATTTCAGTATCTTATTCTGTTTGTTATGACATTTATGTATTATACGTCCAGTGAAATATGTTTAATGCAACTATTGCATGACATCTACAGAGGAATTATGTCCTATATTCTCTGGACATTTGCCAGTTTTACATGTTTGTGTCAGGACACATCTGCCCACAAAGGGACTGTTGCTCGCAAAGTGGGACAGGTGGTAATCTTGGTCGACGGTACGGATCATACTGTTCCTTTCAGCCTACATGTGTCTGTGTTGTTATGGTTCGTTTATATGCTCCTTCTGTTTCGTTTACATGCGTATGCTATTTCCTATCACATTTGGTATGTGAAATACGGACATACCTTTTGTATGTGACTATTACATGGCTTGTGGGATATGATTCAGACATACGGTCACTACCTATATCTACATTTCTCCTCGTGTATTTTGTTATGGACACATCTGCACAACTATGTTCCCTCCCTCAAATTATGGGTCGGCTGGTGACCCTCTCTGTTGGACTGGACGTACCTACTGGCGGAGCGCTAACATCTGATATGTTTCACTTCCACATGGTATAGCTATCAACACTATGTTGGACTACAGGCACATGGTTTTCCTGTCATTTGTTCATGGGTAGGGACCCGTTATTCCCTACAGTGCATTTGTGTTTGACTCTTCATTTTCTGTTCACAGGGACTCTGCTTTGCATATGTTTCAGTCTCCACGGACACTGATAGCTACGATTACTATTGCTGGCGGAATATAATATTCAGCAGTTTAGGTTGCTCCACGAAAGCCGACATTGACACGCCTCCCTGCACAACTTCGATACGCCCCTTGCACTTGCGCACGTTTCCTATGCATGTGGCTGTGGCAGCTGCACGCCTTCATTAATATGCATATAGCGCATCTACTCCACATCTATGCCGCATGGCTGGCGCAAGCCTTACGCCGGACTTGCGCCGAGCTTCATGAATCCGGGGGAAATACTATGCATACTTTGTAACAAATTAAAGGAGTGCCACAGTAAAGACAAAAATAAAACACATTTTAAATATGAAAAATACTAATACTGAGTGATAATATTTTAGAAAGTCTTATCACTTAAGCCTTTGGTGATAGTTGAGAGACTAGAGGGATTTGTGTGAATGGGAAAATGATACTAGCGTAGGTAGTATGGTCTGTAATATTTGTACATCGTATGATTTTATGCCACTGAGTATAAATGATACTGGTTGCGGAATATTAGATAATGTTGAAAGCAGTTAAGGATATTTTAGATTGCATTAATTCAAAATATTGCCATAAAATTGAAATATTGTGCAGACGCACAGCAATTAGGGATATATATATTACAGGTCTACTTTGATTCACTGAAAACTCATTTCACTGAATTTCAGTTCACTTACACCAAATCACTGGAAGCTCAAATCACTGAAAACTCATTTACCTTTTCTCCACTGTAATTCGATCCTGGAGTTAGTATATATAGTTAAGGGGGTGTTGGGAGGTATTGGGGGCATAGCCCCCCACCTACTTAGCTTTTATATTTATGAATCTTATTTTACTGAAAGCTAACAATATATTAAATCAAAACAAGGTTAGCTTTTATATTTATGAAGCTCATTTCACTGAAAGCTAACAATATATTAAATCAAAACTAGGTGGGGGCTATGCCCCCCCCACAGTTTTGGGGGCTGTGCCACCGACACCCCCTAACTATATATACTAACTCCAGGATTGCACTAGAATAGGGAGAAAGGCATATGCATTTTATTTGCCCAACAGTACTTACATTCAGTGAAATGGGATTCAGTCCAATGAGTTTTCAGTGATTTGAGCTTTCAGCGATTTGGTGTGAGTGTTTTGAAATTCAGTGAAATGAGTTTTCAGTGAATCAAAGTAGATCCATATATTACATGGGTAAGAAGGGTGAAGAAAAGCTCTAAAAAGTAACACAGACTATCTAAAACTCCATGGCATGTCCCCTGCCCCTGACCTCTGGCCTAATCCATTTATTTTCTCCAGAAACGTGCACAGATCTCATGCAAATCATTTAATTCCTCCTGCAGATATTCTGACCTGCATTGGAAGGCATGATGGTATATAATTTCAAATGTCCTGGCTAAACCCATTGACCAGGAAAAATAAAAGGTAATGCATTTATTTCATCCATAAATGGATAGAGAAGGCTATACCTGCTACACTTGTTGTAATTCATGCTAGGACTAGTAGTGCTTCATTCCTCACACCACCCTTATATATTCTCACTCTGAAGTCACACCTTTAGAGGAAAGTAGTGACCATTATAAATGGTGCACCGCCTCATTTCTAAATTGAACTAAGAGTAATTTTTTTTTCTGTTCTGATGATCAAATTAACGTCACTGCCCACTTTAACATGTTACCACCCCTCACTTCATCGAACCGTTACTTCAACGAACAGCATTTCATCGGAAATGCCGTTCATTAAATTCCCCTTCATGTGGAGGGGTTGTGCCCCACCACACCCCCTCTAATTGTATATACCAACTGTGAGATTACACTACAGAGGAGAAAGGGCAAATTTCCCAATCCTCACTGTTGTGATCTCAGTATGAGTAATTCAGTGAAGGGCATGTTTGATGTAATTGCACTGAAAATACTGTTCAATTAATTGATTTTTCAATAAACTGATAGGGATCCCTATAGTTCTACCTGTCATATGAGGTTCACTACTGTAAATGAAATGTATGCCATTTTATTTAAATAAAAAAATCAAGAATTCTGTGGAAAAGGCAATAAACTGCAAAGTCCGACTGGCTGCTGTCTTTCTGTTTAATGTGTAGAGCAGGTATCTGTCAGGTCTGTAATAATTTCTAACAAACTGTCAGATTCAATGATCGAAGGCGTATATGTGTAGAATTTTCGATATAAAATGGTATCATGACACCAAGTATTCATACTGTGAAAGAGACCACTGCATAAAAGATCAGTAGATAAAATTAAAACACCCTTTAAAATAAATATTTTAAGAAGCCAGAGAATAGAATAAAGTAGATTACTGAACTGCAGAGAATGGTGCATGCTTGCTGGCAGACAACTTAACCTACATTATGTGCCTTATCTTTGCTGAATAAACTACTCATTCTATTTAATTAAAGTGTGTCGTTGCACTTCCATAGAAAATGTAAATAGGAAACCCTCAGAGATAGGTGTAACTCCTTTACCATATACAATACTAAGTTATAGAGTTTTTGTTGTAAATCAGTGTGTTGTCTTTGCTTTTATCTTTGTTCATAAGCAGACTGCCTTCAAAATGTTCATATAGCTGAAAACTCCTTGCACCACATTATGAAAGAATGACCCCACAAATGCCTCACTTGCTAATTTAGTGAATAGGCTACTGTTTTCACATGCTAATTTCAAGAATAGACAGTCTTGTGCCCAAAGTAAGACATAGGTTCATAGGTTCATAGGTAGGTACTAGACTATCTGCCCAAGGGCATTTATAAGCCTAGCCAGAGTGTGTCGGCTTTTGCCACCCCATTGATTAATTAACTGATCCTCTGTCAAGCAGAGCCAATGAAGTGATCCCAGGGGTATATTTTCTGTTACCCATCCAGTCGTCAAGGTTTCTCTTGAAGAGTGTTAGTGAGGGGCTCTGCCTGATGTAATTTGGAATTTTGTTCCAAAGCATGGGGAGTCTCTGTGACAGGAATCTATCCCTCCAGCATGTTCAATTTGTTGTTGTGGCGAGGTTTAGCTCACTAAAATGCATGGCTCGCAGTGACTTGGATTTCTTTAGGTGGAGCATGTCCATCAGTTCTGAGTTGGACATGGCTTTGTAAGTCAGGCAGAGATCACTTCTGAGTAAGCGATATGCCACTGAGTACAGCTGGAGTTTTTTCAGTCGGGCTGCATAGGACATATGTTTGAGGCCAGTAATCCTCTTGGTGAGGTACTTTTGTGATCTTTCCAGCTGTTGGAAGTGTCTTATGAGGTACATCCCAAATGGGGCATTGTTCTCAATGGGTCTAATGAGTGACGAGTAGAGGGGCACTATAACCTCTTTATTTCTAGATGCGAACCCTTTAGTAATTAGATGGGCCATATAGAAGGATTTCTTACCTACTTTGGCAATATGATTGTCAAAGGAGAGATTACTATCTACCTGGGTTCCCAGATCTCTTATTACCTCTTCTGTATTAAGGGGCTGCCACCTATGTGGTAATTCATGGGTGTTTTGTTTTTCCCAAATGGGATGACTATGCATTTTTTGGCATTTAGCTTGAGGCCATGACATTGACACCAGGTGTCTGTCTTAGTAAGGCCCTTTTGGAGGATGTCTGTGTCAGCCGGAGAGTCACTTATGGCTCCCAGTTTGCAGTCATCAGTGAACTTGGTTAGCCATAGTCCTCCTGTGTTTGCCTGTACTCCTGAGAAGTATATGCCGAACAGCAGAGGTCCCAGGACCGAGCCTTGAGGGAAAACACTTGTGACTGGTTTAGAGTAGGACCTGGAGCTTGCTATTCTTAGTGTGTCAGTTCTGTCTGTAAGCCAGTTGGCAACCCATCTCATGACATAGGGGTTTATGTTCAGGCTGGTGAGTTTTTCTGTAATACCCGAGTGGGGAATAGTGTCAAAAGATTTGGCGAGGTCAGGGTAGGCTGTGTGAACCACCTTTCCCTTGTCTATGGCCTTGGTGACTGTCTTGAAGAAGTCAACCAGGTTTAGTAGGCATGATCTGTCCTTAACAAAGCCAAACTTGGTCGGGTCAAGTGTTTGGAGGTTCCCAATGTCTTTGTTAATGAGTTCCATGGTGATGCGCTCTATAGCCTTGAAGACCATGCTAGTCAGGCTTATGGGGCGATAGTTACCAGGGTCAGTTGTGGCCCGTCCTTTGTGGAGAGGAATAACCATTGCTGTGTGCCATTCTATGGGCATGTAGCCTGTGAAGAGGCTGAGGTTGAACAGCGTGTTTAGGTGGGGGGGGGGGGTTAGTTCATTCTGTAGTTCATGCAAGACGCAACCTGGGACACCATCTGGTCCCATTGACGCTGTGTTTTTGGCTTTTGAAAGGGCTCTTTTCACCTGCGCATCTGTGATTTTTGGGGCACTACACTTTTCCGGTATTGTTGTGGGTCCTTTTGGAGGTGAGAGGGGGTTGAAGTTTGCACTGAATCTATCTGCCAGGATGCTGGCAATATCAGTAAGTTCAGTATATTTTGTGCTATTTTGCACTAGCTCATTGCATATGTGTGAGTTGCCACTTAGATTCTTAACATAGCTAACGAAGGCTTTGTGGTTATCTTTTGAATCCTTGGCTTTTTTTCTTTTGAAGTTAGCCTTGGATAATTTCATGAGGGACCTTAGTTTCTTACTGATACTGATCAGGGATGTCTTTCCTTCTTGGGATTTGCTTTTTTTTTTCCTCTCTTACTGATGGAATTTCCTACGATTTAAATTAATATATGGTGTAATGATTTTTTTTTAAGAAACCAGAGACCAGATTCCAAAATCTGCCTTTCTGTACTGATCCACTCTAAATATTAAAATCTAATATAATTTCCAAGGATGACATCATTCCAAGGGAGCACCCACTGAATTCAGTACCTCAAGTGTGCTGAGCTACTGAATTCAATAGAGCATCGAATGCCCAAGCAAATGAAGCAAAATAATATGATTAAGAAGTATTCTGTGCTAATGAACTGCATTAATTCGTTTGAGTGTAGTGCAAAACTGCCTAAAGCTTTCAATCAGAACAGCTTCGTCCGTAAGAGGGAACTGTTTATTTCAAGCAGGGAGCAGTATCGGTTTTGTCCTACAGGTGGAGCTACTGCCCCACATTGGTAATGCAAGGAGTCTAGTTTTCTACTCAGTACTGCCTGCAGTATCGTTTTCCACATACAGCTACCAAGAAGCCAATTCATTTCAATGGGTTTCATTTTTGATTGAGCCTTGAAAACACCATATTACTTTGGTGTGGAATCTGATTCCCTTTTTGGTATCGGACATTGGACTCCACCTTTCGCCATTAGCTATAATGAAGGTAGAATAGCAGAGCTCTTTCTTTTTGAATTGGACATGGTGCAACTCATCGGAAAGATGTATTACATCATGAGAAATTTCTTTGGAATCAAGAATGTAATTTAAGTACGTAAATGCTTTTCTAAAGAATCATGCTTTTTTGATTATTTATGGTCCTTTGCTGGTGTATGTAAACTTTTCCCAGGTATCTATGTTGTCCTAAAAATGAGAAGCAGAGTCCCCGTCTGTTTGCTGGCTGTCTTTTTGCTGAATATTTTTTTTTTTATTTTCTCATTAGCCTGGTCTGAATCCAGAAATTTCTTTGATCATCCAGGAAAAAATATTCTTAAGACAGCTGAATTCAGCAGCTTGAACCTCACACCTACCTCTTGATATTCACTAATTGCCAAGATAAATGTGCTTCTCTTCTGCCTGTTGTACAGTTAATAAGCATTTTCCACAAACGCTTTGCTGTCTCCTATTTTTAAAAGTTTTCCCTTCTGCCACAGTTTTGTTACGATCAGTTCTTTCTGCTGGTATAATTCCATCTTTACTAAATCAGGTCTTGGCTGCTTTCTCATGTCCAGGTTTGGGGCAAACACTCAATGTGCTGTTTCAATTTACAAATTCTGCTATGGAATAATAAAATTAATAAAGTCTGTTCTTTCCAGTTTCTCTGATACAGCTAAACATCCCAGGTTTTCTCTGAGCACTCTGTCTTCTAACTGTACCATTTTTGTAATAGTTCTTGAGAAGCACCATAGCCTTCTCTTAATTTCATCCTCTGATTTTTGTAGTTTTATCAGCTCATCTGAATAGATACGTAAAACTTTTTAAATTCTTTCCAGCTTTTTGTTATTTGACTTGATATATTACTTCAGTGTTTCATTTATTTTAATCACCTCTCTCTGAGTACAGTTGATTTATTTTTTTCCTCTAAATCACTGGAAGAAATCTCTTATACCAAAGCTGGAGTTTGAATTGCTTATTGCTGAACAGCTGCAAGATTCTTCAATTTCTGATTGATTTTTTTCCACTGACTGTTATTTCTCAGTTTCTACTTTCATACTGTGAGAGCAGAAATTAAACTGTTGATCAGTGTTCAGCGATACTGGAGTCCTTTTTTGCAATATCTATGCTGATGCTGTTTTGTGAATGTGGTTCAAATAAAAACAGAGTATAGATTTAACAGAAGAAAAGAATGCCTCAATTTTAATTTTTTTCTAGACCTTAATAGCGTTACTGTCAAGTGTGTAATTAAAATGAAATTAATTGTAAAACAAAAATGCATAACAAGTGCAGCAATATATGTTAACTAAGAGTTTACCTATTCTTTCCTTCAAATTGAAAGTAGCAACCCAGACAGAGAAAGAGATGATATGGAAATGAGCAAGTTAATGATTGAATCTTGCTCATCCATTCTGTATATAGGGAGGTAGTCTTGTCTGTTGCAGTACTTGACCTGACAGAACACATACCAGGCATGTATGCATGACTCTGCTTGGCTTCTTTCAAGAGTTATGCTCTGTAACATGTATATGCAGGATCATGGGTTCACGGGGAATTAGAGTAGGGCCATTGTGCCCACAAATGTACACATCACCACCAAGGGTAGAGGATAGATCCATGAAAATAAAATATTCTTGATGACCTCTTAAATGATGGCATCCCCCCCTCATGATTGGCTTTTGTACCATTTGGTGGCATGAACAAGTGCAGCCATAATTAGGGAGAGGTGGGCTCATGTTTGACTCAACTGTCTCCTTAGGAAAGTTATTTGATGCATTTGTTAATCTCTAAGATTAACAGTGTGTTAATGTGTTGCTGCAGATGCAGCCCAATGACATCAAACAGTATTACTTTGTATCTTTTTTGTAGGTCTTCTGAAGGGAACATGAGACATAGTGACATATCTTCTCTCTCTCTTTCTCTCTCTTTCTCTGTCTCAGATCTTTTCTTTTGAATATACTGGCAGTTGTTCACCTCTTTTAATATATCTTTCATGATAATGATCCTGCTGTAAATATGCTACCATTTCAATACCTGTGTTCACAACAAAATATAACTTTTGGGTTTACTATAATTAATCACATCTTAAGATGCAGTTAGTCACTACCACAACAGTACACTGCACAAAACTTACAGACCCAACCATGTAAAAAAAATCACTACACTTCTCCAAACAGTTGATATTTTTGTAGGGGGGCAAGTCACATTGCACTCCATGAGTTAAGTACAAGCCTCACATCTCCATTTTTATATATACGATCTCTTTGACTCTGTGATGTAATGGGACAGAGTCCTACCTATGATCCAGATAACTGGCTTCAGATAAAGGCCCCAGCCCTGGAGGAGTTGATAGGGGAGGCACAGGAATGAAGAGGCTGTGAGTCCTCACCTTTCTCTAGGGGTAGGGCAGGAGGGGTCTGCATGCTAGAGAGAAGTGTAGCTACTGAGCTGTCAGTGTCCTAGAGAATATAATGGAATTCAAGCCCATTCTGAAGGGGGGTGGGACCACATGGAAGGTGTCATGCTGAACTATGAAGGTAGGGCATAGCCACATGTTTCCTACTGAACATCTTAAGGGTGAAGCTTAAGACAGACACATTACGACAGAGATGGAAACACTCACCTCTCAGGCCAGACTGTGTAGAGGTGAGCCTGGAAACAGGTATAGGAGGTTAGGTCATAATTATATCATCCTCCAGTATGATTCACACTAACTATGAGGTTTCACAAACATGGTTAAAAGAAAAACAAATGTGCACAATAACATAAAATTCACCTTCTCCCTCTTCACCTACCTTCACAACCAAAAATCACAAAGATCAACATCATGACCAGTCTATAACATTAACGGACTGATAATGTCAGCAACAAATACTTCCACTCTTGCAGTTACAATGTTTTTCAGGATAATAGGTGACATAACAAGTGATAATGCTCCTGATTTTCTAAGTTCCTGCAATAGTGGGATTTCCATCAAATGCAGCCTTCAGGCTTGGTGAAGTGTAATGATCACTTTCGTAAAGTCTACCAGTCATGTTCTATAGCAAGTGTAAATAACAAACCTTTGAAGTTGGGCATAACCTCTTTACCACACCCAAAACAAATTATTGTGGAGCGAAAAATCCCATTATTATATCATGAAATATGATGCAAAATACTTCACATCCTACCACAATGTATTGGCTACTGTATTTTCATGCCAAATGTCCCACTAAGTGTCTGTTACTTCTTAGGAAAAAAATAACAGCTAGCTAGCTCTTGGAGATGGAACACTTTGTACTGGCAACTAACAAACCTGATAAGGCAGTAGTGAAACTACAATATACGTAAAAAGATGCTCTTCTGGAGAAGCAGATTGTTACTGATTATTTACATTGTCTTGCAGTTGGCTATAATTTTCTAATTTATTCTGAATGATATCCTTGTATAGGTGTGAATGCAGAAAGTATATGTGTCAACGGTTAAGCTAAAAAGTCATCCAACACGTATTATTTATTTTACCCAAGACATTTGCATCTTTAATATAAGGATTATAAGTGAAAATTAAATTAGCTGTAAAACAAAGTGCTTCAGAATGTGAGCAAATACACCTTTACTATGTGCATTTAATGGCGTGTTTCTTTGATGGATACTAACTGCTATACCTGTTAAACATAATTGCCGAGGGTGGCCTAATGTTTAAAGTGTTTGTCTTACAAACACAAGGTGCAACGTTCAAGTCTCCCAAAGGATAATTGGATAGGCTTAAAATGGCTTGCAAAAGCAGTTAGCCTAGTACTAACCTATGAAACAAACATTTTTATACCGGCACAGTTGACCACTTAAGTGTAGGAACAGATCTTTATCCCATTTCTTTTGTTATACCTATAGCTTGTTTAAATCTGAACCAATTTGTAGGCCCAATTCTCTTGAAATGCATCCATCGTAAGCAGTGTATTGGCAATCTCTGCTTAGTGCATAGTAGACTCCTTACTTTTCAACCTGCAGGTATTGAAACTAACTACAAAGGGTCTTGAAAAGTAGGAATATCCAGCTAAAAATATGGACACCTAATTAGGTAACATTTGAGTACTGAACAACACATACAGTTTCTCACTTCCAGTAGGACTGATGGATATTAATCAAAAATACAAGTTAAAAATAGACAGAACTGAGGCAAAACATCTGAATCTTCTCAAAAACATAGTGTAAAATCTGAAAACTCTTATGAATAATAATGCAAAAATTCTACCTAATAAATTCAGCTATTTTTGTTGTTGAAAAAAAGGATTTGTAGCACGTGAGAAGGACCAGATCTCCAAAAACATTAGCATAATGTATAATGTATATAAATATATATATATATATATATATATATATATATATATATATATATATATATATGGGTCTACCTGACAACGCCGAAAGCTGATAACGCCGACAATGAGAAGACCGACACCAGAAGATCAAAAACTGGGATGACCGACAGATGAAAATCCCAACGCTGAGAACACCGACATGTGAAAAGACTGTATAAGTATGCGGTAGTGACGGACGTTAGGGTTAAGGTGCGAGTAAGGTAAGTGTGTGATATTGACGGACTCTAGAGATAGGGGTGGGTTAAGTGAGTTAGGGTTAGGGTGCGGGTCAGGTGAGTGTGCGATAGTGACAGTCTTTAGGGTTAGGGGCGGGTTAAGTGAGTTAGGGTTAGGCTGAGGGTTAGGTGAGTGTGCGATAGTGACAGTCTTTAGGGTTAGGGGTGGGTTAAGTGAGTTAGGGTTAGGGCTCAGGTTAGGTGAGTGTGCAATAGTGACAGTCTTTAGGGTTAGGGGCAGGTTAAGTGAGTTAGGGTTAGGGTGCGGGTTAGGTGAGTGTGCAATAGTGACGGACCTTAGGGTTAGGGTTTGGGTTAAGGTTGTAGATAGTTGTGTATGTAAGGTTTAGTGTGGGTTTGTAAGGATTTTGGTGTGCTTGTGTTGTGTATGTGCTTTTTGGACAGGGGATTTGTTTTGTTTGTTGATTGTCGGGATTGTGGTGTGTCGGGCATGTGAGGTTTTGTGTTTGTGAACTTTCGGTTATGTAGTGTCGGTGATTTCGTTGTCGGTGTTGTAGTGCATCGGTATTGTCAGGTAGGTCCATATATATATATATATATATATATATATATATATATATATATATATATATCTAAAACACATAGCATCTAAAATCATAACATCAAAACCATAACATCTAAAACCCATAACATCGAATTTCATAACATCTAAAATGTGCATCACAACATTGAACACTACAAATCACATGAAAATAACACCCCCACATATAATGACACCAAACTAACAAACACACTTTTTCCTAACTTTCTGCAGGGGGCTCTGTCTCCCACCCCCCCTCATAAATTAAATATACCAACTCTGAGATCACACTACAGTGGGAAAAATGCAATTTCCTAACCCCACTGTATCACGATCACCATAAAGAATGTTCAGATGATGGGCAGGATTCACGAAGCCTCTGTGTAAGAGTTACAAGGCTTACATGGAGGCTGCAGTTAAATGGTGTGACATCAGCATGTCATGCATATGCATGAGGGCATGCTGCAACACACCTAAGGCTTACACGGTCTGTGGAAGACAGTAGGGGGCGTGTCTGTAGGCCAAGCCCTGTAAACGGACATGCCCCCAGAAGAGTAAAAGTCCCAAAAGTAAACCTCCACGACAGAGTCCATGGAAATGTGAATAAAAACAACACAACACATGCCCCCACAGACTATGAACATAAAATATATAAATGAACATGTTATGTTTTTTCAAATAAGACAAATGAGAAGGAGAGCATCTGTTGTACCTTAATAAAGCTAAAGCTTTTGGATTACTTGCCTTGGTCGATCCATTTTTTTGTAAGTGAAACAAGGTGAATTGAACGCTGCTGAATTTATGTAAGGGGATTTATTGGCCGAGGTGTGGAACCTTGTAAATTTGGTATCGTTTGAAACATTTGGTTTACTAAGCAACTTTGTAAAGCTGGTAATATGTAACAACTCTTTGGTTTACTGACAGCTTACCTAGAACTGTGGAATTGTTGCAAACGCTAAGTGTGAATAACCTGCCTGAAGCTCTCCTTCTCATTTGTCTTATTTGAAATACTTAACTTTTTAGGAGGAGTGTATTTAGACAGCCAACATTTGTACTTTGATTATTCATGTTATATTTTTTATTTAAATTGTAAAGATGTTTGCCCATGAGTGCGCACGTTTGCACGGGCGTGCCTGTAGCTCAGCCACAGTTAGCAGTAAGCGGAAAAGCATATAAGAACTAACTATGCAAAGTAAGCCAAAAAGCAATAGCGTAGCAGTAGAGATGTCGGCTGAAAAGCAGGCAGTCATGGTTTGAGCCCCCACAACATAAAGCTTTATATTTAGTGAAATAAGCACGAAATAGGTCCCTGACATATATGTACACATATAAAATTATATTTCATGTAAAATGTAATGAAATAGGCTATTTATTTTGAAGAAATGTGAGATAACAAAAGAATAAAAATTGCCAGATGTGCCTATAGCTGGGCTACAGCTTAACAAGGTGAGTGCATCTGCCTGTGGGCGAGCAGTTGTTTAACAGGTGTAAAATCAGTGCTCGAAGGTGAGCAGTGGTTTAACAGGTGCAAAATGAGTGCCCATAGGTGAGCAGTGGTTCAACACGCTGAAACTGTGTACCCATGGCTGAGTTGAGCATAATATGCGTGCCGACAACCAAATGAGGTGTAAACCAGCGTAACCCGTTTGCGCGAAGCTGCCCACTGTGCCAACAAGCTAACCGACGGGCAACGTTGAGCAAGCTGTAACAAAATTGCCTTTACACAGACACACCCCCTAGCCTATCTAAACAGTCATAAAATATAAAAAGCAGTTGCCAGGTTCGAACCCAGGATACCACGCACCATAGTCAAGGTACTGAACCACTAAGCCCTGACAGCTATACTTAGAAATGCAGTAATAGCAAATATATAGGAATGAATAGAAAGAGGAGCATGACAAAGCAGGTTCTGTGAAGCTGATACAATTCCAAAATGGCCAATGACAGATAAGTGCGGGGAAAAACGGCATATATAAGCCCCATAGGCGGGAATACACAGCATAACCGATTGTAGAACTAACTTACAGCCAGAATGTCAGGAGTAGGTGAGGGTAGTTGCTTCTGAGCACAGAGGTGGGGCATTGAGGAGTCCAGATATATGGTCTGGCTCCTTGTCCACAATCATGAGGCCCAACTCATGCAGGGCCAGGTCCTGTGGGGAGCATATAGGGCTGAGGAGTGGGACCGGTTGGCTCATGATCTCACCAGTGCCACAGGGATTCCAAGGACTGGTGAGCAGGTCCATCACCACCATGCGGATCTGAAGAGACATAAGCAGGACCAACTGAACCTTTGGATCCAGGAGACCCAGCAAATGCCCAACGCCCCACTACTGAGTAAGTCACATCTAATTATGTATGCAAGAAATTAACCTAGCTGATATTATGGAGATGTGTATTCCAATATTACTTTATTTGTATTACAGCTGCAGGTGTCCATTCTGTGAACTGCAGAGCCTATGGCGATAGGCTGGTGCGGTTGTGCCACCAGGCAGGTCAGTAATCCTCTCCCTGTAACTGTAAATAAATATAAAAGTATGACAGTTAGCAACAAAGTGCAGTGTAGTCACTAAGTAATAAACTGTGCAAGCAACAGTGTAAGAGTGATTGCAAGTATTGCTTGATCACAAAAGTGTGTTGCAGTCTGTAATCCAAACAGAAAAATGAAAATGTCTGAAATAAAGTCTGAAATAAAAATGCCCCACCTGTAATATAATTGTACACAACCTGCAGCAGGCTGAAAAGTACAGCTGCAGAAGATGAGCAAATCACATGTGTGAAATATATCCCTGTTGAAATACTGAAACATGACAGAAGTGAGAATGTTGGAAAGGATTGTAATAACTACAGGTAAAACATGTCAATAAAGCCTAGAAGTAAGTACCATCCTGAATTGTAAAATTAAAACAAGTGAGAGAGTGTGAGAAAGAGTTATGAATCCACCAATAAAGTAGTAATAACCCCTGAATAAAGCATACTGCAGTTAGTACAGAATGAAATGAATGTGACAAGCAGAACCAAACTGCAAAATGTGTTCCAAATGTTCCTGCAGCTGGAATGTGTATCCCAAAATCTGGATATGTTGCTCTCAGTCTGCAATATGCAGATAGTATGATTGTCTCAAATGCCAAACATCCACAGTTGTCTATAGCTATATAAAGCAAATGTAGCAGGATGATGTAGCTGAACACAGCCAGATATGAACGTGTATGAATAGAAATGAAAATGTATATTGATGTAGCAGTAACATTCCTATCACCAACTTGAAGTAGTTAGCACATAGGAAACTGTAGGTAGAACTGTAGTGTGTATATATCTGTAGCTATTAGAAATGTACAGCATATGTATTGGTATTCGAAGGTGTTAATTATATTTTCTTCACCCTACCCTATAACCACAAATAATCCATTCCATGTGAAATTGGTATGTGCAATCACAATTAACACCCCTCAACATTTGTCCTGTTGGGTCATACATATTTGCATGTACATTGATGCATCTGCCCTGTTCATACATCCAAACCTGATGGCCTGTTGCCATCAATCAACCCTGCATGTTGTTGGACTGTGTAATGCCGTCCAAATTATGCATGTATTATGCTCGCTGTTTAATGGTGTGAATATCTGGGTGTTTGGGTAATGGGAATACTAATGCATGCTGTTACAACTAATTGTGAATGGTATTGTATGTTACTAACCCAAACTGTCATGACATAATGCAAAACATAGGACGACAGGGAAGGTGGGTTCCAGCGGACCCACCTCTCCCACCTCAGCTGGCGAGTGCACCTGGCAGTAGTGCCCAGTCCGGTTCCTCCTCCGGTGGCCCTGTGCCACCTGCAGGTGAAAGCGCTGCAGGGGATGGGACTCATCCCCCTCTGCAAGTGTGGCCGGAGGAGAACCACCACTCACTCTCCATAGCGTCCGGACTGTGGTGCGTAGGGAGATCCAGGAATCTGTTCTTGGACCCCTACGCCAGCTTGAGGCACAGGTGGCACAACTAACGGGCATGCATGTTGCCCAGCCTACACAGCCCCCAGCACAGCCCCATCCTGGGCAGTGAAGGTACAGTGGCAACTGCCCATGGGTGGGGATATCATTTCCACTGTTGCCATCTGTGGGCTCATGGGCTCTGGATATCCAAACATCCGTCCCCGTCAATTGTGTAACCCCCCACACTTGTCATACACCACCCCTATATGCGTCCTGTTTGTCTTGTCTGTTGACCTACCCAACCTACCTCCCCAGCTATACCGACTTCCTTTACCTGACATACCACTCTCACCTGAAATAAAAAAAAATAAAATAAAAGGGCACTCTGTACCCACAGAAACATTATGCCCCATACATAGCTGCCCATTTCGCACACATGTCTGCTGGACATGGAAATTGTCAATTACAATTGTCTGTACAACAAGTATTATTGTTGTCCTGACACCTCTCTCAGGGGTGGAAGGTTTCAAATGTCACACCAAATTACAAACACATGCACAGCTGTTGCTGATGAAGAAATGGGCAGCTATGGGCCTTACCTACATCCCTCCTGCAAAACCCAAGCTTGTTTCCCTACTGTCTTACCCTCTTTGTGACCCCTTTTTCACCACTTTCCTGTCTCCCCATTTTCATTTCTTTCAAAGAAATTAGCGCAGGTGTGCGCTTGTGTGCGCGGAACTAAATGCCAGTGCGCATGCGGCAGCTCTGCGCAAACCAGCGCTAACCTGGTTACAACTGCTTAAAAGTGCCTTAGTCACTCTGAATGACAGGTCCTGTAGTCAGTTCAAAAGCAAAATAAAATCCCACTGTCAGTCCCGAACACAGGACCTTGGAAACAGTAGTCTGCATGACTTACCACTAAGCCATGACTGTTATATAAGAACATTGTGCTACAATAAATATATCATGTAATAGTAGGAATGAATGTAAAGGTAATATAGGATGTGTAGTACACAAAGCATGTCATGTATATTTACTGTCAAATCTAGCGGATTTCTATAATAGCAGTGTGTGAACAGTAACAGCCATGCTAGTTGGTAGCTAGTAGGTAATAATGTCAGTTATTATATATATATATATATATATATATATAAAAAAAAATATATATATATATATATATATATATATATATATATATATATATATATATATATGTTGTAGGTGTCAGTGTACATACACACTAAGTACAGGAAACAGGAGAGATGAATGGAGAAATGTTAATCTACAACACAGCCTGAATTATGAGAGAGATACTAACCTTTACACTCACAGAACAGTGTCCACAGCATACCAGCATGGTCCCCGCCCTTACAATCTGAAAGGGCAATGCCTAACTCACATACCCTTTTATAGCACTGTCCTGAAATCCCAGTGAGAACTGCAATCAGTACACAACTGGCTGCATGCAATTAGCAAATGCTGGCTAACAATTGGTGCAGAGGCCATCACATGGACATATGCAGATACCTACAAAAGCATCCTGTACTCCCAGTCCACACATGCAATACTTTCATTGCACCATCTGGAGGCAGAGAGAGAGACAGAGAGAGAGAAAAAAAAGAAAGAAAAAATGAAAATAAAAACACAAACAAAAACTACACTGAAGACAACCTAAGTTGAAGCTGTCATCAGTGTCAGTATCAAGCTGGGCTAGCAGCAGCAGGAACATATACTAACGGTAACGCAACCAGCTGCGACAAACACAGGTAATGTAAAGTAACAATTTAATTATCTACATACTGTGAACCCTCCATATGTGTTATTGGTCTGTATCTATATGTACGTCTATGTGATACGTTGTGTGTACGTTGTTTTACCCAAAGGGGATGACTATAGATTTCATGCCATTCAGTGTTAGGCCATGATTCTGGCACCAGTTGTCCGTTTTGTGAGGCCTGTCTGTAGGATGTGTGTGTCAGCTGGTGTATCGACTATGGCGCTTAGTTTGCAGTCATCTGGGAACTTTGTCATCCACAACCCGCCCATGTTTGCTTTCACATCTGAGAAGTAAATGCCAGACAAGAGGGGTCCTAGGACAGAGCCCTGTGGGATACCACTTGTGACCGGCTTTGAGTGTGACATGGCTCCCGCAAATTTGACTTTATGGATTCTGTTGTTCAACCAGTTTGCAACCCATCATGTGACATATGTATTAACATTTAAGCTGATGAGCTTGTCTATGATGCCTGAGTGGATTATTGTGTTGAAGGCCTTAGGCAAGTCCAGGTAGGCTGTATGGACTGCTTTGCCCTCATCAATGGTTGTAGTGACTGTTTTGAAAAAGTCAACCAGGTTCAAAAGGCAGGATCAGCCCTTCACAAAGGCAAACTGGGTGGGATCAAGTGTCTGTAGGTCCCCAATATCGCTGTATATGAGTTCCATAATGAATCTTTCCATAGCTTTGCAGACCAGGCTGGTTAAGCTTATGGGGCGGTAGTTCCCAGGGTCAGTAGAGGTGCCCCCTTTGTGGAGTGGGACCATTGTTGCTGTACGCCAGTGTTCAGGCATATATCCTGTAGTAAGGCTAAGGTTAAATATCAGTTTTATATGCGGTTGTAGCTCCTCTTGGAGTTCACGTAGCACACATCCAGGGATACCATCAGGTCACATTGATGCTGTGTGTTCTGCTATGCTGAGGGCGGCCCTCACCTGGACATCTGAGATGAGAGGGAGGTTGCATTCAGCTGTGATAAGTATTTCTTCTTTTGGGGGAGAGGGAGGGGGGATATATGCACTGAATCTATCTGCATGAATGTTGCCAATACCTGTGGGTTCAGTGAATTTCATGTAGTTGTGTACTAACTCTGAGCATATCTGAGGCTTTTGGTCCATGTGTCTAACAAAACTGAAGAAGGCCTTGTGGTTATCTATAGTGTCCTTAGCCATTTCTCTCTCAGAGTTGGCCTTGGATGTTGTTATGAGAGAACTTAGCTTTTTTTACTAGTGCCAACCACAGATGCCTTCCCTTTATGTGATTCTGCTCTGTCCTGCAGCAGCCTCCTTCTATCGTTATACAATTTGTCTTTGGCTGGGGTCCACCAGACAGGATGCCTAACCTTTGTGCATAGGGTATGGGTTAGAATTGTGTGTGCATGTTCCATGCATTCTTTGGGATGTCCATGGGAAGCATGTGCAAAGGGGTCAGCATTGTGTGTTGTGGCTTCCACTGGCCCAGTGTGCTGCATGGATTCCATCTCAGTCTTAACAAGTGAAAATCTGTCTATTCACATATATATCAAAGTAGTCTACTGTGCTGGTGGTGGTGGTGGGATATGTATATCCAGGCCTATTATTTTGTGTCCAGATCACACTAGTGGATGACGTTCCACATACAGTACCTTGTTATGAACCCCCAGAGTGAGGTGGTGCATTGAACTTGTCTCAGTGTGCTGACTGATGGGGCTTGGTACCATGTTGTATGGAATGTGGCAGGTATTCTTGCACAGGTATTGGCTGAGCACTGATATCTGGCCATGTACATGTGTATCCACCAAGAGACACACACGTGCTACATATGGGAGTAGTAGTATATCACTACAGTTGAGTATCATGTATAGTATGTGTGCCATATTTTGCTGACATAGTTTGCTGATATCCTGTTTGTGTTCTCTTTCAGGGACATGGCACGTCAGCAAAATCCTGCCTACTCTGCTGCAGAAGATGAAGAGATACACCAGAGCCTGGTGCGGGATTATGACATACTGTTTTCCTGCACCAGCCAGAATCAGCAGGAGAGGGCTGCACTGTGGCAAGACCATGTCCGTAGGGTAAATGATATTGGCACGCATAATAGGACATATGAGCAGGTACGACATCACTGCAGTGATTTAATCAGAAATGTCCATCAGCATGCGTCAGATATCCACAGGCAACAGGTCGCCACAGGAGGTGGGGTGGCCACACATCCCCCCTCATCAGACTGGAGGGGCTACTCCTAAGTGTTGTGGCTCCAGCCCAGGAACATCAACAGCAACACACCTGCATTATGATGGAGGCTGGAGCCACACAGCAACACGACATGGGGCGTGCAGGTAATATGCCATATGTACACTTGACTTTTCTGTACACTGTTAGTTTATGCATGTGTAAGGTGTGTCCTTGGTATGTAGCTGTCAACATAGTATGTAATTGTGCAGGTGTGATATTGCCAATATCAGCAGCTGACATGTGAAAGGCAACTGTTGTACTACTGAACTGTATCATATGCAGTATCAATGGCACAGCTGTGCCCACTGACATTAATCCCCACATTTCTGCAGGTCCCTCCGGTGTTACAGCAAGGCAGCCCATCCATGCTGGTGAGTGTGTTTTAACAATACCTATAATAGTCCTGATAGTGCTAGTAATAATAGTGGAACTCAGTAGTGCTCTGTGTGTATACTGCGGGGTGTGCATGTGTGCATGTGTGCATGTGTGCCTGTGTCCATGTGTGCATGTGTGCCTGTGTCCACGTGTGCCTGTGTCCATGTGTGCATGTGTGCATCTGTGCATGTGTGCATGTATGCATGTGTGCATGTGTCCACATGTGCATGTGTGCATGTGTGCATGTGTCCACATGTGCATGTGTGCATGTGTGCATGTGTGCATGTGTGCATGTGCGCATGTGTGCATGTGTCCACATGTGCATGTGTGCATGTGTGCCTGTGTCCACGTGTGCATGTGTGCATGTGTGCATGTGTGCCTGTGTCCACGTGTGCATGTGTGCATCACTGGTAACATTGTGTAGACATTGTAAACTGTGTTTCCTGTCTTCCTCCCACAGGTTCTGGTGCTGCTCTGGTGTCCTGCAGCAGGGAACCTGAATCTGGTGCCACAGGTACTGATAATGATGATATCTGTGTAATGACACAGGAAGGTGTGTCAGGGTCCATCATTGTTCAGCCAGTTGACAATACACAGCTGTCAACCCCATCATTGCGCACAGTCATCCTGTCAGTACATCCTATGTCACCACTGTCCCTAGGTGATGGACAGGATACAGTGGGCATTGACCAGGGTAATGTGGTATCTGTGGCACATGCTTCCCCACACAGCAGCCATGGGCAGGGTCCTGCGATTGTGCCACACAGACAGTTGCCCATGGGTTCTCGTGGGAGCATCCTTGGACGTACTGCCTCTGGCAGACTTGCCCAAAGAGGACTGTCAACCTCAGCTATGTTTCGGGCTGTCTTGCAGGCACAGTCACGTATGGAAACGTACAACAGACATGGTCTGAGGGAGCTGTGAGCATGTCGCACATCCATGACTGACAGTATGCGTGACATCGCGGATGCTATCCGTAATTTCACCGATGTCATAGACAGACATTGTGGGGACATATTACAGCAGTTCCACAACTACATGTCCATGAGCCAGGGCAATGGCGGATGGTTGCGGCATTGACGTGGCCGTATGCCAGCAACAGCAGCAGCTGGCAGTCGGCGTGGATGACAACAGGCCCGCAGATGCCCCCATAGTGCCAGCAGCAGCCCCAGCAATGCTGGGTCTGTGCTGTTATCAGACCGCCCCAGGAGACCATGTGCACGTGGCTCTGGACAGTCCCAACATGAACCTGTGTTCAGTCAACAAACACCCGCTTCTGATGACAGTACCCAGTCTGGCTTAGTACCGGATGCGATCCGTAGCACCCCTGCCAGGCACAGGTACCATATCCATGGCCACAGACACTGATCTGTATGACCTGCCAGGTGCAGTCTGTGGCTGTCCGCAAACTCCAGTATATGGCAGCCATGTGGTGGAACTGTGTGCATGCATACACACATGCAAAATGTTAACACCTAGGGCTACCACATACATGCACACACTGCACCAACAGTGCCCCACCCTGTACTGTTGTCCCTCACCAACACACATACACATACATGTCAATTGGTGGTATCAGTGGCAGACTCAGGCATACCTAGTTCACACCCTGTGCATATGATGAAACTGTGCCACCTCCTGCAATCTCCAACATCAGTGCAGGAACAGGTTAACATGTTGCTGATGCACAGGGTAACTACATAGAAGTGTATTACTAGTATCATGTTGGTAACAGTACAGTGTGCTGATATGATTGTGTGTATATCCCAGCATGCCTGATGCAGTAACTGCATGACTGTCCTGAATTGTTATCTACACCCATAGTAAGTACCATAGTGTAACAGCTGCACATTATTGCATACCGGTGGTAAGGATGTCAACAGATAGCCACATACATAGGTAGCACAGGGGAGAAGGTAATGCAAGTAGTAATATGCAATGATGGACATGTACACTAATGGTGGCATGTTGCCCACAACGACTATGCAATGTGGATGTTTGTGCATGTTGATATGTGTGCAGTACCACTTTAATTTAAATTAAATAAAATATTAAATAATATCAGTTTTACCATGGACATCTGAGCTGTGCATTCCTGGGTATATGTTTATAGTGCCTGCATATTTGCACTGTTACCTACTGGAAGTGGTACCCCTTCTTCGTTGTACAATGGACTACTTCCAGCCCTGCTTACTGTAGCTTTGTTTGCATGCATGTTTGCTTGAGGTTCCCTGGAACACTGATTCCACCTGCAATGCAGATTTACAGAGCTTCTGTGGATTCCTAGTGACATCTGCATAGCGTACTATACGTATGTCAATGTCTCACTTGACAAAACGTCACTGTCTGTCCTGTTTGCATGTACGTTGCCTGTGACACATTGCATATGACTTCCCTGGCATTTGCCCACGTGTGCAGTCATAAATGCCAGCGCTATGAAATCAGAAGCAGTACACCCACACATACTCACCTTCAGTATGTTGTTCCCCATTGGCCCTATGTGTTGGTAATCACCATGGCGATCACACTACTATCGTAGCATGTGCAAAGGTAACCTGTGAATCACCTCTATGGTCCAGTTGTGGTATATGTGAGTCATGTGACAATGTCACAGCTGCCACATGTATGCTGTCAACCCTCTCCCCTGGCCAGAAACATACAACACATGTGTGAGATGCAACCATGTAGCCAATCTGGGAACTGAGCACTCTGAACCCAGTACTGACATACCCTGTCAGGTGGTATGACATACTACAGTGACTACAATACCAGTCTGACACAGACCTGCACTGACAGCAATCCAAACACATGAACACACTGGGGCATACTTGGAGCCTCAAAATAGCATCCTGCCTGAGCATCACACACCTCCGCAGTTGGCACACAGGCATACGTTAAGTCAGAACAGAGCACATGCCACACATGGCAAACACATCCCGTGTGCCAAACACTCACAGCCTGTAGGGCTACACAACACACCTGCTACAGATGTGTCAGGTACCTCTCTTGGCTGGTGCAGTGGGGTCCTGCTCAACAGGCTGTACATGGTGAAGGTCACAGTGATATGCCCGTGGGGCACTATGGTCCACCACATAACACATGCATACAGGTCAGTCAGAGGTATGGACACATATGACTCAGTCATTGTCCATGCCACTATGGATGATCTGAGACGTACCTCCCTGGACTACATGATAGGGAACATAGATGGGCTCTCTCAGCATGTGGCACGGGCTGGTATGAGCCTGACCTTGGTTGCCATCATACCCTCGCCAGGTATGCTAACACAATGTGTAGGAAGGGTGTTCTATGTTTACATTCTGCTCAATCTCCAATGTCATTTCATAGGGTATCCAAGGGCTGTCAGCATGTGCTTACATGCTAGGGAAGCCACAATGATTTGCAAGGGGCAGCTTGCACGTGTCACCCATGGGCCATTGTATATTGGCGAAGCCTCTTGATACACACATAGTGCCTTTTGCTGCAGGGCACAGATTACATAGCCACCTCCGTGGGTATCACACGGGATAGGACACTAACAGTAATGCTACACAACACCAGCAGTGTACACCGCAAGATGCATGCACTGGACACTGTCCTTAGCACAGTAAACTGCAATATCTGTGCAGTAACAGATTCCTGATTCACGGCTCACAGGTGTAACCCATCACTGCCAGGTTATACCTCATACCATGCCTGTCGTCCCCTACACATGTACCACACATGAACAGGGGGGAGGTAGCTCAAGGCACCACAGATATACACACCTCTAGGTTGTTGGCACAGCACAAAGCATCAGGGCCTAGCCATGTGCAGCTAACAGTGTGTTGCACTGCCTTCTAGTTCATAGCCTGGCACAAACAACCCTCCCTTACACAGGAAACCCACCTGTCCTTCCTAACAACACTGGGAATATGACGGTCTCTAGATATGTCTTTATATGGCTGGACTGCATACAGCCGAACATTGTGTGTGAGCATTACTGTAGCTACAACACACTAGCTGAAAGGTTCCCAGCATGTAGTCACTGAATTGCAGTGGAACAACATGTTACCACTCCCACAACAGGTGGGGACATGCAGCACCTGTTCATCAACTACATGTAGTCTATATGGCCCAGACCAGATGTGTATCCCCCGCTGTTAGGATGATACCATATACAACTCACACTGTATATACACATACCGCATGCAGACCCTGCACAGTAAGACACAGTCATAATGTTATGCAGTGCAAATACCATTTATTCATTTGAGGCATGTGTCAGACATGGGAACTATTGAAGGTCACAGGTATATATGTGTATGTGTCACACACATACATCATGTGTGCATTGCCATTGCTGGCTTAAACAATGTCATGCATTGTTATGAACAACAACCCACACATGGGCATTTTGCGTGACGCAAACACTCGTGGCAGTTGTGGGTTTCCAAAACATAGCTATCTGTGCTCTGACAGTAGTAATAGACCCAGTAGCGGAGCGCACTATTTGCATTAATGGGCGATTAGCCCTGTTTGGCTGTACTGATAGTGTGGTGACATCACCTGTGTTTACTGGGGGAATATGCAGCATCTGGTGTATTGTAGTAGTTGCCAAAAGGAACTGTTTTACCCCCCCCACACATGGGCATTTTGTGTGATGCAAACACTCGTGGCAGTTGTGGGTTTCCAAAACATACCTATCTGTGCTCTGACAGTAGTAATAGACCCAGTAGCAGAGCGCACTATTTGCATTAATGGGCAATTAGCCCTGTTTGGCTGTACTGATAGTGTGGTGACATCACCTGTGTTTACGGGGGGAATATGCAGCATCTGGTGTATTGTAGTAGTTGGCAAAAGTAACTGTTTTACCCCCCCCCACACATGGGTATTTTGTGTAACGCAAACACTCGTGGCAGTTGTGGGTTTCCAAAACATACCTATCTGTGCTCTGACAGTTGTAATAGACCCAGTAGCGGAGCGCACTATTTGCATTAATGGGCGATTAGCCCTGTTTGGCTGTACTGATAGTGTGGTGAAATCACCTGTGTTTACTGGGGGAATATGCAGCATCTGGTGTATTGCAGTAGTTGCCAAAAGGAACTGTTTTACCCCCCCCACACACATGGGCATTTTGTGTGACGCAAACACTCGTGGCAGTTGTGGGTTTCCAAAACATACCTATCTGTGCTCTGACAGTAGTAATAGACACAGTAGTGGAGTGCACTATTTGCATTAATGGGCGATTAGCCCTGTTTGGCTGTACTGATAGTGTGGTGACATCACCTGTGTTTACTGGGGGAATATGCAGCATCTGGTGTATTGTAGTAGTTGCCAAAAGGAACTGTTTTACCTCCCCCCACACATGGGCATTTTGTGTGACGCAAATACTCGTGGCAGTTGTGGGTTTCCAAAACATACCTATCTGTGCTCTGACAGTAGTAATAGACCCAGTAGCGGAGCGCACTATTTGCATTAATGGGTGATTAGCCCTGTTTGGCTGTACTGATAGTGTGGTGACATCACCTGTGTTTACTGGGGGAATATGCAGCATCTGGTGTATTGTAGTAGTTGCCAAAAGGAACTGTTTTACCCCCCACACACATGGGCATTTTGTGTGACGCAAATACTTGTAGCAGTTGTGGGTTTCCAAAACATACCTATCTGTGCTCTGACAGTAGTAATAGACACAGTAGCGGAGCGCACTATTTGCATTAATGGGCGATTAGCCCTGTTTGGCTGTACTGATAGTGTGGTGACATCACCTGTGTTTACTGGGGGAATATGCAGCATCTGGTGTATTGTAGTAGTTGCCAAAAGGAACTGTTTTACCCCCCCCACACATGGGCATTTTGTGTGACGCAAACACTCGTGGCAGTTGTGGGTTTCCAAAACATACCTATCTGTGCTCTGACAGTAGTAATAGACCCAGTAGCGGAGCGCACTATTTGCATTAATGGGCGATCAGCCCTGTTTGGCTGTACTGATAGTGTGGTGACATCACCTGTGTTTACTGGGGGAATATGCAGCATCTGGTGCATTGTAGTAGTTGCCAAAAGGAGCTGTTTTACCCGGGGGAATATGCAGCATCTGGTGCATTGTAGTAGTTGCCAAAAGGAGCTGTTTGGATTCAAACTCCTACTATAACTATGTTATGACACTTGAGAGAAACGCATTAGTGGAGCGCGCTACTCGAACTACTGGGAGGTTTTTTTTTCTTCGGCTGTACTTATAGGGCACTGACGTCATCAGTGTTTGGAAAGGGTAATGTGCATCATGTAGTGTGTTCTCCTGATTGCCAAAAAGCACATGTCTTTTATACAGAATTGCACACACGCAAATTCCCTTTATTCAAACACACACACTTGCCATTCACAGGATCCAAACCCCTATCTAACTCTGTTATGCCACTTGAGAGAGAGACACATTAGCAGAGCGTGCTATTCAAACTACTGTAAACTTTCTTTTCTCTTGCTGTACTTATAGGGTGCTGACATCATCAGTGTTTAGAAAGGGGAATGTGCATCCTGTAGTGTGTTCTCCTAGTTGCCTAAAGGGACATATCTTTCTTACAGTGTTGCACACACACTGGACGTTTGCAGGATTCAAATCCCTACCTAACTCTATTATGACACTCAAGACGGACACATTAGCAGAGCATGCTAGTCGCATTATTGGGAGGTTTCCCTTCTCCTGCTGTACTTATAGGGTGCTGACATCATCAGTGTTTAGCAAGGGGAATGTGCATCCTGTAGTGTGTTCTCCTAGTTGCCAAAAGGGACATATCTGTCATACAGAGTTGCACACACACTGGGTGTTTGGAGGATTCAAACCTCTACCAAACTCTGTTATGACACTTGACAGAGATGCATTAGCAGAGCGTGCTATTTGACCTACTGTGAAGTTTTTCTTCTCCTGCTGTACTTATAGGGTGCTGACATCATCAGTGTTTAGAAAGTGGAATGTGCATCCTGTAGTGTGTTCTCCTAGTTGCCAAAAGGGACATTTCTTTCATACAGACTTGCACACACACTAACACTCCTCCACACACACTGAGTATTTGCAGGATTCAAACCCCTACCTAATTATGTTATGACACTTGAGACGGATGCATTAGCAGAGCGCTATTTGGCACTGCTGGGAAGCTTTCTTTCTTCTGCTGTACTTATTGGGTGCTAACAGCATCAGTGTTTAGAAAGGGGAATGTGCATTCTGTAGTGTGTTCTCCAAGTTGCCAAAAGGGACATTTCATTCATACAAACTTGCACAAACACTAACCCCCATCCACACACACTGGGCATTTGCAGGATTCAAACCCCTACTTAATTATGTTATGACACTCGAGACAGATGCATTAGCAGAGCACGCTATTCGCATTATGGGGAAGCTTCTCTTCTCCTGCTTTACTTATAGGGTGCTGACATCATCAGTGTTTAGAAAGGGGAATGTGCATCCTGTAGTGTGTTTTCCCAGTTGCCAAAAGGGACATCTCCCTCACACAGACTTGCACACACAACAACCCCACTCACCCACACAGCATTTGCAGGATTCAAACCCCTACCTACCTATACTATGACACTTGAGGGAGACACATTAGCAGAGCACTCTATCCAAATTCCTGGCTATCTGTTCTGCACCTGCAGTATTTATAGGGTGCTGACATCATTATGTCTACAGAGGTATGTACATCTAGTACTACCTGTCAGGTGGGGGATAGCATATATATGCATTTGCAGCCACCTACTTCAGGGTCAGATATGCACATCGCACTGGCAGGTTATGTTCTATACCATGCTTCGTGACCACAGGACCTGTAACACACAACACAACCAGTCCAGACCACCCCTCCCACATCCAGGACACACACTTTTCTTCCCTGGGAACAGTGCCAGGATATGCAGGTGTTCACATACACCATTCCAGTTGTTAGCGTCAGGTACAGACATATTGTGTGTGGGTACTACTCAGGCCTCTACAACATTACCCTACAGCCACTACAATTTGTGAGTCCATGTGCTATGGCAGACCACTCACCACAGCCACAAGGGGGAATACATATTGCACTTGACCATCTGCAACATAGGTACTCACTGTTCCACACCAGAGGTAGACCACCATTGTTGATATCTGACCATACCCACCTTTCCCTGGACATCCATATCCCATCCCCACCCCCAGGCAAGGTTGTCACTGCAAACAAACTGTATTTATCACAAGCAGACTTTACACTTGTGAAGACTGGGGTGGAAGACTTCAAAGGACCCATGCTGGGGGACTATACTGGCCACTCTGCATAATCCTTGACAATTGCATTCTATGAGCATGTGGAAGGTTTGCATTGCTCATGCTATCCCAAATATACCCATGACTGCTCCACAACAGGACACCTGTCAGGTGTACACCAGCCATATATGAGCTGTCCAACAGACAGAGTGAGCTAATATATTGCAGAGCAGTAGCCCACAGAGGGAGGACAACTCTGAACAGTACCGGCACGACACTTCAATCCCACATAATCATCACGACACAGTGTTGACAGTGAAATTGTCCAGACAATGGAGATAAGTCTCCCCTCAGTCTGTTATTGATGCCCACGTACTGTTAGAGGTCCTCAGCAACCCTCTTCCAGCACACACCAACAACATGGATGTGGATTAGCACATTCAAACCCTGGGATCTCCACTGTGTCCCTGCTTGACAGAGGCACAACACACTAGCCTCACACAGTGCCTTATGTGACATACTTTACAGTGGCACAGTAGCCTACTGTACTGAGGAGGCAGACGCCAAGCACACTCTGGCTAAGCTGTCATTCCCTAGGGCAAACAGCCTAGTGTTGACGTCTACACCCATATGTTTAATTGTCAGATGCACATTATTTGTTGCTGATAGACTGTTTGCAGGTCTTTATTGCCATAGCATTCCCTGTTTGTATGAACAACATGTGTATCTGTGGAAGATGTTTGCATATGGGAGGGATCCACTATATCACATATGTCTCTGTAGTCATTTAACTGTGTGCACTGGGCAGATTGCTGTAATGTGGTTGGTTCCCTGAATAACACGTACACATAACCGATATGTGTGGCCAACTGCTAAACTGAGATTTGGCCTAAGTGTGTGAGCATGCCCAGTTCAGCCTTCCCATGGTATGTTGTCTGACATATGTCTCATTTATCAAAGTGTGCGAGTATGCCCAGTGTGTGCTTTCCATATGTTGAACTCTGCAGCCCACCACATTTGTGGATGAGTGTGAACTTCAACAATATTTCCCGTTTATGGTTTTGTGTTGTGTGTCATGTTGTGCAGTTACTGTCCAACTGCTTTGTGTGTGAACACAACAGGGATTATACTGTGCCTGCAGGGTTTGCATGGGATACTTTGCATACAGTTGTCAGCATCCTTTCATACTGACCTAACACTTTAGTACCGTATAGTGTACTGGTTCAGTACTTTCACTGTGGTGGACAGTATCCTGGGCTTTAGTCCTATCACTGCTTTACATTTCCATAGTGAGCACAACAGCCTGGTTAGGGGCCAGTTGTGCACATCTGACCATGTTGCATTATGTTCAGATATGAACTACTTATACCAGGCTTGTCCAACATTGGTAGTGTATTCCACAACATAGGTGTACATTGTCAAACAGTAGCGATGTGCCCTAGGCCATTTCTAATGCTAGTCGGAGAGTGTGCTTGTCCTTCGACACACATTGTAAGTGGAGTTTGCCATAACATATGTCATGGTTAGTATACTGTGCCTCCGTCTACCTGTGACATAACAATGATATGCAGGGTAAACCTACCATCTCCCATCCACTCATCACGATTCCTCTTGAGGAGAATCGATGAGTGACTCTATGGATAACCTGTACTGGGATTTTACTCATGAGTGGGGGTGGCTTCTGTGTTATGGATCATGCAGTACAGCTTGTCCTATGTATGTCAATGCTGGGGTTCAGGTCTCTCATGTGCATAGCTCACTGCCATTCAGATCGTACAAGGTGCAGCATGTTCATTGATTCCAGCTTGGACATGGCTTTATACATCAGGCACAGCTTGCCTCTGGGTGGGCAGTATGGCAGTGTGTGCAGCTGCAGTTTGTTTAATCAGGCAACACATGGCATCTGTTCAAGCTCTTTGATAGTCCTGGTGAGGTACTGTTGGGGACTTTACAGTTGATGGAGGTGTCTGCTGATGTACATCCCACAGGGGCTATTGTAGTCAATTGTAATGCTGATGAAGGATGACTGCAGAGCCACAATGACCTCCCCTTATCTAGATCTGACAACCTTCATGATTAGGTGGGTATATGGTATGTTTCTGTGAACACTACAGCCACATGTTTGTCCAATGCAGGATATCTATCACTTTGTGTCCCCAGGTCTCTCATTACATGTTAGGTACATAATGGGTTAACACCTATGTGGTAATTGGTGGGCACGTACTGTATAACCACGGGGTTTGACTATACTCTTTTCTGCAATTAGCTTGCTGACATGGCTATGGCACCAGTTGTCTGTTTCTATGTGGCCCTTTTGTGGGATGCTTGTGTCAGCTGGAGGGTCAGATATGGTGGGCAGTTTGTAGTCCTCTGCATACATGTTCAGACACAGTCCTTCCATGTTGGCCTGTACCTATGGGACAAATATACCAAATGAGGGAGGTCCCAGGACCAAGCCTTGTGGGATGCCACTTATATCTGGTTTGTAGTCTGACATGGCTGCAGCATGTCTGACCATGTCAGTTCTGTCCTTGGTCTGGTTTGCAACCCCTCTACTGACATAGGGGTTTATATTTCAGCTGGTGAGTATATCTATAATGAACACGTAGGGTATTGTATGGAAGCATTTGCAAGGTCCAGCTACACTGTGTGGACCGCATTGCCCTCATCAGTGACCTTAATGACTGTTTCAAATGAGGCAAACATGTTTAGGGGCAGGATCTGCACTTCAGAAAGCCACACTGGGTAGGGTCCAGTGTCAGTAGGTCCCCAATATCTTTATGTCTGCGGTACATGCTGATCCTTGCCATAGCTGTGCAGACCAAGCTCGTCAGGATTCTGGGGTGGTAGTTTGCAGTATCCATTCAGGCAACACCTTTGTTGAGAAGGACCACTGTTGTTGTACACTGCTCTTTGGGTACATATCCTGTGGTAAGGCTGACATTGAGCAGTAGTGTGATTTGGCATTCCATTCTTCTTGGAGTCCATGTTGGACTCAGCCCAGGACATCATCTCATACCATTGCTGCTGTGTGTTTTGCTTTGTAGATGCTGGCTGTTACCTCAGCATCTGCAATGTCAGGGGGCCAGAGGGCTGCTGGGATAGATATTTTGCATTCTGGGGGGGGGGGGGTTGCACTGCACCTGTCAGGTTGTATGTTGGCAATATGTGTGTGTGTTTGGTATGTTGTTTGTAATATTTGTGTGATTCAGAGCATATCTGTGAATTACCAACACGGTTCCTACCATCAGTTGAGTACGCCTTGGGATTATCCTTAGTGTCCTGTACAATTTGTATCTTCATAGGTTCATACTAGGCTATCCACCCTAGGGCATTTGTAAGCCTAGCCAGAGTGTGTGTGTCTTTCGCCGCCCCTTGCTATGTGGATATTATGGCCATTTATGATTTACTTTACTGTGCCTCTGTCTGGACGTGACACAGTGAAGACCCTCAGTGTACATCTACGATCATCCATCCACTTGGCAATATTCCTGTTGAAGAGTGTCAGTGAGGGGTTCTGCCTAACATGGAGTGGGATTCTGTTCCAGGGTGTGGGGAGCCTCTGGGTTATGTATCTGTCCCTCCAGCACATCCTATTTCATTATGTGTTGAGGTTGACATCTCTCAGTCTCACAGCCCCAATGGCTTTGAGTTTTCTGGGGTGGAGCATGTCCATTACTCCTGTGTTGGACATGGCCTTGTACAACAGACATACAATGCCTCTGTGTAGGCAGTATGTGACTGCATTCAGCTGGGGTGTCTTCAGCCAGGCAGCATATGACATATATTTGAGACCCTTTATCCTCTTGGTGAGGTACCTTTGAGGTCTTTCTAACTGCGGCAGGTGTCAGGTAAGGTACATACCAAATGAGGCATTGTACTAGATTATGGGTCTGATAAGAGAACAGTACAGGGGCACAATGACCTCTGTTGACGTAGATGTGAATCCTTTCATGATACGGTATCCAATATAGACAGTCTTCCTAGCCACATTGGCAATGTGAGTGTCACATAACAGGTTACTGTCCACTTGTGTCCCTAGGTCCCTGATTACTCCTTCCATACATAATTGTTTACCACCTATGTGGTAATTTGTGAGTACCTTGTTTGGTATTTGGTGGGACATTCATACTGTTCCATGTCTTCAGGACGTCTGGGTGGAGTTCCTGTGTGTGAGAGTGTGGTCTGTAGTATGCTACAGACTGTACAGCAGTTTTGCCTATGGTTAGGTACGTATGGGTGGTCTCTGATGCTTCGTGCATTGTCAGTTACCTGAACGTATGGGTGTCTGTGCTGAATATGGATACTCCCCCTCCTTTTATGTTTTGGTCCAGGTTTTAGGGCCATAACGCATGATATGAGGTATAACCTGGTAGTGCTGGTGTGCTGTCAGTAGGCTTGCAGCAGGTTTCTGTCACTGCACCGACACTGATGTTCTCCATACTGGGGAGGGTCTCAGGAGCATGCATATTGCGGTTTACACGTCTGGCATTGGTCAGCATTACCCTTATGTTTCTTACCACTTATGTTTTCTAGGGTGGTGGGTTAGTCTTCTCAGCCTTGCCTACGTAAGGCTCTATGGAGGTGGCAAAAGCCTTATCCAGTATCCAGATGCCCAGGGGTAACAGGTGCAAGCCATCCCTGGAACAGCAGCATAGCTTGTCATGCATGACATCCCAAGCAGACAGACATTAGATCCTCTTGGAATGCCAGCAGTAATTGTGCCACCTGTTAAAGCTGATCATTCTGTGTTTGTACTGTGGCATCATTCTTGGTGAGGGTAGGATGCTGCAAACGGGCAGTGTCATACCGGCCTGGAGTACATACTCAGAGAGCTCATCTATGTCTCTTTTCATGTAGTCCAGGGAGGTACATCTCAGGTCATTCACACCAGCATGGACGATGACTGCATCATATTTCTACTTGCTTTGGGGTGACCTGCGTACTTGTGTTATGTGGCATATTGTAGCAGCCTACAGGCAGCTTTCTGTACCCTTTCCCTTGTTCAGTCTGGTGAGTGGGACAGCAGTGTGTCTGCCTATAGAGTCACCTATTACAACTGTATCAGGCATGTTGTTTCTCCTTCTGGCCTGTGACTGTTTGGCACACCAGCTTTGTGTACTATGTGTTGCATGTGCTAAGTTTGGAGGTTGTGGTTGCTTGGGGGTCTGCTTTGGAGGCCTCTGTTGGTGTGGTGTGTTTGTAATTAGGGCCTCCGGGAATGTTTTTGTGTGTTTATGTGTTTGGTTTGCAGTTGTGATAGGTCTGTGTGGGACTGGGTTTGTGCTGTGTGTGGTTACCTTCTCCTCCTGACTAGTTTTGGCAGTACTGAGTTGAGGGAGCTCAACCTCCAGTTTGGATAAATGGTTGCATTTCTCACATATATTTGTATTTCTTGGGGGGAGTTGAGGGTTGTCTGTGTACTTGGGGCAGGTGTAACATTGCCTCAGGATTCACAGACTCAACTTGTTGTAGCTGGCCTTAGTGGATTGTATGTGTGGACATATTTTATTGCCATACTACTGATCAGTGATTACTTCCCTTTTTATGTTTGCTCGATCATGTAGTCGCTTCCTCATTCTCTTGCATGGTTTGGTAATGACTGGAGTCCAGCATGCCAGATGCCTGCATGTATGGCATTGTGTCTTGTTGTTATTTGTGATTGCATATTCCAAGCATTCCTGGCTGTGTTCATGGAATGCCTGTATAACAGGTTCTGAGGTGTGGCCCATATTTTGTACCTGCACAGGGCCTTTAATGGATTACACATCAGTTTGGAGCGGTGCAACTTATGCTTTACACATGTTTTTCACTGTGGTTTTCTGGCCAGGGACTGTGGTCAGGATGTGTATATCCAGTGTGATTACTCTATGGTCTGGTCTTACGAGAGAGGGATACACTTCTCATCTTGCCATCCAGTACCCATGTTGCTGATTATCACATCCAGTATGCTTACCCTCTTGTGGGAGTGGTACGTTCTTCCTGGGCATTTTGGTTTATGGATTCTAGGAACTTTTCTCCTACAGTGTTGGAGCTAGTATAATGCTCCCAGTCTATGTCTGGGTATTTTCAGTCAACCAATATAATGTGGTTTGGGGGGCTTGATATATTCATGTATTCCAACATATGCCAGGTGCAGTTCCTGGTGTTAGGATGGTAGTCTGTTGCAGGCTATAAACTGGGAAGCAGTTTTAGCCACTGTTACTTGACCATGGCAAGTCCATGCTGCTTCTTGTTGTGGTACCAACATGGGGGTGTGGTTATCCTTGACAGTTATTGCTAGTCACCCTCCTTTTGTAGCTTGTTCCAAGTTTTGAAGCTGTACAGCACAGTATGAGGTGTAGCCTGGTATTGTTAGGGTGCTGTTGTGAGCCTTGACCCAGTTTTCTGTTACAGGACAGATATCAACATTCTCCATACTGGGTGAGTTTACACTGCACGCATCTTGCTGTTTAGACTTCTGGCATTGGGTAGCATTACATCTAGGTTCTTATCCCTTGTGGTACCTATGGGGGTGGGTTTGTGTTTTGTTCCTTACCTATTCAGGGCACGCTGTGGGTAATGACAGCCTTTGCCAGTATCCATGAGGCCTGGACGGATAGGTGCACACCACCCCTAGAAGGTGGAGCATCATGTCATGCTCATCATGTCATCCCAGGCTGGCACACATTGGATCCCCTTTGACTAACTGCAATACTTCAGCCAATTATTGCGATTGATCATCCCATCATCATATTGTGGCATCATGCTTGGTGAGGGTAGGATGTTAGTCAGGGTCCTCAAGTGTGCATATACTACATGGTGTTACATTACTTAGCACATGGCATTCATGCCTCAGGTGGTGTTGCAGGGTTGCCTCTGTCGGATGCACATATTACACTCCCTGTACATGTTTGAGAGCAGGTTATGTCATTTTAGGCATCCATGTTATTATATGAGTGAGTCAGAGAGGGGTATCATTCCCAGGGTTCCTACTGAGCCAGTGTATGTGCTATGCGTTGCCTCTTTGCCAAGGCCAGGGCATAATGGGCATGCCTCCTTCTGCCTACTGGGGCAGGCTCAGGTTGTTCCTCCTCCGAGTCACGCTCTGCCTGTGATGGCCTTGGCAATGGTGGGGGGCTGTTTGGCCCGGGCCTATGCTGGTCCTGCTGCAGCTGTTTTCACAGAATCATATTATGTAGCATAGCACATACCATGACAATTTGGGTACATGCAGTTGGTGAGTACTGCAAGGCTCCACCAGATGTGTACAGACACCGAAACCGTGACTTGAGCAGCCCAAACACACGCCCTATTACATTACGTGTTTGTGCATGTGCCTCATTATGGCGTTCCTGTTCAGGTGTGTGTGTGTTTCTGATGGGTGTCATCAGCCACGGCTCCAGTGCATAACCTGCATCCCCCACTAGGTGTCCGTGTGGGATGTCCCCATTGGCAAATGTCTGGTACAGCTGCGTCAGATGCCAGATATGGGAATCATGGTAGCTCCCAGGGCAGCCAGCACACACATTCATTATTATGCCCTGGGCATCACACACAAGCTGGAAGTTGATGGAGGGGAAGCCCTTGCGGTTAATGTAGGCCCAACCACGCTCACCGGCTGGTGCTTTGATGCATATGTGCATGCAGTCTATTGCACCCACTACCTCAGGGTATTCCGCTATTTGCTGGAAGAGACGCATATTGCTGGCCAATACCTCACGGGCATTGGGGAAATATACATGATCACCGACATGTGCTGACATGGCATCCAGGAACTGGTGAAGTACCCTGGAGGCTGATGCCTGTGATATCCCCATCATATCACCTGTTGGTCTCTGGAAGGTACCTATTGCTAGTATTCTTAGGCCAATACATACCTTGGTTTCCACTGGGATGGATTCCCCTCTTTTGGTTCTGTGTGTGAGGTGTGGCCTGCACAGCTCGACAATTTTCTGCAGGAGGTCTCTGTCCACTCTATAGCGCTCTACTATCTCCAGCTCATGTAACCCGTGGTAGGTGACCCTGGGCCTGTACACTCTTCTCTGTCTCCTCACTGTGGGTTGTCTGGCACCATCTGCATTGTCACCACCCTCAGCAAGTCGCCTATGTCTCCTTATGACAGCTATGCCAGCCCCTAGCATTTCTGCTCTGAGTTCAGCTTTTTTCAGTTTTCACTTCTAATAGCTTACTCCTGTCTTGCAGTGTCTCTTGAGAGAAACATCCTGCACTGCTGTTTGCAGACTTTTAAGTGCTTGGCTGAGCTACTATTCTGCCTGTGTAATTGCCAGCTTCTAATTGTTTTCTCCTGCTAGCTCCAGCAGTATTCCCTGCTAGCTTCCTACGAATTCTGTTGCTTCCTTTTTCCTTTCTGGTTCCTCAGGGGGGAGCAACACGTGTACCAGCAGAAACACGCTCACAGTGGCTTACACGCGCACACATGCTTACACGTTTCAGAATCTGCTTATTCGGGTTAAAACATGCGCACACCAGTGCAAACAGTCTTACAAGTCTGCCAACAGGCTTTCACATGCTCAGTCTGCCTTACACGCGCACACACTGCCCTACTCGCGCTTCATGGCGCGCACACATGCACACCCAGCAAGAAACTTTGGTGTAAGCAACAGTGTACACCTTCCATTTCTTGACTTTCCCATGCTTATCTTGTGGCACTCCTCTTTCCATGATATGTGTCTGGCATCTGTCATGTAACATTGACCTCCAATGAACTGCATTTCTTTCTGCCATTCCTCCCTGTGATGTCACCTATCTCCTACTCTATTCCTCCCCCATATGTATCTCTTACACTACTCAGAATGTGCTCATTTGCTATGTGACAGTGGAATTCAGTATCCTAACACTCATTTGCATCAGATTGCCTACTAATGCTTAGTTACATTTCTTAGACTCGGCTTCCCCCCTTAGCAACCACTAAACGGTGGCCATGTTGTTTTTGGTCTGCTGGTCCCTGTATTGTAAATCCATGTATTGCATAAAACTCACATTTGTGAGTTTATAACCTTCATTTTTATGTGTTATACAGCGCAACCCATTTGCGCGGGGCTGCGCTGCGTTTAAACATCAGCGATCGCCGAAAGAAAAAAGATTTATTTTTCATATTTGCATTGAGGTACCTTGCCAGTGGCCACATATTTGCCCATTGGCATGCTGCCTGACACATATGCACCCTTTATTTGGAGCTGACATGGCTCCATTGTGATTTTTGCAGAAAAGTACTCAGTTGTCAACTGAGTACATTTCTGCAGCTAAAACGGCTCTTACACGGGCTGCTTTCTGCTTCGTGGATCGCTACTCTACCTCATTTGCATGCCTTCCGGCTGCAAGTGAGGTATTTAGCATATCCACGCCCAGTCTGTGTAAGAGACGTTTTAGCTGGTCTCTTACAATAAGTTTCGGGCTGTTCCTGGATCGCGAGGCTTGCATGGAGTCTTACACGTGTCTCTTACACTCCGTGCAAGCCTTCGTGAATCCTGCCCGATGTCTATACCACTTACCTGTATGACCTAAAAAACACATACAGAGTGGCAAAATAAACACTATATAAATAGTATAAATTCCTACGCTATATAAATAATAACTATAGAAATAAAAACTACATCTCATAGTGATACCATAAGATTAACAGATTAAACTATAACATTTACACGTTTGATGATACACTATTCAATATTATACATTTTAGATGGTTATGAAATTCAAAGTTATGGGTTTTAGATGTTACAGTCTCGATGTTTTGATTTTAGATGTTATGAGTTTTAGATGTTTTGAAGGGGAAATATATATATATATATATATATATATATATATATATATATATATATATATATATATATGTATATATGTATATATATGTATATATATATATATATATATATATATATATATATATATATATATATATATATATATATATATATATATATATATCCCAGTTACATCCCTTGACTCCAGTGTTGCTTTGATTAATCTGTGTCCACTCCGCTTTGACATGTGACATCTCCAGTTTCTTCTTTTTATTGGCTCAGGCGTAGAGCCAATACAATCAGTGCAAGTAAGATTTTCTGAAGTTGGTCACAGTCAAAACTGACAATCAGTCCACACTAGCACTGAAAAACAGTGTTCAAGCCCACACTAGCAGTCTTTTAAGCAAGCAGTAATGTCAGATAGGGTGTGTGTTATTGTGGAAGTAATGCACACCTAAGGGTATTCTACGGGATTGGGCCTCTGCACCCCTGGAAGGATTCTCACAACATTCACAGACACAGACACACACACACACACACACACACACACACACACACACACACACACACACATACACACACATTGGAGGGCATTATTGCACTTAGAGAATGTTCTATCTCTTAGTTGCTTTGTATTTTGTTTACTATATATTTTTCTACATTTTATGTAAAATTGTTCCTCTGCCTAATGTTTTAAACTTGATTTAATAAATGTAATTGTTTGAGGAAGTATTTTACATCCAAAATAAGTTATGTAAGTAGTTAATGTCTACACATACATGTATACACGCACACACACACACACACACACACACACACACACACACACACACACACACACACACACACACACACACACACATTCAGAAGTGGAGACAGACCCACAACCATATACATATATATAGAAACATAGACAAACAGGCTGACACACATATTCATAGATTGAAAGACACAAAGAGACACACAAACACACACACACACACACACACACACACACACACACACACACACACACACACACACACACACACACACACACACACATACACACACACATCTCACACTTAACATCCACTTTGTTGATTGAATACATCCAGTGATGTTGTCTTTTTATGGATTAAAAAGTCATAACAACAACCCCCTCTTTTACTGTCCCTGATTTTGTGGCACAGTGCTGCTCAGTGTATTAATTACTATGGTAAATCACTATGAATTACAGTCAGTCGGTAAGAACCAAAGATTAAGAGCTTTATAACTACTATTCACTACATGGTAACAGGTTTTAGTTATCGCTGTCTGTCTCTTTCTCTCACTCATGCATGCAAGTACACACAAGCATGTATGCAAACACATATACACACACATTTATTCTTTACTTTCTTGTTGTTTTTACTTTATCATTTTAGTTTTACAGCTGCTAAACATTACTGTTTAACAATTGTAAAAAGTGGCATCCATTTAGTTTTAAACTATCCAACATCATGGCAGTGCTTAATTTGCTGCCATGGAGTGGTGGAGTTGTTTTTCAGTGGGCATTACCTATATATTAACACCCTGCAGGAGAATGTTTGATGTCCTTACTTTCACTGTTGCAGTATTCCTTATGTATGTGTTTCCCTGCCATGAAAGCCTGACGTTGACCAGTATACCAAAGTCTATTAAAGTTTTATGGTATCCTGGAGGTCACACATACAGTCCCGTGTTGTGTGGGCCATAAAAGTGTCATCTAGACATACCACCCTCAGAATTTCTTTGCCACCAGTCCAAAAGCATCTCCAGATCATTGCTCAGAATGCCTACGTAATTTTCTGCCAGTTTGAACACTTTGTTTTGTTCTTCGGTTTCACCCTACATCCTCTTGCTGGTACCAAGCACTTGCAGATAAGTACCCCATAGGGGTTTTGTTCTTTCTTGTTTTTGCAATTCTGGGTGGGTTAATGACATCCAGAAAGGGTAAATGCCAGTGCAGGAGACAGATCCCCCATAAAGACCACCAAGAAAAGTGTATTTTCTAATTAGGAGCCTGTCATGACCCCATCCAATTTGTCAGGCTTTTGTTCCTAAAACTCTTCATAGTAGGCTCTCTTCCCTGCCCTTGTATCTGGGGCACATACTAGCCCTTTTTCCCCCTAAATCCTCCTTTACTGCTCAAATAGCTTTTTTTTGGGGGGGGGCATTGTGCATGCTTAGTTTTAATGGGTCTTTTAGTTAATATGTTTTTTAAGATAAGCTGACCCATAGAATCACAAATTCTTGCAATATTTAGACTGCACAGGTAAATACAACAATATATTCCTAGTTTTCTCTTTGTGTTTCTTGTTTCAGTAATTTGACAACACTGTTATGATGTTTTAGTTGTTCAGATACACTAACACAACACTAAGGATGTGATCCGTGTTTTTCAGAACTGTGGTATTTGACTGTTGTGGGGGTTTATTAAACACTGAACCTACACATTTTTTTATCTTTAGCTTGATAAGGTTTTTCTGTTGACACATGTACAGTTTCAAAGGGTTTTGTATTTTTCTTATAGATTTGTATTTTTCATTTTTATTTTTTGATTGTCTTGTGATGTCCTCTGTACATTAGAAACAGAAAATTAATTATTTTAATCCAAAACAAAGATGGCCGTGATTGCAAGGCTTTTTACAGTGACCTATCATAATAAAGAACACACCCACTCACTGTACTAGCCCAACATGCCCCCTCCTTCTGGTATAAATAAGGCTGCATTTTTCCTAGTGCTAACACACTGGACTAACACTTTGGCAAGCTTCAATAAAGGACTTCTATCACAAGATTCGAGTGTTTCTGAAGATTTACTTTTAGATATGGTTTGAGAATACCTGAACCAGGATATTCAAAGATTCACTGAGACTGCCTTTTTTAAATTTATTTTTATTTTTAATTTTTTGCCTTATTTTAGTTTTTATCTGCAGAACCAATTTTGGACTGAATGCTGACTCATCGATCCTCCTACCAAGGCTCATGGTAGATTTTGTCTGTAAATTCTGTCTGTAGATTCTGGCTTTACCCACTGGTCTGTCAACTACAGGTTGAGACCTCTCCACCTCTCAACCTATTGACCAAGGTGACTCATAGCTGCACCCTGAGGGTATTCTGAGGACTGTCCTTGTATCTTGAGAATGAAAGCCTTAAGCTTCTCTCCAAAGAAATAATGGAAGGAACTTTCTGCCCCGACGGTCAGTCATTAAGGAAGAGGGAAGTGAAAAAGTTGAGACCTACATCTTCTGCTGTCCAGCCTCTGTTGGGCATTCCTCTCAAGGTTATTGAGAACCCAGAGGCCCACCTGGCCTTGCTGTTGGATTCCTTTTCTGAAACCGATTTTCAGGCAGGCAAGGATCCGGTTCCCACCATATCCGATGAGGCTATGCAGACGTTCATTTCAGATGTTCAGGGGGAACCACTGTGGATTATTTGTGATGGCCTAGGGGAGAGCTTCAGATTTTAGTTGGGGAAGAAGTTCCTTCTATGGTTATTGAATGCAGGCCTATATCGGAGCCTTCTCAATTCTTTAGGGTGGATGTTCCCTTAAAGAAGAAACAAAAAAATAAACACATCTCTCCTGCTCCTAGGTTACCACAGTCTGAATATCAGGCTTTCACTCAGAGGCTATTTAATGCCTTGATGGCCTTAAAACCTCCTCTCAGGTTTTTTGTCCCTATTCCTGCTTGATCTTCTTCTCTACATAAAAGGCCCAGGGAACAGGATTCCTTTGAAGATGAGTCAGATTCTGCTGAGGAATCCTTTGCTTATTCTTCCCAAATTCCTTCTCCTTTGTACTATGGATCAGTGGAAGAAGAATCTAATAATCCTGACATTCACTTTGATGAAATTTCTTTTGGGGATACTATCACCAGAATGAATTTTTCAAATGGAATTGTGCTCAGGTTTCTAATATTCATAAAAGGTATTATGAATCAATGCAGATAGAATCCCCTAAACCTTCTGCTATTCCTCTGGGTTTGGCTGCCTTGTTGGATGCTTTCGCCAATGCCTCTATGGCTCCTGATTCTCTTCCTACTGCCCCCAAGAAACCTGATAGATTTTATAAGGTGGCTGAGGATTGTAACTTTCTGTATAAATGCTGCCCTGCTGCTGACCCCTAAGTGGTGTCAGTAGCTTCTGACAAGCCTTCTCAATTCCTTCTTTCACCTAAGTTACTGCCATCTGACAAAGATAGCAGTACCATGGAAAGGTTAGGGTTATACCTCTGCTACCTTAGCTTTCAGGGGTAGTAATTAACAGATCCATATGTCCAGGTACGTTTTGGCTCTTCTTTCTCAGGCGTGTCAGCTTACTTCAGCTCCAAGGGTAAAACGTCTGCTGTTGCCGGGTTCAGCATTCCATCAAATGCAGTTATGATGGTGCAGATGCCTCCTCTAGGGCTGCTGCTTTTGGTTCTGTGATGATGATGTATTCTTGGCTTAGACTTCACCTTTACCTGATGATATCAAGGCTAAATTGTTGGATGCCCTCTTGATGATAAGTTTCTGTTTGGTGAAGCTGCTGCTGATTTATTTAATAAGCAAACACTGAAAAGGGAGTTATCTTATACTATAAGCCAGGGTAGAGCTTCTGGATGGTCGTATAGGATGGGCACCTATCTTTGTAGGAGGTGTAGGGCTTGTAGTTTAATCTCTAATGAGAAAACTTTTGTACACTATGTTAATGGGTATAGGTTTGAGCCAAGATTTTATGCAGATTGTACTTCATTTTTAATTTATCTAGCCAGGTGCGAGGACTGTTGTAATCATGAATAATACAGATTATTTAAATAAAATGACTGATATGCTGAATGATGAAACTACATACACAATAACATCAAAATATGATATTATAAAAGCACACACAAAAATTGACTGGCAATTGTATGAACTACTTATGGACGGCACAATATCAGATAAAGAATACGACTATTTGTTGGTTGAATTTCCTGTGACACCATCCATTTTCGGGATACCGAAGATACACAAAAATGTACCAAATCCCCCATTTAGACCAATTGTGTCTGCCAAGTATTCTAAGTTGGAAGCAATTGCACATTACATTGACATTAATTGTGGTGAAGTAATTAAGAACATTCACCACATAGTAAAAGATTCTTGGCATTGCTTAGAAAAACTTAAAGACTACAACAAGAGCAACTTAGAAAGTATTTATATAGTCACAATTGATGTTGTTAACTTATTTTCAGTCATTCCCTTAAATGAAGGCCTGCAATTTTTTGAAGATAGTTTGGAATTTTATGGTAATATGCACACAGTTAGGCGGAAAACTATGCTAGAAATGATGGAGATGGTACTAGATAATAATTTCTTTAGACACGGAGGTGAGCATTATAAACAATGTTCAGGTGTAGCTATGGGGGCAAGATGTGCCCCCATTTATGCTAATTTAGTCTTGGCTATGTGGGAAAAGAAATATGTTTTTGGAAGTAAATATTGGCCCAAAATTGATATATACTTAAGATTCCTTGATGACATTTTATTGTTTTGGAAGGGTAGTCAAGATGAAATAAAAGAATTTGTGGAATACCTTGATAATACCACCTCATTCCTGAAGTTTACATACAATATTAGTAAAGAATGTGGTGAATATCTGGACATTAAATTATACAAAAAGGGTAACGAAATAGAGTCAAACATTTATAGGAAAAAAACATTCTCAAATTCATACCTGCACTATAAAAGTTGCCACCCAGCCTTTCAGAAACGTAGCTTGGTAAAAGGGCAGATGGTAAGACTTTCAAGGATGATTAGTGAGAACAGTATGTTTGAGTATGAAATTAATCATTTAATTGATATGTTGACCGAAAGAGGTTACCCTAATAATTTAATATTAAATATTAGGAATGAAGTGACGAAAAAGAGGAAAACTGACTACCAACCCATAATAAAATACGGTTTGATAAACAAAAGTGTAAAACATGACATTGCTAATCTGAAATCAACTGCTATGATTTTACCATATAGTAGTAGTACACTTTTAGTAAAAGACACGATTACAGAAGTTTGGGACAAAGTATTTATTAATCAAATTGATATTCTACAGGAAATAGGTCTCAACCCCACAATAGTTTTTAGTAGGGGTAAAAATCTTAAAGATTATTTTGAAAGTGAGACCAAATTTAGAGACTCACTAATGAAAAAATGTGTTTTTTGTAGATCATGTAGATTTATTAGAGATGAGCCTTATGTTACAATAAAGGGTTACAATCGTACCATTAGGTGCCCAGGGCATGTAAACTGTAACACAAAATTAGTTATTTATTTAGCTACATGCTTATCATGTCAAGCATTTTACATTGGAAAGACAATTAGGAAGCTTAAAGAAAGAATAGCTGAACATAATAGGGATATTAAAAACAAAAGATCAACAAATTCACTATATGTGCACAGTTTAACTTGCCCGGATTTTAAGAGATTTCTCTTTTTCGTTATTGATAGGATACCTCAAAATACCACAAAAGAAGGGGACGTTAACGCACTGCTAGAGTTAAAGGAATGTTTATGGCAGTTAAGATTGAATGCATGTAGCAAACCAGGAATCAATGAACACATATCTATTCTTAGTAAGTTAAAACTAAACTCATATAACATATAATACTATATTTTTAGATAAAACATATATTTAAACAGGTGCATATTTTATTACATATATTTTATTACATAAATTATTATAAATTCAATTAATATTAACAAAAATTACCATTTTTAATGTATTTTTATATTAAGTTATTTTGTATAGTAATTTCAATTGATTTTATCACACTAAAACAACTGTTGTCCTTTTTTAGGTGAAATTTCTAACTGGTTTAGGCTATTTATTTGTTATCTGATATATATAAAAACATTGCATAAATATCAATTTAAAGAGTATTTTATGTTTGTTTTTAGGTTAAATTATTAGCGTAGTTTTGCATGTTATATACAGTATATCTACTATTTACTTTTGCTTTGGTGACTTTAAAATGAAATTGCTTACAATTGCTTAATTAATTAATTGATTTATGAATGAAAAGATGTTATAGGTTAAAGTCAAGTATATAAGACAAGCTGCTCCATTATGTAATTACTCTGGTGAAACCTGCATTGTGGTGGGTGAAAGCGCTCAGTGTTTTTGGTTAAATAAACTAATCTGTGGTTTTCAGCTGCGTATCGCTTTTCATTTTTTATCAGTTTTTTAGTTATTTTTAATTTTGCAAGGACTGTATGTGTTTTCATATAGGGAAGACTACATGATGTTTTAAAAAATCTATTTTAGAGCACTTAGGTTATATACGAAGAAGGGATCCCACCAGTGCATTATATAGACATGTTTGTGATAACTTAGGACATAGTTTTGTGTTTTCTGATTTACAGTTTATTGGTATGGATAAGAGGGGGGAGACTTGGAGAATAAGTTAGGATTGGCTGAAACAAAATTATTACTTAGACTTCTAGCATATAGAGCACCAGGTTTGAATGGCTGTGTGCCTTTAAAGCCTGTCTTAAAGGCTCACTCCTTAAACCATTAAGTTTTTTAATGATTCAATTATTCTTTTATCTTATGTTTTATTTAAATGCTTGGTTGAGGTGTTGTTTTATGGTCTGATGAAGTGCAGTATATCTGTACAAAAGCACTTACCTTTTTCTTTTTAATAAACTGATGATTTTAAGCCATGCTTAGCTGCCTTATCTGTTTTTGTTTATTATATTATATTATTCAAGCCCCTTCAGGATAAAGGGAAGGCCTTGCAGGAACTTAAACATGTCTTTGTCTTTCCTGTGCCTAAATTCCAAAGAAACTACCCCAACAAGCCTGCCTTTGTTTGCAGGCAATCTCATCCTTCTAAAAGTAAAAATAGTGGCAAGAGGCCTCTTCCTGCTATGGCTACTCAGATTTTAGGGATTCAGAAGCCTTCCTTTCCTGATAAACCAGGGGCTGTGTGACTATCCGTTTCTTCCTAACCAAATTAATTTTTCTCCTTGCCTGTCTCTTTTTCTTGCTATCTGGATTCAGGTATTCTTGGCTTCTTTCCATCATTTGTCAAGGGTGCTTTATGGTGTGAAAATCCTGTCTTCCTTTTATGGACATTCCTCAGCCACCTGAGGAACAAGTTCTCTTTTTCCCAGAGATGCATCAAGAACTTTTGACTCAGGGTACTATCCAAGAGTTACCTGTGTCCCAAAGGGGGAGGGGATTTTACTCCAGAATGTTTCTAGTACCCAGGAAAAAGGGTTCTTTGAGACCTGCGTGACTCCAGTGCCCTGGCCCAGCAATCAAGGAGCCTCAATCCTTACCACTAACACCAGAGAGGGCATCTCATATATGAGGAAAGGATAACAAATGCACACAGCAAAGTTTAATTTCCCTTAAAAGCACACAGAGATCATAGTTAGTCCGGGGCTGGTCGCTCCCTTGCTCTCGAGGTCCCCAGTAAGACTCCCCATTGGCACAGCTATAGGGTCCAGATCTCAGCCAGCTGGGCAAGCTAAAATCTCCAGTACCCTCTCTGTCCAACCAGCGCTTTGTGTCCCTGCCCAAATAGCTCACACACACACACACACACACACACACACACACACACACACACACACACACACACACACACACACTCACACACACACGCACACACTTTGAGATAAGTTTATACCATCATACAGACACTCCTGGGAAAGCTGGCACAGGTTCTCCAGCTGTGCCCCCTTTTACCCAGACTATACGGTAGTAATCCTGCCACCACCCAGCTAATACTTATCAGCTACTCAAAGGCCCTTAAACGGGTGTCCAATTATTACTGTGTAATATTAATATCCAATTGGTAGTATAGCCCAGGGCTAAAGCTATTAGAGTGGGCTTGTACAGTTTTACCAAAGGCATGCAAGTACTCTTAAGAGCTTAAATTATCTCTACACAAACCAGCCTCAGTTAAAAAGGTTTTAAAATATTTAAGAATAAATAATTAAAACCACAAGACAGCACTTTCTACTATACAGTACTAGTCAAAAGAGTTCAGAGATCACACAGAAATACTTAAAATAATTCAGTAGTACAGTTCTGACATCACAGAAAAAACATTTAGTCTAATCTTTATAGTTACTAGCTATTCCTAAAAGAAAACACAAATCTAAGATAATTTACATAAGACAACAGGCAGAGTGCTGTGAGTTGGATGATCAAGACAAAAACGCTTAATGCCTTCTGATTCTCTCTGTTTAAATTGAAATTGCAATTCTGATAAACATTACATCATTTCACACTTTCCTGCTGTTCCCAGGCCAACAGAGACTGCATCTACATTCTTTTACATCTCCTTTTGTTATTTTGCAGCTGGTCAGGAGCAGAGCAATAAAAATACATTTGCATGTTTAAATCTAGCAATTTAACTCTTGGTTAAAACAATACAAAGGATTTCTTCATCTAGACTTTTCGGCACCACTGTCTACTTCAAAGGGTCACCACATGCTTTACTTTGGTCAGTAGAGTGCACTGTTGTCACATTTATTTCCAGTTCCCCATGTAACAGTATTTCTTTACATTTAAGGCAACAAGCCTTTAGCTTGCATTCATATTTACAAATGATAGCATTATCTGCACAATTCCATCTGGCTAGGCTGGCAGCCTTCACACCCGCCCCAGAGAACTCAAGCTAGTTTTTCAAGTGACCCTTGAGAAATGCCTCTTGAGAGGGTTAGATCTATCTGAGTGTACCTCACCCCATTCCCTGTCTTGAGACCCTATCTGCACTGGCATTCCTACTCCCATTGCAGTGCTGCACTGACATATCGTATGCTTGCAACCCCAGGCTCCATCTTAGCAACTTGGTATTTTGCAGGCTGGCTCTGTTTAACCATGCTAGGGGGTTGTGATCTGTCATAACTCTGAATTTCCTTCTATACAGATAAGGCTGAAGTTTCTGCAATGCCTGCACTATGGCTAGACATTCCTTTTCTACAGCTGCGTAGCATTCCTCCCTGGGCTGGAGCCTATGACTGAGATAAACCACTGGGTGCTCTTATCCCTCTGAAGAACTCTGGCTAAGTACAGCCCCCACACCATGGTTTGAAGCATCCACCTGCACAACAAATTATTTGCTGTAATCTGCACTGGCTAACACAGGGGGGTCCTCCCAAGGCTTCTTTAAACTTCTGGAATGCATGCTCACATGCTGGGGTCCACACTACCTTATCTGGCCTGTTCTTCCTTGTCAGGTCTGTGAGAGGAGCAGCTATGGTACTATAACTGGGGACGAACTTTCTGTAGTACCCTGCTGTCCCTAAAAATGCTCTCACCTGCTTTTTAGTAACAGGTGCAGGCCATGCTTGAATGGCTTCCATTTTGGCAGGTTCTGGCCTTATCTTACCACTTCCCACTCTATGTCCTAGGTAGGAGACCTCTGCCATACCCTCCTGACATTTGCTTGGCTTAATTGTCAACCCTGCCTTCTGTGGTCTGCCCAGCACCTCCAGGATATGCTGAAGATGCTCTGGCCAGGAATGACTGTAGATGGCAATATCATCCAGGTAAACAAGGGCAAACCCTCCTGCTAGGATATGATCTACCAGCCTCTGGAAAGTCACTGGGACATTCTTCATCCTAAAGGGCATCTTTGTGAACTCATACAAGCCAAAAGGAGTCACAAAGGCTGACTTCTCTCTAGCACTGGGAGTCATGGGCCCCTGCCAGTAACCCTTGGTAAGATCAATGGTTATAAGATACTTAGCCCCACCCAGCTGCTCTAGGGCCTCATCTGTCCTAGGCATGGGGTAAGCATCCATCTTGGTGTGACTATTTAATTTCCTGTAGTCCACACGGAACCTGGTGCAGCCATCCTTCCTTGGCACCAGCACAACTGGAGAGGCCAAGGGACTGTTGGACTCTTGAATCACCTCTAGTTCCAACATCTCCTGTACCTCCTCCCTCAGAGTCTGTTTGACTCTCTCAGGCACTCTATAAAAGGCCTGCCTAATAGGCCTTTGGGGTCCTGTATCCACCTGGTGCTGCACTAGGTGGGTGCACCCTGGTTTCCCAGTGAACATGTCCCCAAATTCCTGCAACACTGCTCAAATTTCTTGAACTTGGGTAGTAGATAGCTGCTGGGACATTGCTACCCCTTCCACCGAGCTGTCAGCCTGAGCCTCACTGAGGAGATCAGTCCCTAGATCTCCCTCAAACTCCTCCTACAATCCACTGCAAATGCTCAGCACAAGGGCCTCCCTATCATGGTAAATTTCATCATGTTAACATGGTACAATTTGTGCCCCTGCCATCTGCCTAGCAGTTCCATCATGTAGTTAACATCACTTACATTTCTTACCACCTTGTAGGGTCCATCCCAAGCTGCTTGCAGCTTGTTGTGTCTGACAGGAATGAGAACCATTACCTGCTACCCCACAGCATACTCTCTAGCTCGAGCATTCCTGTCATACCACACCTATTTCTGTTGTTGGGCTTCTGCCAGGCTCTTCTGGGCCAAGCCAATGAGTTCCCTGAGCCTTGTCCTGAGGTTTAGGACATATGCCACAACAGACTCCTTGTGAGACTCACACTCACCTTCCCATTCATCTCAAATTAAATCTAGAGGTCCCCTCACCCTATGCCTATACAGCAACTCAAAGGGTGAAAAATCTGTGCATTCCTGGGGAACCTCTGTGTAAGCAAACAACAGATGGGGCAAATATTTGTCCCACTCCCTCTTAAACTGATCTGCAAATGCCACATGTACTTGATTGTAGAGTTTAACCTCTCAACAAGACCATTAGTCTGGGGATGGTAGGGGGTGGTCTTCATGTGCTTCACCCCACAGGGCTTCTAGAGACAAGCCAGCAGGTCTGATATGAAACTAGCACCTCTGTCAGTCAGTATTTCATTTGGGAAACCTACCCTACTGAAAATCTCTAACAAAGCATTTGCCACCTTCTCTGCCTCAATGGAGGACAAAGCCACTGCCTCAGGGTATCATGTAGCATAATCCACTACCACTAGGATATACCTTTTCCCTGTGGAACTTGGGGTACTCAGAGGACCCACAGTATCCATAGCTACCCTCTGAAATGGCTCCTCAATCACAGGGAAAGGCATCAAAGGAGCTCTCACCTTGTCTCCTGTCTTGCCTACCTTTTGGTACTGCTCACAGGTCCTGCAGTACCCTGTTATATCTCTGGAAATTCCAGGCCAATAGACATTCTGCATAATACACCTCTTTGTACGTTTTATGCCCATATGACTTGCAAAGGGAATATCATGGCTATGGCTAGAAGCACTAGGTGGTAGGCTCTAGGCACTACCAACTGCTGTACTCTCTCACCTTCTACCCCTCCCTCAGGGTTCCACTCTCTGTATAGTAACCATTTGTCCCATTATACAGATTCCCCCTTTCCTTGAGAATCAGGTGCCTCCCTAGCTACCTGCCTCAGGCCTTGCAATGTAGGGTCTGAGACCTGAGTCTGTCTCAACTCTGTCCTTGTAACCCTTCCCAGCTCCCTTTCCACAGGAAGTCTGGCATCTTCTGACAGTGCTGCCTTACTGTCAGCCTGGGTACTACTACTCACCTCTACCTTTGCAGTCACTCTGTCCAAGGGACCATCAGCACAGCTGGCTCACCTTCAGTCTCCCAGCTACAACGTAGCTCACTTGCTGAAGTAACCATCTCACCAGTCCTGGCTGCAAGTATGCAGTCTGTCTGGGTCTCCCCCAGGCTACCAGACCCACATGCTTGCCTCTTAGTCTGACTGCGTGTAACTGCATAAGCACATGGTACTGCTTCATCCAAATCCTTCCCTATCAGGGCAGCTGCAGGATGGTAGTTTAGTACCCCTGCTGTCTCAAGACAACCTACTATTGACATTTTGTATTTCCCACTTATTGGCTCCCTCAACTTTGGTTCCCCACCTTGCCTCTGTGGACACCTGTATGCCACATGGCCCCACTGGTTGCATTCAAAACATTTAACCCTAGCTCCTGGACATGTACCTGGACTAGTGGCTTCCCCTGCTACTGGCAGATTCTGTTGGGGTAGTCTGTGCTGCCCACCATGGGTTCCTTTAGACCCATGAGCAGTACTGGGGGTCCCCTTCCTGTGCAGGGCTGCCCTACTTGCCAGGCATAGGTCTCCATTTTCCCTATCTCATCTGAAGTAGCATATTGTCTATCAGCTAACTAGATCCTCATGTCCTCAGGCAAAGTGTTAAGGGCTTGTTCCCTCACCAAAAGGTCTGCCAGCCCTTCAAAAGTGGTGACCTGACATCCACTCACCCACCTATGGAAATAAGTGCTCAATTCAGCAACATATTCACATACACTTTCACCTGCCTTGCGTCTATGCTCACAAAACCTTTTCCTATATGTTTCAGGTGTTAGCTTAAACAGACATTTCTTTACAGCAGTATAACCAAAACATGCAATGTCAGACATTTTGGACAGCTTTTCCCTTTGGCCTTTCTGCTTTCCCAAAGGTATTCACCAAATGCCTCACTGCTGTAGTTGCCTTTTGCAGGCTTCAAGAGATCCAAGTATTTCTTTACTTGGACAACCTTCTGATTAAGGCCTCCTCTCTAGAGATCCTGTTGTCAAATCTTAAGTTTGTAATTTCTCATCTTCAAAGTCTAGGGAAGCTCAAGAAATAAGGAGATACTCGGATTTTGGATGCAGGCCTTTAAGGAGAATACCAATAAAAATACTGAATATTATATCTATAAAGTACCAGAAAGTATCCTAAGAACTAAGCCAATATGGGATGGAGAAAGGAGATTCTGCTGATATGTATGACTGCAATTAAGGATATAGACAAAAGGCAAGGGGGGGTTGGAATTTATTGAAAAAAAACTGGCAAATCAACCAAGGTATCAGGAGCAGATAACTAGAGAGGGAAAAATGATAGAATGTGAAGACGTCAAGAATTTTTTTGGACTGCAGATTACAGATTGCCTAACATATCAAGGACTGATATCAGAGTATAAACAAATAAATAGGGGGGTTCTAAATGAAAGACCAGCCCTGGTAGAGGTTTTAGTGGAATCTAGAACAGAAGCTGCCATTAAAAAAGGAATATTTAGTAGTGCATATAAAATATTGCATGGTAACTATAAGAATCAATCAGGGGAGGTTAGAAAGGATTGGGAAGAGAGACTGGATAAGCAATTTCCAAAGAAACAATGGGAGGATATATGTATGTCTCCCAAATATGCAACAAAATCAAGAAGATTTAGGATTTTTGCTTGGAAATGTTTATATAGATATTTTTATACCTCAAGTAGACTCCAAAGAATCCTCAAGTAGACAGCAAATGTTGAAGGTGTGACAGGGAAGAAAGAGGTAATAGGGAACAGATTTTATGGGATTGTGGCGAGATGGTGGACTTTAAGAATTCCCTGCGGGATACGCTGTCGGATACGCTGGGTGGGCAGATTAGTGTGATGAGGGAAATGATTTTTTCTGAGCTATGATAAAGAATCAGAATTGTCTAGATATGGTAAGGCCTTGCTGTGTGTAATTGTGGTGGCTGCCAAAAAAGCAATTACTAGAAACTGAAAAATAAAATCCAAGCCATCTGTACTAGAAGTAGCGAATATAGTAACAGAGATAAAACAACTGGAACTGTGATCTTTAGAAAAGGGTAGGAGCAAACTACAGAGAAAAAATGGGATTTGTGTGGACAATACATAGGTTCATAGGTTCATAGGTAGGTACTAGGCTATTGGCCCTAGGGCCTATATAAGCCTAGCCAAAAAGGTACCCTGGCTTTCGCCACCCAAGAAAATTATTTTTCTGTGCCCCTGTCGAGCAGAGCCACAGAAGTGATCCCCAGGGTGAATTTCCTATCTCCATCCAATCATCAAGATTTTTCTTGAAGAGTGCTAATGAGGAGCTTTGTTTGATATAGATAGTTTGTTCCAGAGCATGGGAAGTCCCTGGGACAGGAATCTATCCCTCCAGCATGTTCTGTTTATTGTGGTGATAAGGTTTAGGTCCCTAGAGCGTATAGTTTGGAGGGATTTCTTTAAGTGGAGCAAGTCCAACAGCTCTGGGTTTGACATAGCTTTGTATGCTAGGCAGAGATCGCCTCTGAGTAGGCGATATGTGACAGAGTAAAGCTGGAGTTTTTTGAGATGGTCTGCATATGGCATCAGTTTGAGGCTGGTAATCCTCTTTGTGAGGTATTTTTGCTGCCTTTCCAGTTGTTGTAGATGTCTTGTGAGGTACATACCAAAAGGGGCATTGTACTCTACAATGGGTCTAATGAGTGACAAGTAGAGGGGAACAATGACCTCTTTTTTCCTGGATGAGAAATCTTTTGTGATGAGGTGTGCCACGTAGAAGGATTTCCTGATTACTTGTGGTGATGATCAAAGGAGAGACTACTGTCCACCTGTGTCCCAATGTCTCTTATCACACTTTCGGTGTTACATAGACTACCGTCTATGTGGTAGTTCATTGGTATAGAGTCTTTACCAAAAGGGATGACAATGCACTTTTTGGTATTGAGTTTGAGGCTATGGCTTTGACACCAGGCATCTGTCTCAGTGAGGCCCTTTTGTAGGATGTCCACATCGTTAGGAGTTTCCTAGTTTGCAGTCATCTGCAAACTTCGTTAACCAAAGACCTTCTGTGTTAGCCTGTACTTCAGAGAAGTAGATACTAAACAGGAAAGGACCCAGGACTGAACCCTATGCTACTCCACTTGTCACTGGTTTGAAGTCGGATTTGTTGTCTGCTACTTTCACAGTGTGGGTTCTGTCAATGAGCCATTTGGCAACCCATCTTGTGACATAGGAATGTATACCTAGTTTAATGAGTTTATCTATAATTCCAGAGTGGGGGATGGTGTTGAAAGCCTTGGCGAGATCTAGATAGGTTGTGTGAACCACCTTACCCTCATCTATTGCTTTGATGACCACTTCAAAGAAGTCTATGAGGTTTAGGAGGCATGATCTGCCTTTTACAAATCCAAACTGGGTGGGGTCCAGAGTTTGGAGATTACCGATGTCATTGTTTATATGTTCCATGATGATACGTTCCATAGCCTTGCAGACCAGGCTCATCAGGCTAATGGGGAGGTAGTTTCCAGGGTCCGTGGTGGCTTCCCCCTTTGTGGAGTGGGATGACCATCATTGTGTGCCATTCAGTGGGCCTGAGGTAAAGCTATGATTGAACATGGTACTTAGGTGGGGTGCCAGTTCATTCTGTAGTTCATGTAGAATGCAGCCTGGGATATTATCAGGTCCCATGGATGCTGTGTTCTTGGTTTGGAGGGTGTGTTTTATACCTGTGCAGCAGTGATTACAGGAACTTTGCATTCTTCCAGTATAGAGATGGGCCCTTTAGGGAGTGAGAGGGGGGTAAAGTTATCACTGAACCTATCTGCCAGGATGTTGGCAATATCAGTTGGTTCTGTATATCTAGTGCCATTGTGCTGTAACTCAGAGCAGATCTGAGTGTTGCCATTGAGATTCTTGACATAGCTATAGAATGCTTTGTGGTTGTCTTTAGAATCAGTGGCGATTTTATTTTTGTAACTAGCTTTGAAGGATTTTATGAGGGATCTCAGCTTCTTACTGAGGCTGACCACGGAGTTCCTCCATTCATGAGATTTTACTTTTTTTTTGCAACAGCTTATTTCTTCTGTTGTAGTTTGTTTAAGGCAGGGGACCACCAGATTGGCTTCCTTTTTTAGGAGGATAGCATCTTGGTTCTGTTAGGGATTGCACAAGGCATGCACTCATGTAAGTGCTTATAAAGTGCATTTGTGCAGGATTTAGCAGTTGTACCTCTATTGTCCGTTTGCATGGCTGTCATGAAGTTTGCCACTTCTGTCTTAAGAAGCATGAACTTGGTTTTGGAGAAATTTTTACGGTGGTTTCTCTAATGTGGAGTGAGGGCGGGATGTGGATGTCTAGGGTGATTAGCTTGTGGTCTGATTAGATCTGACCCACGATGAATTGACCTCTGGTGTGGAACACTGGTTGCCCATGTTGGTAATGACCAGGTCTAGGATATTGCTGCCCCTGGTGCGGGTGTGGATAAGTTGATCCAAGGCATTGGAATTTATGAATTCCAGAAAATGTTGAGCAAAAGTGTTGGTACATGAGTAGTTTTCCCAGTTAATGGTGGGGGTAGTTGAAATCACCCATTATTAGTGTTAGGTTGTACCCTAATATTTTCCAGTGTATCAAGAAATGAGGAGTGGAATCCTGGGGCATGGTGGGGGATCTGTAGCAAGCTACACTTTGAATTGCAGTCTAGCCCAGAGTTAGTTGCACTTGGATAATCTTGGATGCATTATGCTGAGCAACTAGCCTGGAGGTGTGGATATCCTTAATGAATATGGACATGCCTCCACCTTTAGTGTTTCAGTCCAGGTTAGGTGGCCAAAATGCGTGGTATGAATTATAGTCTGGTATTGCAGGGGTGCACCTTCTGTGTGGAGTCTGCATGTCCTCCCCGTGGTCGAGTGGCATTCGAAAGACATGTGTAGAATGGGCTTGCCTTCATTGAAGGTTGGGCGTTGAGCTGGCACCTGTAAAAATCTACTGCCAATTATTAGTGGACCGGAGTTCTGCTGTGGTGACCCCTAACTGGGAAAAGCCAAAAGAAGAACAACTAAAACAATGCAGGGGTGCTTTCTGGAGCCCTGAGCCAGGTCTCTATCACTGCACAGATGTCGATGTTTTCCATTTTAAGGAATGCCTCGAGTGAGTGCATTTTGAGATTTAGACTTCTAGCATTGAGTAACATTACCCTCAGATTTTGCTTGTTTGTACTTGTTATAGTGGTGAATTTGTCATTTGAATCTTGCCTAAAAAAGGCACTATATGGGTGGCAAGAGCCTTAGCCAGTATCCAGAATTCCAAGGGTGACAGGTGCAGGCCATCTCTGGCAAAGCATCATGGTCTGTCGATCATGTCATCCGAGGCAGACAGATACTGGATACCCTTAGAATAACACCAGAAGCTTTGCCAATTGTTGAAGTCAATCATTTTGTCCTTGTATGGTGGTATCATTCTGGGTGATGGCAGGATGCTACTCAGGGCTGGGGTCATACCTGCATGGGCTACAAGATCGGACATCTCCTCCATGTCTCTTTTCATGTAGCCAGGGAGGTACATCTCAGGTCATTCACACCAACATGGACAATTACAGAGTCATATTTGTACTTGTTGTGGAATGACCTGAGTGTGTGCATTATGTGGTGGATCCTGGTACCTGACAGGCAGCTGACAGTAACCTTCTCCTTGTTAGCCTGGTGAGTGGAATATCAGTGTGCCTGACTATAAAGTCACCTATGACTAGAGTGTTGGGTATGTTGTTATGCCTTATGGACTGCGGTTGAGTGGCACACTGAGTTTGTAGGCTATGTGTCATTTGGGTTGTGTTGGGGGGGGTGGAGGTTGCTTGGTTTTTTGCTTTGGAGGTACCTGTTGCTTGGGCAGATTTTTATTGAGAGCCTCAGCAAATGTAGGTGTTTGTTTTGTGTTTCTATGTGTGTGTTTTGGTGGTGTAGGTTTGAGGGACTATGTGATGAGTGTGGTGTGGTGCAAGTATTTACTTTCTCCTCTTGACTGTCTAGTCCAGTCTTGAGTGAAGAGAGCTTTGCTTCCAGTTTGGCTTTTTTTTTTTTTTAGATATGCTACCTAGTGCTTACCACTCTTAGTGATAAGCTAGAAGGCTTCTCTCCAACACAGAAAGGCTTGGGGGCTCAGAAACTTACAAACAGTCATGGATACAGCAAATCTGTATTTGGACTACACTACTTACAGGAAAGGCAAGAAACAAGCTTAGAATTTTTTTTTTGTAAAGTGGAAAGGGAGATAGGTGGAGCAGAAGATAATTCAAGGTTAAGAAACTAAGTGGGTTGGCCTTTTCAAATGTTCTCCCTGTATTAGGTAGAATGAGGTAATGACACTAGACTGGGAGGAGTGTCCCAGATCAAATTTACAGTAGGGGTGGGCAACTGCAAAGCCACCAAGTATAAGAACAGGATACCAATAGGGAGGGACTGTGGGAAACAAAAATCAGAACAAACAAACCCAAACAGATGCTTAACAAATGTAGAAAATTACCAGTTAATACCTCACACACAGTGAAACTAGCTAGAAAAGTATGCAGCAGACAATAAAAGTGCTATAAATAACTTGTAAAAATAAGAGAGAAACAGGATACTTAATGTTATGCATCACAGATCAGTTTGCTCAGTGCCCTTCCTCCGATTAGCTCAGTGTGAAATGGCAGAAACACAAGTATGAGGTCTGAAAGAAGGTAGGACTTAAATGAGCTATGTAATGTTTCACTGAAAAATGATTTGGTAGATTATAAGTGATGTATAATATTTGCAACTGGGATTGTGTTAGTATGGTTTGTGATATAAAATGCTTGTAACTAGGACTGTGTCGGTGTGGTTTGGTTTCATTAATATAAATGTATGATTGCTTGTGTTATAAATGATGGTTTAATAAAGATGTTTCTTGTTATAAATAAAAAAGTCTAGGGTTCACAATAAATGACACAATGTCTTTTCTGAACCCTTCTAAGGAACAAGTCTTTCTGGGTTGCAGGATTCAAATGGTGCCTATGTTGACATCCCTGCCTCCCTCCAAGGCTTTAACTCTGATTTCATTCTTCCGAATGCTTCTCCCATTGACATCTGTTTCAGCCAGGGAGTTTCTAAGAGCTCTGGGTTTCAGGCATCCACCACTCCTATGATTCCACTAGCCAAACTCCTCATGAGAAAGTTTCAGTGGTATATGAAATCAGTTTGGCTTCAACATGCTCATCCCCTAGATTTTGTAGTTCCTGTTCTACCTTGCCTTCAGAAGGAACTTCATTGGTGGATTCAGCAGTTATCTCCAAATCCAAGGCTATCTAGTCATCCTCCTCTTCCCTCTCAGGAACTCTTCACAGATGCCTCTAATGTGAGATAGGGGACTATGGTCACCTCGCCAGCAGATAGAGCACACCACAGTCAAAGAAATGAGAGCTTTTCTGCTGGCTTTTCAGGCCTTTCATACTGTTTTCTCTCCAGGGCCTTCCAAGATGTTCACAGTCAATACCACAGGGATGTGGTATATAAACAAAAATGGAGGGACAAGATCTTATCTCCTTTGCCAGTTGGATCTCTTGGTTTGGGATCTTGCTGTCCAGTATCAAGTGACTATTCAGGCAACATACATCCCTTCAGGTCAGAACACAGTGGCAGACATACTGAGTAGGTCCTTAACTCAGTCACATGAATGGATGCTTCACAGGGATGTGTTTCTGGACATTGTGCACCAATGAGGTATTCTTCAAGTAGATCTTTTGCCTCCACTCTGAACAGACAGCTTCCTGGATTTTGTGCCAGAGTCCAAGGTCCTCTGGTGTGGAAGGTGGATGTCCTATCCTTTTCATGGAGGGGGGTGTTTCATTATGCATCCCCTCCCCTTCCTCTCATTCCAAAGATCCTGTGCAAGATTCAACAGGACACTCCCAAAATTTTCTTGGTGACTCCCTTTAGGCTGCAACAGCATTGGTTCCCTCTTCTACTGTATCTGACCAAGGGCAATTACCACAAGGTACCTCACAGGGTGGAGTTACTCACAGAAGACAAGGGATTCCTCATTCAACCCCACCTGCCTACTCTTCAACTGACACTGTGGATGACAGGATTTTGATCCCTCATAGACACCTTTTTAGTGAGGAAGTGCTGAGGGTCCTGCAGGAGGCCAGGAAACCCACTACTAGTAAAACCTACTTATCCAAATGGAAAAGGTTTTCTGTTTGGTGTCATCTTATAACCTCGCCCCACTTAATGTGGATGTTCCTTTGGTTCTCTCTTATTTATGTATGTTGCTAAATAATGGTTTGGCCTATTCTTCTATTAAAACCCATTTATAAGCTATCTCTTCTCATCTGCCTTTATCTCCGCCTTTAGCTTCTGGATTTGAGGTTAAGCAATTCCTTAATGGCGTCTTTCATATTAGACCTCACAGGAAACTTGTTTCTCCTTCCTGAGATCTTAACTTTGTTTTGGAAAAGTTGATTCATGCTCCTTTTGAGCCTGCTGGTTCAGCTTATTTGCAACATTGTTCTTGGAAGACAGTTCTTTTATTAGCCATCACTTCTGCCAGATGGATGTCTGAGTTGCAAGCCCTTATGGCCTGTCCTCCCGTTTTGGTTTTTCATAAGGACAGGGTGTCTTTGCGTACTAATCATTCCTTTATGCCTAAAATGGTTAATGAGTTGTCACTTAATCAGACTATTAATTTACCTACCTTTTTCCCCTCTCCACAATCTAACAATGAGAGGGTCCTACATACCTTGGATGTGCAAAGACAACTCAGATTAGGAAATCTGATCAATTGTTTGTTTCCTTTCATCATAGATCCCTAGGATTAGTGTATCCAGGCAAACTACTTCTTGGATCTCAAAGGCTGTTTCCTTTTGTTATACCTTCCATGACAAGAGCCTTCCTTCTTCTGTAAAGGCTCATTCTGCTATAGCTGTGGCTTCTTTTTGGAGCTTTTTTCAAAGGGTTTGATACTACTACTATTTTAGAAGCAGCTACCTGGACTTCTGTGCATACATTCACCAAGCACTGCAGGTTGGATAGCATCTCTAGAGCTAGAGTTGGTTTTGCTGGGGCTATTCTCCATGGTTTCTTAGAGGGCTGCCCTGTTTCTTTCTCCTCCCAGGTTTCCTCTTGAGCATTGGCAGTCTCCCATATGTAAGGAATACTGCAACAGTGAATGCAAGGACATAGTACAGTTGTGCAAAATCTTACCATAACGTAGAAGTCCTTGCCTTCACTGTTGCAGTATTCAATCCCTCCCTCCTTCCTCTAGTCCTTTTCTTCCTGGATGTTCAGGTTACCTTCTACAGTTTCTTAGACTGGTGTTCCTACTAGGGCAATCAGGTCTGAGGATGATATGTCTGGATGTCACTTTTATGGCCCATGCAATGCAGGGACAGTACATATGACGTCCAGTGTGCCATAAAACTTTAATAGGCTTTGGTATACTTTCAGATGTCAGGCTTTCATGATAGAGAAAACCCATACATAAGAAATACTGCAAAAGTGAAGACAAGGACATCTGTTGTTATGGTAAGATTTTACACAACTGTACTTTCCCAGGGTTGCTATATGCAGGTCATGCAATGTCTAAGAAAGAAAAAGTTCCAAACAGTGCTGAAACCATAGTAGCTTATATTTATGGTAACTGTGCAGTGCATTTGGTGTGTGTGTGTGTGTATGTGTGTGTGTGTGTGTGTGTGTGTGTGTGTGTGTGTGTGTGTGTGTGTGTGTGTGTGTGTGTGTGTATGTGTGTGCGTGTATGTGCATGTTTGTGTGTGTGTGTGTGTGTGTGTGTGTGTGTGTGTGTGTGTGTATGTGTATGTGTGCTCATGCGTTCGTACTCATTCAGAAAACAAAGCTCTGCCTCCCAGTTGTCTCTGATTTTGCAGAACATAATTGATTTTTGCACCATACTTTTTGCCATCCCTTGTAAACTGTTTGATTTTCTGATAAGTCAATGAAAATTAAAGTTAGCCAATAATGTCAGTAAGCTTCATAGTTCTAATTGTTGGAAAATGCATGACTAGACAAGATCTGAGTTGTCTGACTCTCATCTGCCCCGATTTAACAGAACAGTTCTGAATTTGCCTTATATGTTTACTAGTTCTTGTAAAATATTTGATTTTTCTCTGAAATCACTAAGGATTACATTCAGTCAGTAAAGTCAGTCATTAGAGTTTTATAGTTTTAATTGTTCAGAAAATGCATGTTAATGCAATACCTGCTACATTTGCTTTTTAAATTATTTAGAATCATTGAATCACACTTGACACAAAGTATTAATGCTCCCTGTAGTCAGAAATACAGCTTTTGATTCTACATCTCAGTACTGCAGCACAGTGTGATAGTTCACATTTCTTGAGACTTCTCATAACCAGCTGTCCTGGCTAATGACAAGAAAACTAAACATATATCTTTTTAAGTGTTACCCACCTTCTTTAGAATAAAAAGTGCATATTTCTGCAAATGTTTAAAGCATTTAGCCTTGCACTTAATAATTATGGGCAGGATTCACAAAACCTCTGTGTAAGAGTTAACATGTCTTACATGGAGGTTGCAGTTAAACGGTATGACGTCAGCTGCCATGCATATTCATGAGGGCATGCTGAATCACACCCTAGGCCAATATGGTCCATGTAGGAAAATAGGGGGCGTGTTCGAATGGTGAGTTCTGCAAAGGGACACGCCCCCAGAAGAGTCAGAGTCCTGAAAGTAAACTACCATGAGCGAGTCCGCGGAAATGTCAAGAAACACAACACCACACATGCCCCCACAGACTATAAACCCAACTGTAATGTAAAACGTAAAAATAACAGTTTAATTTTTTTTTATAATTTCAAAAATATTTGCCCGTAGTTGCGCTCATTTGCGTGGGTATGCCCTTCGCTCAGCCACAGTTAGCAGTCATTGAAAAGCATATAAGATCTAAATATGCAAATTAAGCCAAGTAGCAATAGCGTAGCAGTAGAGACGTTGGCCAAAGTGGAGGTAGCCATGGTTCAAGCCCCCACAACATCATTTTCTATTTGTAGTTAAAGAAGCATGAAACAATCCCCTGACACACACATATATATATATATATATATATATATATATATATATATATATATATATATATATATATATATATAAAACTATAATTTAAGTAAAATGTAATGAAATGGGCCATGTATTTTTGAAGAAATCTGACACAATAAAATAAAAAAAAATTTTATAAGTGCTCATAGCTGAGCAGTGCTCTAACAAGCTGAGTATGACTGCCCGCAGGTGAGCAGCAGTTTAACACATTTAAAATGGGTGCCCGTGGCTGAGCAACACTTCACACAGTGTAATATGCATGCTCATAGCCAAATAACGCGTAACCCAGCGTAAGCAGTTTGCGCAGAGCTGCGCAGCGCGCCAACCGGCTTACCGACGAGCAACGTTGAGCAAGCTGTATGAAAACCACCTTTACACAGACACACCTCCTAGCCTGTCTAGACAGTAGTAAAATAAAAAAAAAGCAATGGCCAGACTCGAACCCAGGATACCGTGCACCATAGTCAAAGTACTAAACAACTAAGCCATGACAGTTGTACTGATAAATGCAGTATTAGCATATATATAGGAATGAATGGAAATACAAGCATGACAAAGTAGGTTTTTATAAGCTGATACATGTCCAAAATGGCCAATCCCAGATAAGCGCGGGAAAACTGGCATATATAAGCCTCATAGGCGGGAATACACAGCATAACTGATTGTGGAACCCACTTGCAGTCAGGATGGCAGGTGTAGGAGAGGGCAGTCACTTCCGAGCACAGAGGTGGGGTGTTGAGGAGTCCAAATATATGGTTTGGCTCCTAGTCCACGATCATGAGGCTCAACTCATGCAGGGCCAGGTTCACTGGGGTGCATACAAGGCAGAGGCATGGAACCGGTTGGCACATGATCTCACCAGTGCCACAGGCATACCAAGGACTGGTAAACAGGTCCATCACCATCATGCAGACCTGAAGAGATGTAAGCAGGACCAACTGAACCGTTGGATCCAGGAGGCCTGGCAAATGCCCAATGCCCCACTACTGAGTAAGTATCCATGTAATTAAGTATGTAAGAAATTATCTTAGCCTATATTATGGAGATGTATATTCCAATATTACTTCATTTATATCACAGCTGCAGGTGTCCGTTCTATGAATCAGTGAGCCTATGCTGATAGGCTGGTGCGGTTGCGCCACCAGGCAGGTTAGTAATTATTTTGCTGGAATTGTGATAGAATATAAGTGAGACAGCTTGTAAAAGAGTTCAGTGTTGTCACATATTAATAAAGTTCAAATAAGCCTAGAAGAAAGATTCTGCTAGTACTGTATGATTAGATAAGTGATGCAGCCTGTAATCCAGAAATAAACATTAAACAAGTGTGAAGTAGAGATTTTCTACCTGTATTGTAATATCAGATAACTGCTTCAGCCTGAAAATGACTGGTGAATAATCTACAGAGGATAGACATGTGTCAAATACATCACCTTTTAAAATCTGCCATATGAAATAAGTGAGTCTGTTGGAAAGGATTGTTGTAACAAGTAAGAAATGTTAATAACACCTAGAATTCAGTACCATCATGAATTGTAAAAATAAAACAAGTGAGAGTGTGAGAAAGAGGTATGAATCGACCAAGAAAGCTGTAATAAGTCTGGAATAAAGTTATACTGCAGTCAGTACATTATGAAATGAATGAGACAGCCACAACCAAAGAGTGAAATGGGTTTAATAAAGTACTGAACCTGGAATGTGTCTGTCCCACAATTTGGATATGTTGCTGTACCCTTGCAATATGGAGATAGTATGGTTGTATGAAATACTGAACATCCACAGTTGTCTAGAGCCATATAAATCAAATGTAGCAGGATGCTGTACCTGAACACAGCCAGATATGAACATGTATGAATAAAAATGGAATGTATATTAATGTAGCAGTAACATTCCCACCACCAACATTCCTAAGGTTACATATAGGAAACTGTACTAAGACATGTAGGGTATATATATCTGCAGCTACTAGAAATGTATAGCATATGTATAGGTAGTTTAAGTTGTTAATGTAATATTTCTTCACCCTATCCTATTTCACAAATAATGCCATTCCACACCAAACTGGGTATGTGTATTCACAATTAATTCCCATGGACATTTGTCCTGTTGGCTCATACATATCTGCATGTACATTGATGCATGTGCCCTGTTCACATATCCAAACCTGATGGCCTGTTGCCATCAATCAACCCTGCATGCTGTTGGATTGTGTACTGTTGTTCTAAATATGCATGTGTTATGCTTGCTGTTCAATGTTTGGAATTCATGGGTGTTTGGTTAATGGGAATACTGATGCATGCTGTTACAACTAATTTTGAATGGTGTTGTTTGTTACTAACCCAAAATGTCATAAAATACTGCTAAACATAAGACAACAGGGAAGGCGGGTTTCAGCGGACCCACCTCTCCCACCTCAGCTGGCAAGTGCACCTGGCACTAGTGCCCAGGCCGGAACCTCCTCTGGTGGCCCTGTGCCAACTTCAGGTGGAAGCACTGCAGAGGATGGGGCTCATCCCCCCTCTGCAAGCGTGGCCAGAGGAGAACGTCCACTCACCCTCCAAAGTGTCCAGTCTGTGGTGCGTAGCGAGATCAGGCATTCTGTGCTTGAACCCCTATGTCAGCTTGAGGCATGGGTGGCTCAACTCATGGGTGTGCCTGCCCATCCTATACAGCACCCAGCACAGCCTCATCCTGGGCAGTGAAGGCGCAGTGGAAACTGCCCATGGTTGGGGATCTCAGTTCCACTGTTGCCATCTGTGGGCTCATGGGCTCGCGATATCCAAACATCCATCCCCGTCAATTGTGTTTCCCCCTCACATGTGTCATACTCTGCCCCTGTATGCGTCTTGTTTGTCTTGTCTGTTAACCTCCCCAACCTACCTCCCCAAATATACTTAGTTCCTGTACCTCACATTCCACTCTCACGTGAAAAAAAAAATAAAAAAAGGGCAATCTGGTCCTACAAAAAAATTACGCCCCATATATAGCTGACCATTTTGCAGACATGTCTGCTGGACATGTCAACTGATAATTAAAATTGGCTGTACAACATATTTTGTTGTCCTCACCCCTCTCTCAGGGTTGGAAGGTTTCAAATTTCACACCAAATTACACACATATGCACAGCTGTTGCTGATAAAGAAATGGGCAGCTATGGGCCTTCCCTACATCCTTCCTGAAAATCCTGAGCTTGTTTTCCTACTGTCCTACCCTCTTTGTGCCCCCTTTTTCATCACTTTCCTATCTCCCCATTTTCTTTTCTTTAAAAGAAATTAACGCGGGTGTTAGCGAGAGTATGCACTTTTAAGCAGTAGTCAGCGGGTGTGCGCTTGTATGCGCTTAGCTAAGCGACTGTGCGCATGCATGAGCATCGTGCAAACCCACTTACAACTGCTTAAAAGTGCCTTAATCACTCTGAATGACAAGGCCTGTAGTCTGCTCAGCAGACAAATAAAATTCCCCTGTCAGTCTTGAACCCAGGACCTTGGAAACACTAGCCTGCATGACTTACCACTAAGCCATGACTGATATACAAGAGCTTTGTGCTGAAAGCAATATATCATGAAATAGAAGGACTGAATGTAAAGGGAATATAGGAAGGCTATTACACAAAGCTTGTTTCTTGTATCTTTACTGGCAATTCTTGTGGAATTGCATTACATTAGTGTGATAAGAGAAACAGCCATGCTAGTAGGTAATAATGTTACAGTAGCACCTTGCAAACCCCACAGAGTATCAGAGCAGGATAAACACCGCCATATTTGAATAGGTAAGAGGCCAGACCTCCCAACTGTGACTGATTTACAGGGATATCCCTGATTTGCAAACAAATGTTAACGGTGCCCCACTGACTCCCTGTGAAATGTACTAACAGTAGGCAGAAAGGTGGGGAATCCCACGTAATGGTAACTGTCAATAAATTAAAGTAGACACTACTTGCATGTCAGAAATGGTGTAGTAATACATATGCTCAAAATACCCCACAGTCGCAACTGCAGAATATCTGAAATATATCACGGGTGTATCCCACTAATATGTACCATTCCCTGAGGCTGCTCAAATATATACCTGAGAGTATCTGAGGCCTGCAAGTGTCAGAAACACACAGGCATATCAGCCTGTCTGCTGTTACACACTCTGCGAATAGCTGTAGAACTGCTTCCACAAGCACACCCTCATGTAGGAGTACAACCCAGAAATATCAAAGGATGTAGCCATATAATAAACTAAGGACAGTATAGCAGTTTACAAGCACTGCATGTGCCTGATATTCATAACTGTTAGTACAAAGTACAAGGCCCCACTACTGCTCAGCAGCAAAATAAGATACCCTTGTACGTGTCAAACCCCACACCTTGGCCTCACCAGACTGCATGCAGTGCCACCAAACCACACCAAACATATAGGCAGTTGCTGCTGAAAGAAATATATCATGCATTACAAGGAGTGAATGTAAATGGAAAATAGGAAAGCCATAGCAACACATTCCAGTAAAGACAAATAGCAGGCCTTCAAGAAGTGAATGTAAAGGCTAAATAGTGAAGCCATAGCAAGAAATTGCAAGAGCTACTGTTGTATACCAGTTAATCCACAAGTCCCACAGGAAAGTACATACTCCCATGTAAACAGTATTAGTATTATTAGATGTGAGTTAACATACACACTGAGAAGAATGAACTGGAAGAAGCAACAGTCAGGTTTCAGTACAACATGCATTTCAGTGGCTACAACACAGCCTTAGATATGAGAGACATACCAACCTTTTGACTCACACAACAGTGTCCACAGCAAGCATGGTCCCCACCTTGAAAAACTGAAAGGCCTAGACCTACCTAACCTAACATTTTATAGCACTGTCCTGAAATCACAGTGAGAACTGCAATTACCACACAGCAGGCTCATGCAATTAGTAAATGCTGGCCAACAATTGGTGCAGAGGCCATCACATGCACATGTGCAGATGCCTACAAAAGCAGCCTGTACTCCCAGTCCACACATGCAATAATATCATTGCAGCAACTGGAGGGAGAGAGAGAGAGACACCAAAAAAAAAGCCATCAAGACAGCAGCAAGCCAGCCAGCCAGCAGCAAGCCAGCCAGCAGCAAGCCAGCCAGCAGCCATACAGCAGCAAGCCAGCCAGCCAGCAGCAAGCCAGCCAGCAGTCAGCCAGCAGTAAGCCATCCAGCAGCAAGCCAGCCAGCCAGCCAGCAGCAAGCCAGCCAGCCAGCATCAAGCCAGCCAGCAGCCATCCAGCAGCAAGCCATCCAGCAGCAAGCCAGCCAGCCAGCAGCAAGCCAGCCAGCCAGCAGCAAGCCATCCAGCAGCCATCCAGCAGCAAGCCATCCAGCAGCAAGCCAGCCAGCCAACAGCAAGCCAGCCATCCAGCAGCAAGCCAGCCAGCAGCCATCCAGCAGCAAGCCAGCCAGTAGCAAGCCAGCCAGCCAGCAGCAAGCCAGCCAACCAGCCAGCCAGCCAGCAGCCAGCCAGCAGCAAGCCATCCAGCATCAAGCCAGCCAGCCAGCAGCAAGCCAGCCAGCCAGCAGCAAGCCAGCCAGCAGCCATCCAGCAACAAGCCATCCAGCAGCAAGCCAGCCAGCCAGCAGCAAGCCAACCAGCAGCCATCCAGCAGCAAGCCAGCCAGCCAGCAGCAAGCCAGCCAGCCAGCATCAAGCCAGTCAGCAGTCATCCAGCAGCAAGCCATCCAGCAGCAAGCCAGCCAGCAGCAAGACATTCAAAAAAAGCTGTCAGAAACAAAGGTAATGTAAACTACATAATCTAATAATCTCCATACTGTGAACCCTACATATGTGTTAGCAGTCTGTATCTATATGTATATGAAGATGTGCATAGGGCAAGGGACATACTGCAACTGTTAGTGAAGGCTGGACATACATATGTAGTTGAAGGTTGCTATGTGCACATATCAATGTAGGTTGTAGTACAATGTACAATGTAGGTTGTGCAGCAATGAATGTTTAGAAGTATGTTAGTGTGTGTATGTGTATGTGTGTGTATATATATATATATATATATATATATATATATATATATATATATATATATATATATATATATATATACATAGATAGAGATGTATGTATAAATAGATAGACATATATAGATAGATAGATAGAATATGTATATACATATATATGTAATAGACACATACATATATAGATATCTATAGATACATACACATATACAGACAGATATGAATGTCTATAGATATGTATGTATATGAATATCTCTCTCTCTCTCTCTATATATATATATATATATATATATATATATATATATATATATAGACTGAGAGAGGCACATGTGAGCAGATGTATTGCTACAGGTGCCTGGTGACAAAGGCATGGACTGAACACCAGTGAGGATACTGGAGTACCATACCCCATTCCAAAACACTTTAACCACTAACCACCACATAGGTGGTTGCCTGCCTACTACGGGATGTGTCAGAAGGGAACATGGGAAACAAGTGTACAATAGCCTCCCCTTTGATATTCACAGTGGCACACTAGTCTTGTAATCCCTGTACATGGTACGTGTCATCACAAATGGTGTGTCAGCTAGGGAAATTTAGGTCACTGTACCCCTCTACACCTCACAATGTCCTACACGGTATGTACCTCCCATGACAACTACAGCAAGGGTAAAGAACACAGACATACCTAACAAAAAGTGATAATGCCCTCAAACACATTCCCTATGCAGAGTGACTGACAAAACCACAGAGTGCCTTTCATACTACCTACACAGAGGTTACCACTGCTGGATATACAGAGTTATGTCCCACCCATACCAGTTGTCTAACCACCATGGTAACACCTCACAATCTGTCCAGCCTAAATGACCTATGGCCCTTATCCTTGTCACCGCAGTAAAGAGCACATGCTGGAGGTACAGGTTCCTATCCACAAATAAGCCATACCCTGGACTAAACCACCCAGCATTAACAAGCAAGGCTCCTTATTAGTAGATGTCAGACATACCCGTGATAAATGTTATGCAGATAGGTAATATGCCATATGAGTCACCTCTGGGTAACTGTGTGACAGGAGCAAATACAATCACAGTACATGTGTCCCAAGGGGCATGGTAGCATAACACTTTGCTGCTGTAGGCCCAGGGCCAGTAGCATACTAACTACCTATGACACAATGCACACACACATGTAGTCATTGCAATACCGACTATGTGAGGTGGAATGAGTGTGCCACTGACTGTGTACAAGGTCTGTAATGGTGTGATTGCTCAGCATGACTTTGTGTCTGTCATAGTAGTGTGTGTCCTCGGTGTGAGGCCAGAGAAAGATGTGTCAGTTATTGGGATACAAACATGCTACATTGCCATATGTTGTGCTGTAGTTCCCTGTATATGACTGCGGCATAGGTAGGGGTATGGCAGCAAAGACTAGGGTGGATTACCATTGAAATTGTAACTGTGCATTGCATACATTGCATGGGATGACAATGTTCACCATCCATTAGCTTGATACATACTCCCAGTGTGAGGTTGTGCATTGGACCTCAAACAGTATGCTGAGTGCTGGTGTATACTAGTTTGTTGTATGGAGTGTGGCAGGCACTGTCACACAGTTGTTGGCTGAGCACTGATATGTGTTAATTTACATGTGTATCCCCTGATAGACAGACAGATGCTATATATGGCAGTTCAGTGCTATCAGTACAGTAGAGTATTATGTGTGCCATATTACTTGCTCACATATTTTTCTTTTCCTTCCAGGGCGATGGTGCATCAGCGCAACCCCTGTTATTCAGCTGCAGAGGATGAGGAGATACACCAGAGCCTGGTGCAGGATTTTTTCACACTGTTTTCCCGGACCAGCCAGAACCAGCAGGAGAGGGCTGCACTGTGGCAAGACCTTGTCCGTCGGGTAAATGACATAGGCATGCATAACCGGACATATGAGCAGGTATGCCATCACTGCAGTGATTTAATTAGAAATGTCCGTCAGCGTGCATCTGATATCCACAGACAACAGCTTGCCACAGGTGGTGGGGTACCTATCCACCCCCCCTCACCAGACTGGAGGAGCTCCGCCTAAGTGTTGTGGCTCCAGGCCAACAACAACAACATCCACAGACATGTGTCATGATGGAGGCTGGAGCCACCCAGCATGTGGACATGGAGTGTGCAGGTAACATGCCATATTTGTAGTTGAGTGTTGTCTGCACTGGTAGTTTATGCATGTGTGAGATGTGTACTGTGTGTGTAGCTGTTATCCTGGAAATTCTTGTGCAAGATTGATATTCTGAATATCATCAGTACACCTGTGAAAGCCAACTGTTGTACTACTGTACTGTATCATACTCACAGTATCAATGGCACAGTTGTGCCCACTGACAATAACTGTCTTATTTGTGCAGGTCCCTCTGGAGTAACAGCAAGGCAGCCAATCCATGCTGGTGAGTATGTAATAACAATACCATTAATACTAATGATAATAATAGTAATAATACCCTCAAACAGTATTGTGTATGCGTTGGATTGTAGGTACTGGGGAGTGTGTATGTGTGCATGTGTGCATGTGGGTGTGTGTGCATGTGTGCATGTGCATGTGTGCATGTGTGCATGTGTGTATGTGCCCGTGTGCATGTGTACATGTGCATGTGTGCCGTGTGCATGTGTGCATGTGCCCGTATGCATGTGCCCGTGTGCATGTGTGCATGTGCCCGTGTGCATGTGCCTGTGTGCATGTGTGCATGTGTGCATGTGCCGATGTGCATGTGGCATGTGCATGTGTGCATGTGTGCATGTGTGTATGTGCCCGTGTGCATGTGTACATGTGCATGTGTGCATGTGCCCGTGTGCATGTGTGCCCGTGTGCATGTGTGCATGTGCCCGTATGCATGTGCCCGTGTGCATGTGTGCATGTGCCCGTGTGCATGTGCCTGTGTGCATGTGTGCAGGTGTGCATGTGCCCATGTGCATGTGTGCATGTGACCATGTGCATGTGTGCATGTGCCCATGTGCATGTGTGCATGTGCCTGTGTGCATGTGCCCATGTGCATGTGTGTATGTGCCCATGTGCATGTGTGCATGTGCGCATGTGCCCATGTGCATGTGTGCATGTGCCCATCTGCATCTGTGGTAACATTGTGTACACATCGTAAAATGTGTTTCCTATCTTCCTCTCACAGGTTCTGATGTTGCTCTGTTGGTGTGCAGCAGGGAACCTGAAGCCACTGCTGGGGATAGTGATAATGATGATATATGTGTAATGGCACAGGGAGGTGTGACAGGGTCTGTTGTTGGTCAGCCAATCGACAGTACACAGCAGTCAACCCCATCAATGCGCACAGTCATCCTGCCGATACATCCATTGTCACCAATGTCCTTAGCTGAGGGACAGCATACAGTGGGCATTGACCAGGGTAATGTGGTATCAGTGGCACATGCATCCCCTCACAGCAGCCATGGCCAGAGTCCTGACATGGTACCACACAGGCAGATGTCCAGGGGTTCTCGTGGGAACATCCGTGGTCATACTGCCCCTGTCAGATGTGCTCACAGAGGTCTTTCAACCTCAGCTATGTTCTGGGCTGTAATGCAGATACAGACACATATGGAACGGTACACCAGACAGGGTCTGAGGGAGCTTAGAGCACATCGCACTGCTATGAATGACACTATGCGTGACATAGCGGCTGCCATCCGTACTGTCGGCGAGGTCATTGACAGACGTTGGGGGGACACATTAGATCTGTTCTACAACTACATGTTCATGAGCCAGGGCAATGCAGGACAGTTGAGGCATTGACGTGGATGTATGCCAGCAACATCAGCAGCTGGCAGTCATCACGGACGACAACAAACCCGCAGCTGCTCCCATAGTGCCAGTACCAGCCCCAGCAATGCTGGGTCTGTGCTGTCATCAGACCTTCCTAGAAGACCATGTGCACGTGGTTCTGGACAGTCCCAGCAGGGACATGTGTCCAGTCATCAACCAACTGCTTCTGATGACAGTACCTAGTCTGGCTTAGTACCTGATACTGTCTGTAGCACCCCTGCCAGGCACAGGTACCGTGTCCATGGCCAGAGGTAGTTATCTGTATGACCTGGCAGGTACAGTCTGTGGCTGTCCACAAACACCCGTATATGGCAGCCGTGAGGTGGAACTGTGTGCATGCATACGCACATGCATAATGCTAACACCTAGGGCTAACACATACACACACACACACACACACACACACACACACACACACACACACTGCATCAACATTGCCCCATGTTGTACTGTTGTCCCTCACTAACACACACACACATACATTTCGATTGGATGTGTCAGTGGCAGACTCTGGCATACCAAGTACACACCCTGTGCATATGATGAAACTGTGCCACCTCCTGCAATCTGTAACATTGATGCAGTAACAGGATAGCATGGTGCTGATGCACAGGGTGACTACATAGAACTGTAGTAATATTATCATGTTGTTAACAGTACAGTGTAATGATATCATTGTGGGTATATCCCAGCATGCCTGATGCATTAACAGTATGATTGTCATTGTAGTTTTTTATACACCAGTGTTAATTCCAACAGTGTAATGTCTGCACATCTTTGCATTCTGGTGGTAAGGCTGAAAACACCAACCCACCTACATAGGTAGCACAGGGGATAAGAAAATGGAAGTAATGATACTCAATGCCAGACATGTAAACCGCAAGATGCATGCAGTCCAAACTCTACTCAGCATGGAGAATGTTGATATCTGTGCAGTGACAGAAACCTGGTTCAAGGCTCCCAAGAGCACCCTAGCACTACCAGGTTACACCTCATACCATGCTTTACAGCCCCAAAACATGGAACTAACTTTGAAAGGAGGGTGAGTATCAATAAATGTCAAGGATACCCACACCCCCAGGTTGGTGCCACAGCATGAAGCATCACAGACTATCCATGTGCAACTAACAGTGGGTAAAACTGCCTTCTAGTTCATAGCCTGCTAAAGTCCACCCTCCTAAACCCAGGAAACCCACTTGGCCTACTTAAGAACACATGAATATATGAAGGTGTCTCCAAACAACATTATATTGGGCAACTTCATCTACCCACACATAGACTGGGAGCATTGCTGTAGCTCCAACACCCTAGGCCAAAGGTTCCTAGAATTCATAAACTCAAATGCTATGGAACAACTTGTTATCACTCCCACAAGAGGGGAAAACATACTGCACCTGATCATCACCAACATGGGTACTCTATGCTCCAGACCAGAAGTGTATCCCTCACTGGTAAGATGACACCATAGAGTAATCTCACTGTATATTCACATACCAACTGCAGCCCCTGCACAGAACACCACAGTGAAAAAGTAGTGTAAAGCAAATTCCACACAGCTCAAAACAAAGACAGAGGTGGAATCCTTCAAAGCCCCTGGGCCTGTGGAAAATACGGCCCACACTGCTGAATCCTTTATAAATGCATTCTATGACCACCTCCAGGAATGCACAGATCATGCAATTCCAAATATAACCAAAACACAATCCTTCAAAGACAGGCGTCCTTTCTGGTGGACCCCAGCCACATAACAGAAAACAATAGAAGGAGGAAGCTACTACATGATCAACCAATATCCCACAAAGGGAAGGCATCTCTGATCAGTATTTGGACAAAAATTACGAGCACTCATAAATTCGTCTAAGGCCAGCTTCAAAAGAAATATTGCACAAGACACTAAGGATAATCACAAAGCTTTCTTTACTTATGTTTGGAATCTGGGCGGGAATTCCCACCCAGATATGCTCAGAAGTTGTCCTAAATGGCACAGAATACACCTAAGCCACATACATTGCCAACATCATTGCTGACAGGTTCAGCACAAACATCTTACCCCCTTCCTACCACAAGAGCAAATATATATCCCAGCAGAGTGATGCCCCCCTGACATCTGAGATGCTCAGTCGCCCTCTCCAAAGCAGAAACACAGCATCAATGGGAGCAGACAGTGTCCCAGGCTGCATCCTACATGAACTCCAAGAAGAACTAAACACAAACATAAAACTACTGTTCAGTCCCAGCCTTACTACAGGATATGTAGCCAAGGAGTGGCGTACAGCAAAAGTGATCCCTCTCCACAAAGGTGGTGCCTCAACAGATCCTGGAAACTATTGCCCTGTGCACCTGACTAGCTTGGTCTGCAAAGCTGTGGAAAGGGTCATCATAGACCTCATAAATAAAGTTATTGGGGACCTACAGACACTGGATCCTACCCAGTTTGGCTTCGTTGAGGGCACATTCTGCCTCTTAAACCTGGTTGATGTCTTTGAAACAGTCACCAAGGCCAGTGACAAGGGGAAGGTGTTCAACACAGCCTACCTGGACCTCGCAAAAGCCTTCAATACAATACCCCACTCAGGCATTATAAAGACGCTCACTGCATAACTATAAACCCCTATGTCACTAGATGGATTGCAAACTGGCTCATGGACAGAACACACATGGTCAAAATTGCTGGAGCCATGTCACACTCCAAACCGGTTACAAGTGGCATCCCACAGAGTTCAGTCCTGGGACCTCTCTTGTTTGGTACATATTTCTCGGAGGTACAGGCCAACACAGAAGGACTATGGCTGAGTAGGTTTGCAGATGACTGCAAACTGTGCATCATAATCAACTCACCAGCCAACAGAAGCATCCTAAAAAGGGCCTCATAGAAACAGACAGCTGGTGCCAGAGCCATGGCCTCAAGCTAAGCTCCAAAACCTGTATAGTCATCCCCTTTGGCAAAAACTAAGTGCCCACAAATTAATACATAGGTGGTAAGCCATTAAGTACTGTACACGTGATTAGGGACCTGGGGACCCGAGTTGATAGCAAACTGTCATTTGACAACCACATGGTTGTAGTGGTTACACAGACAGTTTATATAGGCCACCTAATCATGAAGGGATTCACAGCTAAATCACAGGAGGTCATCGTGCCTCTTTAGTTATCCCTCACCAGGCCCATAACTGAGTACAATGCCCCTTTTGTGGTGTACCTTACCAAACACCTGACCTGCAGCAACTGGAAAGTCCACAAAAGTACCTCACCAAGGGGATCAAAGGGCTCAAACAGATGCCTGACATATAGAACCATGTCCAACCTGGAATTAATGGACATGCTGCACCTCATAAAATCCAAATCCCATGGAGCTATGTGCTCGTGACACTTGCACCTCAGCACTTACATAAAGAGGACATGCTGGAGGGACAGATTCATAACCCAGAGGCTCCCTTTACTCTGGAATAAAATCACAGTCCAGGTTAGGCAGAGTCCCTTAATGACTCTTTGCAAGAGGAATGTTGCTGAGTGGATGGGAGATTGTAGGTTTACCCTGGGTATCACTTCTGTGTCACTGTTACACAGAGGCTGGGTATACTAACCTGGAAAATGGCCATATCAAAATTCATTTAACATGGGTGGCAAAAGACAAACACAGTCTGGCTAGGCTTATAACTGCCCTAGGGCAGATAGCCTAGTATGAACCTATGAACCTATTACATGATGTATCCTCAACTGATACACAGATGTAGGAAACTCAGTGTCAGTGATATCCTTGCAGTACTGCACTATACCAGTAGCTATTCTTACTGAGCCACACACATCCCTGTGAAGAATGCTGTTTGGCATATAGCAGTCTCACGTACATGCCAACACACTAGCGATATGTTAATCCATAACTGGAAATGTATACAGTGGCCTACAATGCATTCTGTACATGACACACATGACCACCACATGGGTATTATACAGATGGATACCTGTTGTCCAAGCCATGCTCTATTACTGTAATGCAACTGTAACTTTGTCATCAGCATGTACTTAACATAGTATTCCAGTAGTACCATATAGGTGGCAGCACCCATCATGTAGAACGGGTAATGGTGTGTACATATGGACAAGTGTTTTCTTGTCTATCCTGTGATATTCACATTTCCAAAGGTATTGTGCAGTCCCTTGGTGTATTGCCTAAGCAAGAAGGTGTCTTTATGCATATCAGCAACAGTTGCCATACACTTACACTGGATGTTCATTACTCACAGACTTTGCTGTGTTATAACATGTGTGACATATACTCCAGACATGAACCCTCACCCACATTAATATATCACAGCTTTTATGAGTGTGTGTTATCCATTTGGCCTAGGACACAGATCACTGCAGTAGCCTGCATTGTCAACAACATACATGTATGGTGTACAGTCTGGGAATCTGCAGGACATGCTGGCACAGGTAACAACTGTATTCACATGAGGCAGGCTTCACACATAGGAACTATTTAAGGTCACAGGTACATATCTCTATGTGGCACACACATACCTGATGTGTGCATTGAAATTACTGTTATAATTATATGTCATACAATAATAAAAGCAACACCCACCACACATTGACAAACAACACACATAGCATTTGTAGGATTCAAACATCTACCTATGTTATGATACTTAAACGAAACGCATTAGCAGAGCACGCTATTTGCATTACTGGGTGGTTGTTTTTCTCCTGCTATACTTATAGGGTGCTGACATCATCAGTCTTTACAAAGTGGAATGTGCATCATGTAGTGTGTTATTCCAGTTGCCAAAAGGTCCATTTCTTTCAAAGAGAATTGCATACAGCCTGCCTCCCCCACAAACACACTGAGCATTTGCAGGATTCAAACCCCTACCTAGCTATGTTATGACATTTGAAAAAGATGCATTAGCAGAGAGTGCTATTTGCATTACTGGGTGGCTTTCCTTCTCCTGCTATACTTATAGGGTGCTGACATCATCAGTCTTTACAAAGAGGAATGTACATCATGTAGTGTGTTATTCCAGTTGCCAAAAGGGCCATTTCTTTCAAAGAGAATTGCACACAACCTGCCCCCCACCTCCAAACACGCACTGAGCATTTATAGGATTCAAACCCCTACCTAACTATGTTATCACAATTGAGGAAGATGCATTAGCAGAGCATGCTATTCAAATTACTAGGTGGCTTTTTTTTTTTCTCCTGCAGTATTTATAGGGTGCTGACATCATTATTTAGAAAGAGGTATGTACATCTATTACTATCCCTCAGTATGGGGGATAGAATAGATATGCATTAACAGACGCCTACTTCAGGGTCACATATGCACATCAGCACTGCCAGGTTATGCTTTATACCATGCTTCGTGACCACACACAACACAACCAGGGGGTGTATCCATATACATCACAGATGCACACACCTCTTGGTTGTTACCACTGCACTAAGCATGACAGGCCATACATATACAACTAGCATTGTGCAAAACTGACTTTTGGTTTGGTGTGTAGTTCAGACCACCCCTCCCATATCCAGGAACCACACTTGGCTTCCCTGGGAACAGTGTAGGATATGAAGGTGTTCACATACACCATTACAGTGGTTAACTTCAGGTACAGGAATATTGAGTGGGGGGACTACGCAGGCCTCAACAACATCACCCTACAGCCAGTACAATTTGTGAATCCATGTGCTATGGCAGAACCAGTCACCAAAGCCACAAGGGAGAATACATATTGGACCTGACCATCAGCAACATGGGGACTCTATGTTCCACACCAGAGGTAGACCACCATTGTTAATATCTGACCATAACTAACTTTCCCTGGACGTCCATATCCCATCCCCATCACCAGACAAGGAAATCACTGCAAACAAAGTATTTCTCAAAAGCAGACTTTGCACTTGTGAAGACTGGGGTGGAATACTTCAAAGGCCCCATGCTGGAGGATTATACAGCCCAATCTGCAGAATCCTTTACAAATGCATTCTATGAGCATCTGGAAGGTTTGCATTGATCATGCTATCCCAAATAAAACCAAGACTCCTCCACAACAGGAGACCTGTCTGGTGTAAACCAGCCATATATAAGCTGTACAACAGAAGGAGGGAGCTAATACATTACAGAGCAATATCCCACAGAGGGAGAACATCTTTGAACATTATTGGCAAGACACTTCAATCCCTCAAAATCATCACTTGCAAGTTTTGACAGTGAAATTGTCCAGATGCTGCAGATAAGGCTCCCCTCAGTCTGGAATTGAATCCCAATTAATGTTGGACATAGACCCTCACCAACCCTCTTCCAGCAAACTCCAGCCACATGGATCTGACATTGCAAATTCAACCCCTGGGATCTCCACTGTGTCCCTGCTTGATGGAGGCACAGCACACTAGCCTTAAACAGTGCCTTCTGTGACCTACTTTACAGAGGCACAGTAGGCTACTGTACTGGGGAGGCAGACGCCAAATACACTCTGGCTAGGCTTATGTATTCCCTAGGGCAAACAGCCTAGTATTGACCTCTACACCCATATGTTTATGTTTCAGATGCACAGTATTTGTTGCTGATAAACTGTTTGCAGGTCTTTATTGCCATAGCTTTCCCTGTTTCTATGAACAACTTGTGTATCTGTGGAAGATGTTTGAATTTGAGAGGGTTCCACTATATTACTTATGTCTCTGTTGTCATTTAACTGTGCGCACTGGGCAGATTGCTGTATTGTGGTAAGTTCCTGCCTTAACAGATACAAATGCCAGATATGTGTGGCCAACTGCTATACAGAGACATGGCCTAAGTGTGTGAGCATGCTCAGTTCAGGCTTTCCATGGTTTGTTGCCTGACATATGTCTCATTTATCAAAGTGTGTGAGCATGCCCAGTGTGACCTTTCCATATGTTGAGATCTGAGGTCCACCAGATTTGTGGTTGTGTGTGAACTTGAACAATATTTGACATTTATAGTTGTGTGTTGGAAGTCATGTTGTGTTCTTACTGCCCAACTGCTTTGTGTCTGAACCCAACAGGGATTTTGCTGTGCCTGCAGGGTTTCCATGGGATAGTTTGCATAACACTTGTCAACATTCTTTCATACTGACCAAACACTGTAATATTGTATAGTGTACTGGTTCAGTCCTTTCACTATGGTGACAGTATCCTGGGTTTCAGTACTATCACTGCTTTAAATATTCATACTGAGCACACCAGACTGGTTAAGGACCAGTTGTGCAAATATGACCATGTTGCATTTTGTTCAGCTATGGCCTACTTAAACCAGGCTTGTCCAACATTAGTAGTGTATTCTGCAACTTGGGTGGACATTGACAAACACTAGGCTATGTGCCCTAGGCCATTTCTAATCCTAGTCAGAGAGTGTGTTTGTCCTTCAACAAACATTTTAACTAGAGTTTGCCATGACATTTTTCATTCAAGGTTAGTATACTGTGCCTCTGTCTAACCGTGACATAAAAGTAATACCCAGGGTAAACTTACAATCTCCCATCCACTCATCAAGATTCCTCTTGAAGAGAGTCAATGAGGGACTCTCTGGCTAAGCTGGACTGGGTGTTTACTCAAGAGTGGTGGGAGCTTCTGGGTTATGGATCAATCACTACAGCATGTCCTATTTATGTCAGTGATGAGGTTCAGGTCTCTCATGTGCATACCTCAATGGCATTCAGATTTTACAAGGTGCAGCATATGCATTGATTCCAGCTTGGACATGGCTTTATACATCAGGCACAGATCGCCTCCGGGCAGGCAGTATGCCACTGTGTGGAGCTGTAGTTTGTTTAATCAGGCAACACATGGCATCTGTTACAGCCCTTTGATCCTCCTGGTGAGGTACTTTTGGGGTCTTTCCAGTTGCTGGAGGTGTCTGCTAAGGTACATCCCACAAGAGCCATTGTACTCAATTGTGAGCCTGATGAAGGATGACTGAAGAGGCACAATGACCTACCCTGATCTAGATGTGAATACCTTCATGATTAGGTGGGTATATGAATTGTTTCTCTGACCACTACGGCCACATGGTTGGCAAATGCAAGATTTCTATCAACTTGTGTCCCCAGGTCTCTTATTACTTCTAAAGTACTTAATGGGTTAACACCTATGTGGTAATTGGTGGGCACTTACTGTTTTTCCAAAGGGGATGACTATACACTTTTCTGCATTTAGCTTGATGACATGGCTCTGGCACCAGTTGTCTGTTTCTATGAGGCCCTTTTGTAAGATGCTTGTGTCAGCTGGAGTGTCAGATAATGCGCCCAGTTTGTAGTCATCTGCAAACTTCTTCAGACACAGTCCTTCCATGCTGGCCTGTACCTCTGAGAAATATGTACCAAACATGGGAGGTCCCAGGACTGAGCCTTGTGGGATGCCAGTTGTAGCTGGTTTGGAGTCTGACATGGCTGCAGCATTTCTGACCATGTCAGTTCTGTCCTTGAGCTGGTTTGCAACCCATCTACTGACATAGGGGTTTATATTTAAGCTGGTGAGCTTATCTATAATGAACAAGTGGGGTATTGTATGGAAGGCTTTTGCAAGGTCCAGATAGGCTGTGTGGACCACCTTCCCCTCATCAATGGTCTTGGTGACTGTTTCAAATGACTCAACTAGGTTTAAGGGGCAGGATCTGCCCTTAAGAAAGCCACACTGGGTAGGGTTCAGTGTCTGTAGGTCCTCAATTTCTTTATTTCTGAGGTCCATGATGATCCTTTCCATAGATTTGCAGGCCAAGCTAGTCAGGATTCTGGGGTGATAGTTTGCAGTATCCATTCAGTCACCACCTTTGTGGAGAGGGATCACTGTTGCTGTACACTGCTCTTTGGGTACATATCTTGTGGTAAGGCTGAGATTGAGCAGTAGTTTTATTTGGTGTTCAATTCTTCTTGGAGTTCATGTTGGACACAGCCCAGGACACCATCTGGTCCCATTGATGCTGTGTGTTTTGCTTTGGAGACACTGGCTGTTACCTGAGCATCTGCAATGTCAGGGGGCCAGCACTCTGCTGGGATAGATATTTGGCCTTTTGGGGGGGGGCGGGGGATTTTGCACTGAACCTGTCAGGTCGGATGTTGGCAATGTGTGTGGGTTTGGTGTATTGTTTGTCATTTTGGACTAATTCTGAGCATATCTGTGAATTCCCATCCAGGTTCCTACCATCAGTTAAGAAAGCCTTGTGATTATCCTTAGTGTCCTGTGCAATTTTTATCTTGTAGCTGGCCTTAGAGGATTTTATGTGTGGCCATAGTTTTTTGTCATAATACTGATCAGAGATGACTTCCCTTTTTGGGTTTTGCTCTGTCATGTAATAGCTTCCTCCTTCTCTTGCATGGTTTGGTAATGGCTGGGGTCCACCAGGCCGGATGCCTGCATTTCGATGAGTGGGTCTTGGTTTTATTTGGGATTGCATAAACCATGCATTCTTGAAGGTGTTCACATAATGCATTTATAAAGGGTTCTGAGGTCTGGGCCATATTTTCCACAGGCACAAGGGCTTTAATGGATTCCACCTCAGTTTGGAGAAGTGCAAAATTTGCCTTACACACGTTTTTCACTGTGGTTTTCTGGCCAGGGACTGGGGTCGGGATGTGAATATCCAGTGAGATTACTCTATGGTCTGATCTTACCAGTGAGGGATACACTTCTCGTCTTGAGCATAGAGTCCCCATGTTGGTGATTATCACGTCTAGTATGCTTACCCCTCTTGTGGGAGTGGTAAGTTGTTCCATATCATTTTGGTTTATGAATTCTAGGAACCTTTGCCCTAGGGTGTTGGAGCTAGAATAATGCTCCCAGTCTATGTTTGGATAGTTGCAGCTGCCCAATATAATGTTGTTTGGAGAGACCTTCATATTTTCATGTGTTCTCAAGTCGCCAAGTGCGGTTCCTGGATTTAGGAGGGTGGTCTGTAGCAGGCTACAAACTGGGAGGCAGTTTTAGCCACTGTTACTTGCCCATGGATAGTCCGTGCTGCTTCTTGCTGTGACACCAACCTGGGGGTGTGGTTATGCTTGACACTTATTGATAGTCACCCTCCTTTTGTAGTTTGTTCCATGTTTTGGGGCTGTAAAGCATGGTATGAGGTGTAACCTGGTAGTGTTAGGGTGCTCTTGTGAGCCTTGAATCAGGTTTCTGTTACTGCACAGATATCAACATTCTCCATGCTGAGGAGAGTTTGGACTGCATGCATCTTGCAGTTTAGACTTCTGGCATTGGGTAGCATTACTTCTAGTTTCGTATCCCTTGTGATACCTATGGAGGTGGGTTTGTGTTTTGAGCCTTACCTATTCAAGGCACTATGGGGGTGACAACAGGCTTTGCCAGTATTCAAAAGGCCAGGGGTGATAGGTGCAAGCCATCCCTAGTGGGTGGAGCATCGTGTCTTGCTCAGCATGTCATCCCAGGCTGACAGGCATTGGATCCCCTTTGACTAACAGCAATACTTAAGCCAATTGTTGTAATTGATCATCTTGTCTTCATATTTTGGCATCATGCTTGGTGAGGATAGGATGTTAGTCAGGGTCATCAATTTTACATATACAACATGGTGTTACATTGCTTAGCACATGGCAATCATGCCTCAGGTGGTGCTGCAGGGCTGCCTATGTTGGATGCACATACTACACTCCTTGTACATGTTTGAAAGCAGGTTATGTCAACTTAGGCATCCCTTTTACTATATGTGTAAGTCAGAGAGAGGTATCATTTCCAGGGTTCCTACTGAGCCAGTGTATGTGCTATGCATTGCCTCTTTGCTAAGGCCAAGGCATACTGGGCATGCCTCCTTCTGCCTACTGGGGCAGGCTCAGGTTGTCCTCCTCTGTGTCACGCTCTGCCTGTGATGGCCTTGGCAATGGTGGGGGGCTGTTTGGCCTGGGCCTGTGCTGGTCCTGCTGCAGCTGTTTTCACAGAATCATATTATGTAGCATAGCACATACCATGACAATTTGGGTACATGTAGTTAGTGAGTACTGCAAGGCTCCACCAGATGTGTCCAGGCACTGGAACCGTGACGTGAGCAGCCTAACACACACTCTATTACATTACGTGTTTGTGCGTGTGCCTCATTATGGCATTCCTGTCCAGGTGTGTGTGTTTCTGATGGGTGTCATCAGCCACGGCTCCAGTGCATAGCCAGCATCATCCAGTAGGTGACCATGTGGGATGTCCCCATTGGCAAATGTCTGGTACAGCTGTGTCAGAGGCCAGATATGGGAATCATGGTAGCTTCCAGGGCAGCCAGCACACACATTCATTATTATGCCCTGGGCATCACACACGACCTGGCAGTTGATGGAGGGGAAGCCCTTGCGGTTGATGTAGGCCCTACCCCGCTCACCGGCTGGTGCTTTGATGTGTATATGCGTGCGGTCTAATGCACCCACTACCTCAGGGTATTCTGCTATTTGCTGGAAGAGACGCATATTGCTGGCCAGTACCTCATGGGAATTGGGGAAATATACATGATCACCGACATGTGTTGACATGGCATCCAGGAACTGGTGCAGTACCCTGGATGCTGATGCCTGTGATATCCCCATCATATCACCAGTTGGTCTCTGGAAGGTACCTGTTGCTAGTATTCTTAGGCCAGCACATACCTTGGTTTCCACTGGAATGGGTCCCCCTCTGTTGGTTCTGTGTGTGAGGCGTGGCCTGCACAGCTCAACAATTTGCTGTAGGAGGTCTCTGTCCACTCTATAGTGCTCCACTATCTCCAGCTCATGTAACCCCTGGTAGGTGACCCTGGGCCTGTACACTGTTCTCTGTCTCCTCACTGTGGGTTGTCTGGCAGCATTTGCATTGTCACCACCCTCAGCATGTTGCATATGTCGCCTTATAACAGCTATGGCAGCCCCTAGCATTTTTTGTCTGAGTGAAGCTTTTTCAGTTTTCAGTTCTAATAGCTTACTCCAGTGTTGCAGTGTCTCTTGAGAGAAACATACTGTACTGTTGTTTGCAGAGTTTTAAGTGCTGGGCTGGGCTACTGTTCTGCCTGTGTAATTGCCTATTTCTGATTATTTTCACCTGTTACCTCTGCTAGTATTCCCTGGTAGCTTCCTGTAATTTCTTCTGCTTCCTTTTTCCTTTCTGTTTCCTCAGGGGGGGGTGATGCGCAAACAAGCGCAAACACGCTCACAGCAGCGAACATGCGCGCACACATGCTTAGACGGACTAAAACTTGCTTATTCGGGTTAAAATGCGCATACCCCAGCGCAAATGAGCTAGCAGGTCTTTAAACAAGCTCCTACATACTTACTCCAGCTTAAACACGCGCACTCGCACTTACACGCGTGCACCCTATCTTACTCAGGCCTCTGAGCGTGCACACAAGCGCATGCACGTCCAACAAGAAACATTGGTGTTATCCACAGTGTACACCTTCCATTTCTTGGTTTTCCCATGTCTACTTCTTGACACACCTCTTTCCATCATGTGTGACTGACAGTTTTCACATGCCACTCTGCTCCACTGAGCTGCATTTCTTTCATACATACTCCCCTGTGATGTCACCTATCTCTTACTCTGTTACTCCCCCTTATCCTACTCCTACACTCCAGGGATTGTGCTCATTTGCTATATAAAAGTGTGATTCACTATCCTAACACTCATTTACATAGGATTTCCTACTAATGCTTAGTTACATGTCTTACACTGAGCTTCCCCCCTTAGCAACCCCTAGTCAGTGGTCATGTTGTTTTCAGCCTGCTATTCCCTTACATTGTAAATTAATGGTTTGCATAAAACCCACTTTTGTGGGTTTTAAATTTTTATTTTTCTGTTTTTTACAGCACAGCCCATTTGCACGGTGCTGCGCTAAGGTTAAACATCGGCGATCGCCGAAAAAAAAAAGCAACATTTTTATTTTATTTTGCATGGGGGTACGTTGCCAGTGGCCACATATTTGGCCATTGGCATGCTTCCTGGAACATATGCAACCTTTATTTGCAGCTGACAAGGCTCCATTGTGCTATTTGCAGAATGGTACTCAGTTGTCAACTGAGTACATTTCTGCAGATAACACGGCTCTTACACGGACAGGTTTGTGCTTCCTGGATCACAAAATTACCTCATTTGCATGCCTTTCAGCTGCAAGTGAGGTAATTTGCATATCCAAGCCCTGTCCGTGTAAGAGCCGTTTTAGGAGCTCTCTTACACGCCCCTACAGGCTGTTTGTGGCTCGCTCGTCGGACATGATGGCTGCATGGAGTCTTACACTACTGTTAGACTCTGTGAAAGCCATCGTGAATCCTGCCCTATGTCAACCAATAATTAAAACAACGCAATGTTTTTTCCCCAGAATCAATAAATCTTTTAGTCACATTTAAATGCATATCACAAAAGACTTGTCAATTACAATGATGATCTTTTAACTCTTATTATCACATTCAAACCATATTTAAGTCTCGTGAAAACTGTTTTTGAGTGAAGAGGAGCTCCTTCAACATTGTAATAATGGTGACTTCTGGTAGCTAATATAGAAATTACACTTACCAAAGCAATTTGTAATATTTAATTCAGACTCTTAACTGAACTACCCACTTTTGTACCTTAATGGTTAAGTAGTATTGCTATTTTATTAGTGTGGATGCCACCTTTTCAAATGTTTGAGGGGTATTTTTATGAAAATGTGAGTTTTTGCAGGGAAGACAACATACATTTTTTTATTTGAACTGGTTCATACAATATTAAGGTATTTTAAATACAAAATAACTGTTTTCTACAACTAAAAACAAACTTGGGAATTTATTTTTCATCTTAAAATCTTTGGACATTTGCTAGTTTTAATTTTTGTATAGCACACTATTGTTTAGAGATAGTTCTACCTAAAGAGGGACATGTGGCAGCCCTATTTATTATTGTGCTATTGTGTAACTCTGACAATACCAATAAATGAAAAAATGTGCCCTTTGTGATGTAAAGTGTGTTTATATAACACAGTAGCCTCTTCTTGACAATTAATGTTGCTAAGATGTTCAGAAATATGCAATTTAAACATTTATGAAGTTTTTCCAGCATGAAGAATCATTTAGCTCATGCATTCACTTTGACTGACTAAATATTAAACATTTTTGCTGCATCTGCATAAGTGAATTATTTATATTTTGTAATATATATTAACAAGATGAATAATTGCTACATGGGGCACAGCCTTTAAGCTGATTGCTATCAATTCCCATCATTTGTGAAGTACTTGAAAACTTGCTTTGAAAATGAGTCAAATATTGTGCAATAGTTCTTGACAGTTGTTTGGAAGAAACTTTGAAAGCTCTTACTTCCAAATGTAGTTAAAATGCAAATTTATATTGATTTTCTTATTTTCTTACCCTAGATGTAAGTGAATATATTCTGCTAGGTATATTGGCTTTTCTTTGAGCTTCCTCACCATATGTATATGTAGGACTGCAGCCCCCTGGGTTTAAACCTCTGATTGTGCAGAGCGGTTGACCTACCCCATCTCAGATGAGCAAATCCTATTCATTCATAAAAACTGAGATCTGTGTATATTGCAAATAATGTTTTTTGTATAAAGTGTGGTTTCTAAAGCACCATCAACTTGCTTTGTAAGTGGGGTATCTAAATATAAAATAATACAGAGTTCAGCATTAAAAGTAAATTAATAACCCATTTATTTTAGTTCAGATATTGAACAACCTCTGCTAAGTCTTCTCTACCCAATGTCCAAATTACCCATCAATCATCTAAAAAAAATCTCCACGCATCTGTAGCATACAAAAACAAATTTTGACTGGAATCATATATCATATTCTCTTCAACATAGCCAATAAATAGGTTGGCATATATTAGGGAAAGGAAGTCCCCATAGTTGTACCATGAACTTACAAATAGCAGTGCTTATTATAGTAAAACACATATTTGATTAAAACATGTTCACAGAGGCACAATAAAATGTGTGAAAGTGAGATTCATACAAATTAGCATGATTCAACCAAATATTCTAGTACATCTAAACTTGGCAAGTATGTTAAACTAATATATGAAGATCTAACATCTAAGGTGCACATCAACCATGTCAGCTCCATTTAAACATCCTGAATAAGATTTAAAAGCTGAGTCGAACCTTTCAATCTCGATCGTATTAATACTGATAAAGTTTACAAGTAGGGCATAAAAAAATCTGATGGTTTTGTTTGAGATTCCTTGTCAGGAACTATGGGTCTTCAGGGTGGTTTGTCTGCTTTTTATCTATTTTTGGGAGCATGTAAAAAAAATGATTCCTTCCTCCAAGATCATGTAAACATATGCATAAGTATGATTGAAGCTTGCTTGTAGTATCCCATATTCCTCACAGGAATTCAGAGGATTGCTTGCACAATTGCACTACAACCATCCATGCACTGTCCTGTTTCCAGCTGCCCCCCCCCCCACGACCACCTGTAAATAGAAGATAATATTATTGGCAATTTGACTTATTATGCACTGCCTTACAGTACCAAGTCCTACGTACAGGTGGAGCCTCTACCTTGCTGAAAAGTCTATTGAGTTCAAAGGCTTCTCTGGTGATTTTACCCTGTACATTGGATGAGTGCCGAATTATTTGATTATACGAAGCCCTAGAGCATAGATGTAAACTCCTATATTCCTTATTCCTAGACTTATAAAAAGCTTTTGACACTGTCTCTCACAAAAAAAAAAAAAAAAAAAAGAAATGCTTCAACAACTGTCCACAGCGGACATTTCACAACCTATTCTACAGTGGTTTATAACTATTTGTCAGAATGGTACCAGACAGTCAGATGGAATTCTACCTTTTCTCCTCCTCTACCTAGCATTACAGGTGTGCCACAAGGCTCTATACATGGTCCTCTTCTATTTAATATTTTTTCATTATATAACAGGCAACCCATGTACAGTATGCTTAATTCCTTCTTAATCCTAAGAAAAACAAACTCCTTTATTTTTTTACCCAATCATTTGTCATTGAAAAAAAATAACTTTTAAGATCACATCCCTAAGCAATATGCCAAGTGAAGTAATGCACCTTACAAAACTGCTGGGACTACAATTGAGTACAACATTAAATATGACTTCCAAATACACAGCAAAAAAAAAATCTCACAAAAATCTAGGAATGCTATACAGAGATAAAAAAGTTCCTTACTACATCCAGAAGAATTACTACTACATACCTACTCCCCTCATTATTTTTCAGTTCTGCCACCTTGACTAACCTCCAAGCCACCCTAAACTAGAACAATGTCACAACAACATTTACAGCTCATACATGTCAAAGAGCACATAACTGTTCTGCACTAAAAAGTCTAAATTAGCTATAATTATCCCACCAACTTAATTATACCCAACTTCTCTTAACGCCAAAATTATATTTAATCCCATTTCCTGCTCAGCTATAAGTACAGTTCTCCACCACTATCTTCCAAGTCATCACCTTCGATCTTCTAATAAAAATCTGCTTAACATCTTTAAGTCTTATAAAACTGCATTCGAAGTTTGTACTTACATGATGTAGCAAAAGTCTGGAATATTATCTGTGCACCAATAAGGGCAATACATAACATTCATTTATTTAAGCTGCAACTAAAAGAATTCCTTTCTGACTACTGGCTTTTCATTTGCTGCTCTCTTGGCTAAACTTTTATCTACTCCTCTTGTAATACCTTTATATATCGTATCTCTCCTGTCTCTCATTTTCCTTGATATTTATTGCTCTTACTCTTATTTCTTTTACTCTTAGTCTTGCTTTTACTCATTATTTCTCCTGCCTCCCGTATCTTCCGTACTTATTACCTCCAAAAAAAATGTTTTGTCATTCTTCCCTCTCTTCCTTGCCTCCTACTTATCCACTGTTTGAATTTTTCCACTCTGACATTTGCTTTATTAGTGAATAATAAACTCTCGCACTTACAACATTTCAACACATTTCAGTGCTACCTCAAATTGTAAGTATCTTGTTTTAATGATGGTATATTGTTATTATTATACACATCATGTGTATATTAATATTTGTAGTAATGTATGTAATTGCAGTATACTGTAATATAATATCAGTTTTCACCTATGAATGTGTATTTTCTGTTCTTTTATTTGTGAAGCTTTTCTTCCTGGGCTTCCACTGAAAATGGGTAAAATTATCCAGTCAGACTTTCTTGGTAAACCAATGCCAATAAATAATTACATAAATAAACACATTTTGGAATCAGGCATAGGGGCCTGACAGTCTGCACAAGAATATGCTGAATGGGGACTGGAAGATTTATTTATTTTATTATTTGTCTTTGTTTACTTGGAAAGTCTGACTGGGCAATACCCATTTTCAGGGGAGGCCAACGAAGAATAGCTCCATTTGCTTAGATTGCATTATACTCAGTTCCAATTAAACACAGAGTAGTTACATTTCTATTTACATTTATACACAAACAATAGTTATATTTGTACATTCTGAGCTTTTACAGAGGTGGAAGTTACTAATGAAAAAGCCCATATGCAACTTAGTGGATTGTACAGGCAGCAGTTATGTATAAAAATTGCTTTGTCATTTCAGTAAGAGACTGAGAATATTCTGTTTAAGAAGAGTATTTGGAGAGTATGGTATGGTGAACACAGATCCCTAGTTTTTGGACTCAGGCATGGAGTAACTGCTCAGTGTTGCTTATTACTCCATATCTAAATACTTTATGGATAATACCTGGCTGCACCCTTTCTCTAAACTCAATCTACCTTACTCATACTCTTGTGATTAAATGTAATTAACAGATTTAACTGAAACATACCACTAGTGTAAGTGCATTTGTACATTTTTTCTACATTATTGTTTTATGTTTGAGGCTATGAGATTCTAAAAATATAAGCATCAGAATAGATTTTCTCTAGTAAAATTATTTATTCATTTCTGACTAAGCTGGGCCATGCTTGTGTTCTGTGAGGCACAGATGCTGCAGTTTTATGTTGCAAGTTTGGAAAATGAAGCACAAGTCTGCCCTGTTATAGAAAAAAGAAATTTTATGGAATATTGCTTGTCTAACAGAAGTGGTTAAAATGATGAACAGTCTGCTGTTGTGTTTTTTCCTTGCTTTTATTATAAGTTTTGTAATGAATGCAGCATTGTTTGTGTAAAGGAAAATTACAGGTGCAGCGCACAAGAACATTCTGAAGTATAACTCTCTGGTTTGGCACAAAAATGATGATTGTATTATTTCACTGTCAGTTCAGAGTGTGAGAATTATGACGGGACAGAATATTCCTGATGGTGCCACATAAGGTGGCTAGTGCTTTCTTTCATGTACTTAAGTTAGCCTTTTAGTTTACCATGTTATATTTGCCTTTGTGTAATCTCCAAAGCTGTCAGTGCCATTGTAGAACAGTAAAGCTTTTTGCCATGAAATAATTTTATGTCTCAGTGGATTTACTGATAACAGACAGTGCGTAATGAAATTTTTAACATTTTACATTTATTTCATGCTTAACTACGGCCTTGAGGTTTCCCCACAACTAAACACAAGAAATGAGGGCAATCTAAGTAACAAATATAATGTATTCACACCAGCAATACATTTTAAATGACTGCAACCCACTTACCTCTGAAGTAGAGCAGTTGCTAACATTGTGGTTTCACTGCTACACCATCATACACATTAATATATGTAACCGGTCTTTCTAAAACATAAAACTTACTTTTTGTTACAGTTAGCATGGAAACATGGCAGCCTCTACAGTGTTTTAGGTAAGGAGTTATTCCGGGATCAGTCTTTCATAATGTCATGGCAAAAGTTTTCAACTCCTACAACATTTTCTGGGTGCAGTCCTTATCAACAAAATAAATTGCAAAAATAACATACTTTTGCATCAAAAAGTATATAACATGGTATTACTTAAAGTGTGGAGGTTAAACCCATCTCTAACAGTTTCTTACAGCCTGATTTCAAAAGGTTTGCAGAATTCAATGGATTACACAGAGTTCTGCACAAAATTTGAGGTAAGTCAAGTAATATGCAAATTACCCCTGTTTTAATGAACATAACTCCACTCATTGCAGATACAGCAAATAACCAGTGATGTAAGCACAACTATAGTAGGGTATTGAAAAATCATAGACCAAAGTAAAATTGCCCATAAAGTGATATATTTGCATTAACAATGTACTTGTGCAGCAGATAGACAAATTCAATAGAACATGTCAGTAATATGTAGAAAACACTGACTGAAGACAAGTGCACATCAGCAATAGCCCAGTAAAAAGCAAATATCCATAATATGTTATGGACAGCATCTTAAAATGCCGATGTATTTATATACACATATCAGTTATCATTTGTGAAATATGTCGTAATCCGCAAAAAATTAAATTAAAAAAAATTGTAATTATGGCAAAGTGGCATCACAGCCACATCACCAATACTGGCTTTAGTTAATAATGGGTGTGTGATGTGTGGGGAACACAAATAACACACACACCCAAGGACATAGGGTGATAGCAAGATAGATGTAGGGTGAGGATGAAGAAGAGGGATGACTTAATAGGAAGATCAGAGGGAAAGTCAAAGGGGCATGGGCAATTTTTTTTTGGTGGAAATAGGCCTCATTTTGTTTTGAGAATAGAAGGTATGAAAAAGACATGGAAAGAGGAAGTGGGGAAAATGTGGTACAAACCTCAAGTATCAAGTATAGTAAACAAGTACCGTAAGACATGCCAGACAAAGGTTGGATAGGTGAGGTACACAGACAGCACTCATATGGACTGTATAATACTTGTTAAGAAAAGATGGCAGAAAAGGTAAAGATGCAGGCCAGCCATGGTGCACCTCTATAGTATGAGTCAAGTCATCCCTCTTCTTTACCCTCACCCTGCATCTGCTTTGCTATCACTCTGTTATGTACCAGTGGACAAAGCAGTGTTGAGCTGTTGCAAACTTTGTGACAATCATAACAAAAGGAGTACAAGTGATGGCAGGTGTATGTCAGAGAACAATAAATGGGTATTATGGACATCCAGCGCATCCAACATCATCATCCACTAGGCTGTTGGCAGTGCAAGTGTAAGCCAAGCAACAGCAAAGCTAAGCAAATCCAACAAAGGAAATGTAGGAGCAGTGGAGGTCAGAGTAGAATCTTCATCCCTTATGTAATAGACAAACTTCTAAGTGCAGTGCCAAGCAGCAGTACTGCAGCAAAAGAGTAATGTGGCTGTGTAATAAACCATAGTCTATGCACAACACATAGTAAGACAGGAGAAATGGGATCCTGAAGTCACAGTATACATTATATGCCAGAGGCAACACAGATTATCTATACTTATAGAATGTAGATACGTAACATGCCACAATCTCACACAAGCCAAACATATAGAAGGCTCATCACTCATACCCCGGCCAGTGTGAGATTGCCATGTATAAACCACATGGTGATATAGAAACTACTAAATGGCATATGAATAATGCACATTAAGGTATGTAAACCTGTACATACATACATAACTATACAGGAAGCATAGTAAGTAAGGCTGAGGAATGTATGATACACAAGTAAGATATGAACACAAATGGAAACATCATAATGATCACCACATTATGTGGATATGCACTGCATATGTATGAAAGCCTGTCATGGTGGTAGAATGTCATATAAGCCCAGTGCACCTACATTCCAATAATGATACAGTACACAGATGTGTACATACACATATACATATGCCATGTATATGTGAGACATATAGCCAAAAATTATAAGGGAGAGGAGAAACGGGCAACATATGTGCCATGCAAACATTGGACAACAGGTGATGCACTCGCTGACAGTGATAACAATATAACATGTAAATGTGTATGACTAATCAAAGGAAAGTCTACACAACTATGGCATACCACCTGCAGGGGAATTACTCATTCATATCATTCATTATAATGCTCTGGCTCACCCTTTACCCTTCCCTTCCCTCCTCACTCAAACCCTCAGACCTGTTATAACAATCTTAAATACCTCACTTCATCTCAACTCTATATACATATCCAACTGACTTACACCTAGCTTCCTCTCACTACCATGTATGCTACTCACTCAGTTGTCTCTCTTTCTCCTCTATCTTTTCCTTCCATCCCATTACCCCTTCTAGCTTGTTCCATGTTCACGTGGAGCTTCTGCTTTATATCTGCTTGAGTTTAGTGCAATATTTGTATATAAGATTTAGGTATATGAGTTTAGAACACTATCTGTTTGAGCTTAGTACTATCTGTATATACATCCTTCCTTTATTCCTAGTCTTTAGCTAGATATTGTATATCTGTTCATTACTATGTTTCATATTGTATGTATAGCCAATGTTTGCTGCAGTATGTATTCAGAACATCGGAGCTATGGAAGCGGACCAGACTCATGTATTACAAAGTTAACATATGCCAATGGCTAAATACACAGCCAATGGCATAAGAAAAGATGCACAACACCTAAAAAACAACATTTAATGTCATGTCCGCAGTAACACACAGTACAACTGCAGAGCATGTGTGCGCAAACTGGAACATAAAGAAAATATATAAAAATGTCATAAAATCGCAATGTAATACAAATCAGGTTTACACCATAATACACAATGGTAGGCATGGAACACCACAACCAAGGTGCGAGGGTTGCTAAGGGCCTGCGACAGTGTTCGGCGCGGTAACTATGAATTAGTAGTCAATGCCATGCAAATGAGGCAGATAATGCTGAATCGCAAATGTCCCGCCGGATGAAGGTTGTACCATATGGCGCAGCACTATAACACCGAGGAGTGGCTCAGAGGAGACACATGACATCAGCAGAGGGGTGTGCCACCGTAGCAGTAAGCACATCAGAGCAATGCAAATCTGGCCTGGCCATTGCTAAGCAAAGCTGCAGGACAGGGGTGGGAAGGAAGGTATAGAATCGTTTAGCTGAGAGCACACATAGTGCCCAAAAGTGCATGTGTACGGGGATGAAAACGTGCACGAAATCCAGTAAGCGGATGCATGCGCCACGAACAATAGCACAAACAGGAAGGTCAGGGGAAGAAAAGAAGGAACTGCGGAAGTAGGGTAATTGGAGTACTAATGAGCAATCAACACCAATCAACTCACGGCGGCCAATCGACGGCAGCTGACAAGTCTGCTCGCAGAAACCTGCAAAACAGGATAGGGGAGGCATTGGAATGCAAAGAAAGGAGGGGAGGCATTGGATTGCAAAGATAGGAGATCTGTCATAGCAGAGCAAATCAAACCGACAGTAGACTGGCAATAGCACACATTACGCAAGATACGCCAGGTCTAGAAAAGTACAAATGAAAGCAGGCGGCTGGATGCATGCCAGAAAATGGTAGGTGGAATGTGCGGAAATGTAAAGGGAAGGTCAAAAGGTAATCCATGGCAGCCATATGTAATTCAACACCAAAGGCACCACAATAGTAGTTCCGGTAGTAAAACACATAAGATACCCTGTAGCTACGATCGTACATACACACCCTATGACATCATCGGTGTTCACAGCACAATAGTATAAAGTGTGAAAGCACCCTACACACACCTGTGTATTCCCAGACACTGCACCATAGGTGTAAACACATGGGGAACTTTTAAAATGTACATGTTGGGAGCTGCCATAGCTGTGATTCATCAGCATGTGTTAGAGACTGACGGTGTTGTGGAGGATGATGCCGACAATCACCGCAGGCCCAGAAGGAGGAGAAGAGTGTTCAGAGCAAGGGTAACCTACCAGGGGCTACATGATCTGGAGATAGTAGAGCATTACAGGGTGGACAGGGACATCTTACAGCAAATAGTGGAGCTGTGCCGGCCACGCCTGAGAACCAGAAACAACAGAGGGGAATCCATCCCAGTGGACATGAAGGTATGTGTAAGCTTGTGAATACTAGCCACAGGTACCTTTCAAAGGCCAACTGGAGATATAATGGGGATCTCACAGGCATCCGCATCCAGGGTACTACACCAGTTCCTGGATGCCATGTTACCACATGCCAATGAGCATATATACTTCCCCCGAACTCAGGAGGAGTTGGCCAGCAATATGCGTCACTTCCACCATGTGGCACACTACCCAGAGGTACTGGGTGCGATAGACTGCACGCACATACAAATCAAGTCACCACCCGGTGAGCATGGTAGGCACTAAATAAACCGCAAGGGATTCCACTCCATCAACTGCCAGGTCGTGTGCAATGCCCAGGGCATTGTCATGGATGTGTGTGCTGGCAGCCCTGGAAGCTACCATGACTCCCATATCTGGCATGCCTCACAACTGTATCAGGTATTTGTCAGGAGGGACATCCCACATGGCCACCTTGTGGGGGATGCTGGCTATGCACTGGAGCCGTGGATGATGACTCCCATCAGAAATGCACACACACCCATGCAAGAACGCCATAATGAGGCACACGCACAAACCAGAATCATCATAGAGCGTGTGTTCAGGATGCTGAAATCACGGTTCCATTGCTTAGACACATCTGGTGGAGCCTTGCAGTACTCTCCAGGCATGTGTGCCCACATCGTCATAGTATGTGCCATGCTACATAATATGATCCTGTGGAAACAGCTGCAGCAGGGACAAAATGGTGAAGGCCCTCATAGCCCACCGCAATTGCCAAGGCGATCACAGGCACAGAGGGATCCAGACCATGAACACACTGTGCCAGCCCTAGTAGGCAGATGGAGGCATGCCCAATATGCCTATGCCTTGGCAAAGAGGGAACGTATAGCGCATACTCTGACAGTGCAGGCCCCTATGGACTGACACACCACTCCACCTGCACACATAGTAAAATGGATGGCACACAAACACGACCACCTGTAAATTTTAATGTATAGGTGGCCTACTGTGTGAATCCTACATAGGAAGCCCTCAAACATTGTACACACAACAGCTATTGGAACATGGAATGTCAACACCGGAACAGTACATACGCCTATCAGCATATGGCGGTGCTGTGTGTATATGTTCCCAGGTACATCGGTAGGTACACGGCCGATTGTCAGAGGCCATACACCAAATGGGGCAAACAGTGTCTGCTGTCACCACAACATCAAGTAACCAACTGTCGCTTAGTGGAGCAAAGGCAATTGTGGGAGCACATGTGTGTAAGCACTGTTCTGCACACACTCAGCAAGGAGTCCCTGCTGCGTTAATGAGGGGCTCCACATAATATAATCATGGATGTTGTGTCAAGGCATGGGGTGTACCCATGACAGATATTCGTCACCCCAGCATGCTTCACCTATGATCGTTTGAAGGTGTAGCACAGTATCGTGTGTGGCTCACTGTGATATACATACCCAATGCCGGAGCACATCCAGTAAACATCACATGGACATACCATTAACTGGACTCATCAATATGTAAACTAACTGAGTTACCCATGTGAGTGCAGTATGAAGTAACAGCCATAGTATACTCCACTTACAAAACAACATAACACGTGTACAAATCCCAGATGGCCATGTGTTAAACGCAGTGACCGTCATGCATGTTCCTGGTCCCACATCCTGCAAGGGATGTAACGTAATCCCGAAGGCATGAGTAATGCATGTCGGATGCAGGTCATCAGATCATATGTGTAGCACACGTTAGCGGGAATATGCATTGCCCACTGCTGGTAAGCAACGTTTAAATATGACTATATGGATATGCGCGAAACAGGGATAAGCTTCCCTGAATATCGCACAGATCACGGTCAGTGATGTCCAGAACAGGTGAAACCAGCATTATTCACCCCTATACTAATAGCACCTGCTCTGAAGGGTAAAACGACCACTGCCAGGAGTAGAACACGCAATCATGTATAGAATCACCTAACACTATTGCTAGCCAAGATGTACCTATGATAGGGCTGCCACCTCTTCAAATGATAAATGTGGGACATACGTCAGATGTCTGCAGGCCGACATATACACCCAGCCAGTACGAAATTCAGAACTTCACTGTTTTGCCTAGATAAAAGCTCATTCTTGTAATGTTTACATACTTATTCTGTTTCTAGAACATATAGGTGGTTCAGATACAGAATAACTGTTTTATGCAACTATTACATAAACTATAGGAAATAAGTATGTTCTAAAATCCCAGGACATTTGCCATGTTTACAAATATTTTGCAGGACACAACTGCCCAAAGAGGGACTGTCCCTCGCAGAGTGGGACAGCTGGTAACCCTAACCTATGGCAGGTGTGCAATGTGACAGATACAGACACAAACGTGCGGAGTCCAGGAAACAGTATACACCAACAAGTACACAATGAAAGGTGTAGCTTGCCTGTCACTTTCCCCGTCAGATATATATATATATATATATATATATATATATATATATATATATATGTATGTACACGTATATACATATATATAATACAGATAGAAAGGGCGATAGAGTGATATATGTTGATATATACAGATTCAGCGATATCTGCAAATATATATAGATAGGTCAACGACATTCATAACACCTTGGAGGTAAAAATAAATAGGATACTGCCAACTATGGAATGTGTAACATACCGACATGCGTAACCACGAGGCTGAAAGACTGAAAGAACACAGTACTGGAACAGTACAACCACGAGTAATAGTATGATGATATGAAGGGACATTTAGTTACCGCTGCTGGTGTTGCGGTCCACGTAGGTACTGTGTTCAACTGTGTTTGTGAGTGCCGTACTCTGTGTATGTGTGTGTTGAGGGTGCCGTGTGCTTCTCCGTGTGACTGTAATGTGTGTGTGTGTCCCCGCATCATGTGTCTGTTAGTGCCAACTCGGAGGTAGATCATTATGATAGGTGTGGGTATAGCTAGCCGTAGGCATACGGTTACCACCTGTCCCACATTAGGCGGGACAGCCCCTCCCTGGGCAGGTGTGTCCTGACATAAAACATTACAAAGGGCAAATGTCCAGGATTGTAGGACATTAATATGTCCCATATATAATGTAATAGTTGCATTAAATAGTTATGCCTGTATGTAAGAAACATAAATGTTACATGCAATATGATAAGTAGCCAAAGTCCCACAATAGGTATGTATTGAGGATAAAAGTATGTGCGAACCTGTGTACTGACCGTGGCTATGTGTTGGCCTGTAAACACCGCTGTGCGTCCTGCAAGTATCCAACAATGGCCATATGAAAAGGTGGCAACCCATGGCAAAGAGGTTCTGTTACCAATGCAACCACAATGACTGCAAATATCTGGGACAGAAATACATGGGATAGCTGTCAGTTAGACATATCCCTTTACATATCGCTGCAATTCCCGAGGTATGGAAGTATCAACCTCACCTGCATACTATATAGAAACCAATTAACAATGGCCCAATGTACAATCCCGTAACATAAGTCTACTAACTGATAGCTCTTTAATTAGGGACGGAGCCCACACACATATATATGGAATATGTAGAAATGCAAGCCCCACAAGCCTGTATATGCTACGTACACCCACCGACATCCCCCACACTAGAAACTATAGCAATACAGACTGCAATAACAGCACAAACATCCAGTTAGTCAATTACATCTGCAGAACCATCAACATACCTTGTGAGAGATACAATTAAAGGCACCATGCAAAATTGCAGCCGTTATATAATGGAACAAACGGCGATGTTACAGGTTTTGTTTGCAATAGTCCGTTATCAGACGTTGGGATGACAGGAACACCCACATGTTGAACCACATACTCTAGCTGTCACACACAATCCACGGGGGACATGAATCCAAAGTATAATTGTCTCTATGCATAGCAGTTGCAATTACACATAACAAAACACAATACAGCCCGTCTCCCCGAAGGTAGGGCAAATGGACAATGCCCAAGTGGAGAATTAAATTATACCCCTCTGTTGCCACGTAATTGGCGAATGGAGTAGCTGCACAGCTGATATGCAAGTAATTAGTCCCTCAGACACACCAACTGGCGGGAGGAAACCACATGTTACAGGTATCGACATATATAAGGATGACTTGCCAGACATTCAAACCGTATGCTCATACAAAATCCCTGTTTAAGCAGTGTGAGAGAGAAAGAGACGAAAGTCCGTAATGATAACAAGGTATGTAGAACACTCGGTGTGTAAGTTTATGTATAGCATGTTTTTTATTAATTATTTACTGTATGTATAGCCTGGTTTGCATTAATTAAAAGTGTCCACAATGCATAAAGTGGGAAAAGGTATTTATGTAGTGATGTCTTGCTGAGCATAGTAAAACATGTAGAAACTGTGCGTCCAGCAGTGGGCCACAAGGTACACATTACAGACACCACAAGGGATGCTACATGAGGGCTTTAAACAGAACAATTCCATACAACCCACCGTCAGTAGTAGGGTATGTCCAACAAGTATGTGCCATAGCAGGGGATAGTATATGTTGATATACTGTCACAGTAGGCATGTGTATGGGCATATAACGACAATGACATGTCTAAGGTGGTCCCGCTGTGCAAGTATGCCTTGCATTATGGGATACTATGTGAAATATGTGTAATGTATAGTATTGTAGGTAGATATGTCAGATATTCGACACAGCATAACAGGCATATCATGCATACCAAAGGTATCGTCTATTGGCATGTGCAATAACAGGATACATATGGCTTGTAGGCATGGGACATTGCAATAGCATGATAGCTAATCTAAATGGAAGGGCTGCCAAGTAACCATGCACAAAGGACATGTAATAGCTTCACAGGTTCATAGTGGGGTACTATGCAGTCTGGCAAGTCTATGTGTAAGCACAACTACAGTGTTCACACCAGTGGCACCTCTCTAGGGTAGTGTCCTGTGAACAGCAGAGCCATGTGTTACCTGCACCTCTGCACAGTACAGCCACTGCAGTGATCCCTGGCGTACATGTGTCTCCCAACCACCAAGGGAGGTATCACATGAACAGTGCTAATGAGTGTCCCTGTGTGATGTACATAGGACTCATGTTCCAAAGCATGGTGAGTGACAGGTTTGGGAATGTAACCCTCAAGCACATCCCACTCATTGTTGCGTGTGTGCACATATCCATGAGCATGTTGCTCACAGTGGCTTTTGCTTATGTTGTGTATGTGGAGTATATCCATTAATATTGTTGTGGACATGGGCCCTATTTGTTCAGCAGAGGTCACCCCTGAGTATGTAGTATGCAAATGTGTATAGACGTGGTGTTCGTAGTTCAGCTGCTTACTTTAACTGCCACAGCTCAATAAACGTCATGGCATGTTAATGGTGTGGTATGTAAAGGTGTAGCTGTTGTGTAAGGTACACCCTAAATGGGGTGGTGTACCCTTGAATGTGTGTAGAAGTCTTGAGTTCAGAGGTACAATGGGTGCCTATGTACCAGCTACACACCCAGTACAGATAAGTGTGGCCACGTAGAAGGATATCCATGCCACAGTGGCAATACGGTAACCACAGGAGTGGGTGCGACATACGTGTGTACTACAAACATGTACAATGTGACATGTATGTAGGGGACTACCACCTATGTGATAGTCAGTGGGTGAATGGTGTAATGCAAAGATGATGTTCATGCACCTTGTGTCATGCAGCTTGAGGCCATGATATTCATATCAGGTATCTGTCACAGTGACACCCGTATGGATGGAGTCAGTATCAAGTGGTGGATCAATCATGGTGCTTTGTATGCAGGGGTTTGTAAAGCTAGGCAGGGAAAGTCCCTCTGTGCTAGCCTGTACCTCAGGGAAGCATATACTGAACATGAGGGGCCCAATGACTGAGGACTGTGGTATGCCAAATGTAACTGAAATGCAGTAGGTACTATGGTATGCTACCCTCATTGTGTGAGTCCTGTCCATGAGCCACAATGCATAACATCCTGAGACATAGGGAACGATGTGCGGGTGGATGTGTATGTTGTCAATACCAGAATGGAGAACGGTGCTGAAAGGCAATGAGAGGACAATGTAGGATGTGTGGACTCCTGTACCATCATCAACTACCCTGGTAACTGTATGAAAGGAGTCCACTAGGTGTAGGGGCCATGCTCTGGCCCTAACAAGTTCAACCCGGGTGGCATCAAAGGACCGGAGCCCAACAATGTCTCTGTGAATGACGTCCTTGATGATGTGCCCCATAGCCATGCAGAACTGTCCAGTCAGGTGTGTAGGACTATAGCCTCACTCATGCATTGTGGTGCCACCTGTGTGGAGTGTGATAAATGTTGCTGTGTGCCATTCAGGGTCCACAATGTCTGATACAAGGCTATTACTGAATATGGTGGCCTAGCGGGGAGACATGTCACTCAGAGGTTTGTGGACATCACAGCCTGGGACTTTGGAAGGTGACATGGGGCCAGTGTCCCAGGACATATAGAGTGCAGGTTAGTACTATGTAGGTGTGACCGCAGGGACACCACAATGTTCCTGCATAGATTGTGGCCCTGTAGTGAGTGAGTGAGAGGGTGTAATGTTAGCATTGAATCCATCTGCCAGCATGTTGCCAACATCACCTGGGTCTGTAATGTTCCTGAGTGACTGTTGTATGTGAAAGCAGATGTGGGTGTTGCCAACGACTACTGACATACTACCATAATGCCTTGTGGTACACCCCGGAATGTGTCACAGTAATGTTTACATAGCTACTCTTGGAGTATGTGATGAGGGATCCCGTGGCCCTACCGAGGCTGACCAGTGAGCTACCCCACCCATGGTATTGTACACCACTGTGCAACAGCCTTCACCTGTTGTTGTACATTATGTCCATGGAACTTGACCACCAGAGTGGCGTCTGTTATCTGGTGTGTACCATCATGGCTCTGTGTGGAATAGCATGATCCATGCAGTTGTGTACATGCTAATGAAGTGCACTGGGGTATATTTCAGCATTTGTATGTGCATTGTCCATCTGCACGGGTGTCATGACGTTAACAACCGCTGTCATAAGACGTCTGTAGTAGGTGTTGTAGTACTCATGTACTGTGTATGCCATGAAGGGTGTGGTGCCGGGATGTGGCTAACAAGGTTGATTAGCATATGTTCGGAATCCACCAATGAGGGGATAACCCCAGGTGTGGAACACCAGTCACATGTTGGTAGTGTTTATGTCAAGGTTAATGTTGGTCTTGGAGGTGGTGTGTATGGGTTGATCCAGCCGAGTAGAGGTTATGACTCACTGATGTGTCGGTACATGAGTGGCTATCCCAGTTAAGTGTGGGGTAGTGTTAGTCACACATCAGTAGTAGCTGTCTGAGCCCTACTGTCTAGTACACCAACAAATGAGGTCTGGTAACCATGGGGTATGTTGTTGAATCTGTAGCTTGTTACAATGTATATAGCAGTTCCGGACACAGTTAGTTGCACGTGGAGCACCTCTGATGCATTGTGCTAAGTAACTAGCCAGGATGTGTGTACAACATAGTGGGATATGAGAACACCTCAGCTGTGAGTGTGCCAGTCCAGGTATGTGCCTGAAAGGTATGGTCTGTCTATAACCTGTCATTGCAGGTGTGCTCTGCAGAGCCTAAAGGTAGGTCCCAGTCACTGCAGAGATATTGGAGTGGTGCATTATAAGGTGTGCCTTGCCTGCGTGCGTCACAGAGGAAGATGCAAGCAATGTGTCACATGACCCCATGACTTGCTTGCCAGTTCCCATTCTGCCGGTGACTGTTATTGGAAACTGTGCAAGACAGGCAGTATAGAAGCAGCAAGAGCATTACATGTGATCTGTACTCCCAGGGCTGATAGGTGCAGGTCATCTGTGCCAAAGCATTGTGTTTGACCAGGTCAGTCAAAGCGGAGAGATACCAGATGCCTGTAGAATGACAGCAGAGGCATAGGCAACTGTTGAAGTGACACAGTCAGTCATTGTACAGTGATATCGGGTCTGGAAGAATGCATAATGCTCCCCAGGGCTAGGCCCACACCTTCAGGGCTACAACACTGGTGAGCTATTGCATGTCCCTGCACACGTAGTCTGTGAAGTGGCATCTCAGGGCAGTCACACTAACATGGAGAATGACAGTCACATCATACCTGGTGAGGTGTGGCATGGGTGCATAGGTTATGTTGCAGAACCAGTTACCCGACAGCAAGATGTAAGTGACTATCACCTTGTGTAGCCTGCTGTGTGGAGCTGCAGTGTGACCACCTACAGACTCACCTATGACTGGTGGGCTGTGTATGTTACAACACCCTATTGGCTGTATGTGATGGGCACACATGAGTCTGTGGGCTGTAAGTTGGTGATGTTGTGTTCCATGATGGGGGCTGCCTCTGGTGCCTACACAGAGTATGGAGAGGTACTGCACAAGTTGTCCTTGTATGTGTGGCCTGTGGTGGAGATCATGTGAGACTATGTGATGAGTGGGGTGTGTTACGAATGTTACACATCCCCAGATGACAGTCAGGTGCAGTCAGGGTTGGTGACAGCATTACCCCCAGCAGGGCTGCATAAGTGCATCCCCGACAGGTTGTAGTGTCATATGTTGGGAGGTGAGCATTGAATGTGTACATGAGACAATTGCTCTATTGCCACATGTACGACATATCCATCATATAGACAGGCAATAGCACTGGCACGTGACAGTTGGACATGCCTGTATATACAACCATGTCTCACAGGATATGTGAGTTACGTGTGTACAACAGCTGTTGTACCATAAGCAAGCTGGAAATTTTAGGACAGCCAGTGTACCTTTGGGAAATGGTGTGGAATGAGTGCTATATTAATCAGTAGCTCATGACATGCTCACAAGTTCTGAACAAGTGCCTAGCATGACCATACAATACAGATAGGGTGTTGGATAATATCAACCCACAAGTGGTGATGACAGTCATAATGGGTGGCACCGCAATATAACCCTGCTGAGTATGATGTGCATGTCCATGAACCATTATCACTGTAGATGTTAGCAGTACAGATGTACAAGACAGTACGGATGTTTGATTACAAATACCTTTGTATGTCACAGGAGTGTTCTACCAGTGGCGTGTTGACAGACTCACAACAACAAAAGGTGCCAGAGTGACATGTGCATATCACACCAGTGCCAGCTACAGTAGAACAGGGTTAATGTGTTGTACTCCACCCTCATTGTAGCCCATACCACACAGACAAAGGTTAGGCATCTGTGTATGTAAGGATGTGAATGGCCATGACCTATGAGGAATAGCTGTGTCAATGTTGTGAACAACATACAGAATGGGCTGTGTGGGTGAGGTGTGTGACATATGTGCACATTTTGATGGATGATATCAGCATTGTCACCGCTAGGTGAACATCCCTGTACCCATTAACTACGACCTAGGCTGTGGTCAACATTATGGAAACTGTGTAAGGGATGGTGCTGTGCAGTACACCTTCCTGCCTTGGTGACGTCTCCAGGCCCCTTGGGTAGTCATACGAGGTACCCATGTCATGACAGGGTGCCATCCATGAGCACGGAGATCATTGGACAGGCATATACAGCACTGGGGTGACCAATATTGGATCACATATCACCTTTAAGGGGTAATGGCCATGCGTGGATGGGCGATACCAGCCTTCACAATCCTCAACTCCACTATGCAGCATGCTGTCTACCTTGCATAAAGACATTTGCACACCATGATGATGGACATGCTACATGTCCATATCCTGATCTGTAAGACATACATCATGGACAGCCATCGTCCTAATATTAGGATCGCCACATGCTGGACAGATCCCTTTGCCATACATGTGACATACTCCCGCCAAACCATGCAACCCTGTCCATCAAAGCTGCACATGTCATCCCAGTCATACATGGTGTGATGGCCGCATGGTAGATGTAGTATCAACTGTCCGGATCAGTAATGTGGCACTGGTGCACCTCACGGTGGCATACTGGCTGTCTGTTACAGCTAGGAAACCTTGCCCGTACATGCTATGGTTGATAACCATCCCTGCGAATGACGTCCGACTAGCCATTGTCCCATGTCTATCACATGTGCAACACAGGCGATCAGTGGTAGGATGTTGAACAGCTGTACAGTGCTGTGTAGATGTATATGGCAAAACACATACATGTACAGATGTCCATGTGTATGTGTGCATTGTCACTGCTCAAGTCCATTAAGGCTGTGTCTGTGTTGATATGTAACATATACACAGCATCAAGGTCAACAGCAGTACCGTGGACACATCCAGGCATGTGCAGATAGGTAAGAACACCAGTGCCGGCAAATAGACATGCCCACATCAAGACAGCATTCACATGGAGTATGAACACTGTAATGAGGTGACACACATATATGGTGATGATATCCAATGCATAACGGGTGTTACATGTGTGTGACACAAACATGTCAGTCATGTCAGTGTCATGATGATTTGCAAAGATTACTGTGCAGATGTACTAGATGTCATAGAAATGTATGTGCAGCAGTATCTCTGTACATCTCTGAAACTGTGACCTGTCACCATCATTATGTCTTACAGATAATGCCTCGTACATGCCTTCCAGCGAACAGCCGCCAGGAGGATGATGTCCTCATCCCGTACCTCCATGAGAACTACGAGGTGTTGTTCAGCCATGTGCCACAGCATGCCCAGTAGTAGGATGACCTGTGGCAGGATCTACGCAGGAGGGTGAACGATGTGGGTGGCCATAACTGCACCTACCAGCAGGTGCGCAGACACTGAATGGACTTGATACGACATGCAAAACAGTGTGCCACTGCAATCGCCAGGGAACAAGGTGGAACAGGTGGTGGGCCACCAACCCAGCCCCCACTCACACACACCGAGGAGCTACTGGCCAGTCTGGGGACACCCTCAGAACAGCATCCACACCACTAGCTGCCATTGTGGAGGTGGGTGTCTCCCAACCAATGAGCCTGGAGTTGCCTGGTAAGTCAGTACTTCACATATGGCTATTATATCCCATTTAGTTGCATGTGTCACTGTACATTATGTAAAGTAACAACATATGCAAGGTATGTGGACACACATGCTGCATACTACAGTATGCTACCCTGTGTACTCACACATGTGCATACTATATGCTATTATACAGGCAAATGTGTTAACATGCACAGTGCACCCTGTGGCTGTCAGACAGTCTGGGATAATGTTCATGCTGCTGTGTCACCCCTATACAGGTACCTCTGGCATGCCGCACAGACATGAGTCCGTTGCAGGTGAGACTGTCATCAGTATCAGGCATGTTAAAGCATAGATCTATTTGCCATGTGGCCAGTTAACAGTTTCACACTTGATGTTCATTCCAGTCATGATATACAGGTCGCACCACCCATCATTCACACAGGCCACCCATGTGCAATATATACAAACGAAATGATACACCGAATTGAAACCACAGTAGTTGTCATTGCTACATGTGTGGTCAGCTGTGGATACAATGGTGGAGGTGTTCTACAATGGATGCATATGTAGTATGCATTGGAACAACATGTGTGGTACGCAAACAGTACTACACAGTGAGCTGTGATATGGGCAGCCCACAGGTGTCACCATTGTGTTATATGCCCCTGCATTGGGTGCACACATTGTGATGTGCCATCTGACAAGTCCCAGACACATAGTGTTCTGGCTGCAATATTGTCACACTATCCCATGACCCATACCCCACATACCAAACATACAACCCGTTGTCTGCATAGCCCTGTGGATGGTGAAATATCTGACATCTATGGGTGTATGTCATATGGGACAACACAGACATGTGAGATAGATGGCCATCACACACATTTGGTCAACACATGGCCATGGGGGATGGCCACAGACATGTAGCCACACAGTAGATGTGATGTGTATACACCCTGTTGCACATTGTCCACACATGGTCCAATTATAGCTTTAGTTGACTGATTATACAGTTGATGTGGTACACTGAACATCCTAAAAGCCTGTGTACAGCTAGTGGAGGTGCCACTGAAGTCTACCATATAAGATCTGTTGAACATCACGACTGTGTCATAGCATGACAGTAGTCACCTGTACAGCTTCCACAGATATTGACACCACATCAGGCCACAGATACTGTACATTTCCCTTGCTGCTGTAGGACATCACCTTTAGCTGTGCACCTCGTGTGTGTGGTACATCAATGTCATGTGGGAAATGGTGAATTGACATGTCCACTATGTGTGGACATGGTTGCCAGGCAGCTAAGACCCTGTAGTTGTTGTGCAGGGGTGTCATCTGTAGGTCCTCCAGTGACCTGTCACTTGACACAGCATGGTTTGGTGTGTATACACCTCAGCATCGTGGGTCACAATCCACAGTTATGTCATGGGTATGCATGCAGTTATGGCTATGCAGTGTGTACATATTATGCATTGTACAGCAATATAGATGCCTCATGATGCCATGCAATGGCACAGTGTCTGTACTTCACACTGTATAGCAATGTAGACGGCTCACACTACCCTTCCATGCTCATGCACATTTGCTAAACATGCATTCTATCTGTAGGGCATACAGACAACACCGCAATGTGATGCCCATTACGATGCTGTACATGTGTCAGGACACCATTGTGTCAGACATGTATGCATGTTAATGCACACGTCAGCAGATTACATGTCAAGGTCACGTCAGCCATGTGTACTGTTATCCTGTTCTGGTCCACATGGTGTATCACGGGGATGCATGCATACTACCATGATTGTGTGAACTGCATGGCTACTGATATGACACCTGCTTGCTGTAGTGTGCACCCCAGGGAGGTATGCTTACTAACACTATTAATGTCTGAGCTACATGCCCTCTGCTGTATCACAGGCATGTTGCATGCCATCTGTCAAGTCACATGCATGGTGTGTGTGTGTGTGTGTGTGTGTGTGTGTGTGTGTGTGTGTGTGTGTGTGTGTGTGTGTGTGTCTGTGTGTGTGTATCTGTGTGTCTGTGTGTGTCTGTGTGTGTGTCTATGTGTCTGTGTGTGTGTCTATTGTAATTTAGAGTTTTTCTTTGCATTCACAGGTGATGTAGGTGCGTTACCCTTCTGCGGTCCATCTGATGTTAGTATCCCCACAGATACTAGCAGTGATGAACATATGCATGAGGTACAGGCAGGGTTGTCAGGGGCTAAATCTGTGCCAATGGTTGCCATCCCAGCTATGTCCCCCTCATCCCCGCACACAGTTCTGCTGCCAACACATACCACTTTACCAGTGGCCATAGAGGAAGGACAGTCAGCATCTGTTAGCATGGAACAGGAACGTGTGGTGGCTACAGAAGGTTTGTCTACACACCATGGTGTCAGTGTAATGACTGCAGATGTGCCCCACAGGCATGAGGCCGGTGCTGCTCATAGGAAGACCCCTGGCAGACATGCACCTGCAGGACAGAGCGCAGCAGCTGGTATCACCAGACGCATGTTCCAGACTGTAATGGTGGCACAGGTACATGCTGAACGGCAGAACAGAGAAGGGCAGAGGCTGCAGAGGGCTGCTATCCATACCCTAAATGACAACATCCAAGCATTGGCAAATGCTCAACTGCAGATTGCTGATGTTCTGGACAGACGATTGGGTGACATAGTCAGAATCCTTGACCATGGCATGGCAATCCGCGAGAGTGATCTCTGCATGCTGGAACATCTGGTAGGAGTGGGGCATAGGCCATGTGGACGTAGGCCAGCTACACCACCTAGTGCAGGTCAACGTGAGCGTGCCACCTCACATGCACGCTCCCATAGTGCTGGTAGCAGTAGCAGTGCAGCTGGTGCTGCACTGTCCACACCAGGATACAGCAGGCCACGTGGACATGGCCCTGGACGTTTCCAGCGGGGACATGGTTCCAGTGGACATGTGTCATTGGACAGTAACCAAGCTGTACCGCCGCCTGGTAGTGCCCGTGTAACCCCTGGCAGGTACAGGTCACGTGGCCGGACACAGTGAGCTGTATAACCTTGTCTTTACAGTGTGGAGCTGTCAATAATACCCTGTGTAGGCCTCACAAAAGGCAGAACTGTGCGCACACATACACGCACACAGCAAAGACATCTGTAGGGCACCACAACACCCACATGCATACTGAACAGACATGTCCAATCATATCACTGGCCCTTACCTACACACAAGATGTCATCTATTGGTGCAGCCTATGCCCCTGGCAAACATTATCACCCGGTGCATATGATGAAGCCTATGCCGCATCCCTGTCATCCACACCATTGGTGCAGGGACATGCTCAAATGGTCTGATGCACAGGGTGTACAGAATACTGAGAAGTGTATATTACATTAGTTGTGTAAGAATAGTGAGAGAAGTGTATATTACATTAGTTGTGTGTGAATAGTGAGAGGTGTGTATATTACATTAGTTGTGTAGTGGTGACACGCACCAGACATACCATGTAGTACAGGTTTAGCATGCATTGTTATATGTTCACAGTATGTGTCTCGGTAACAACAGTAACAGCATGTTGGTAATGATGCCCTGGTTCCCTCCTTATGGTCTACTTGCATGTGCCTACAGGTAGCACTGTTTGCAGTCTCCCATGTGTAACTGTGGAGTACTCACAGGCACATATGGCAATATCAGCATGCTAGACGTAGCCTCAGCCTGACTGTTGGAAAGTCTAACATAACACAGATGTCCACACATATACTGATCCAGAAGCATGTGGGCAGTTTAATAGGCTACAGTGGCTAGAAACATGACATCCATACCAGGTCACATCACAGGTATGTTGACATGGTGCAGGGGTTGTACACAGCGGTCTGGCCAATGATAATGTTAGAGGTCACTTGATAACATGAGGCCTCACTGTGTAGCAGTAATACCCTGTCACATTACAGGAACATGCTCACACTCACGGGGTCAACAACACTATAACACACACCCCATAGTGTTGAGGTGAGGACCCTTGCCTATGTGGTCATCATCATCACAGTACTGTGAACCCACACGACACAACACAGAGAAAGAACATGTACAGGTAGCCAGTGCGGCTGAGATCTATGGCATCAACAGGGTAGTGGACTGCATCACCATGAGGGGTTAGGGATCCTGTGTGTTTGGTATGGTAGCATACACCCTCACTCCATGCACCAGACAGCCATACATACCTACATACACACACACACACACTGTGGAGACCACAAATGTCATACACATATGGATAGCTGATGTGTGTGATACACACACCACACCTGCCTACGTCATGCTTTCCACACTACAGTATGTACAGATCTCTACAACAGTGTACAGGGGTGTGTAACAATTGGGATGTGTTCCCCACCATATGTGGCATATATGGTCACACAAGCAAACACACATGGCAGTACTGTGAATGATACACCTGCTATACGATGATACGTCTGACAGACATGCAGCAGTATTGGCCGCATTATGTGTACCAATGCTACCTTCAGCAATTGTACTGCTATATGCACACGGGAGGATGTAAGTGTTACAGGTGTCAAGTGATGTGCTGTCGGTGACACCTGACCGCTGTGTAATTTTTATGTCTCCCCCGTCAAGTAATGGTAACATAGCGTACTGTTGCACATGTATTGGTAGGATGGCGTGTGACACACCTGTGAGCTGTCCCCAGCAAACATCTATCTACACAGGTGGATCACCACTTTATGTACACACATCCATCCATACCTGCTGTACATCCTACCGTACTGTCAGTATGTCACCATATACAGGTGTCAATAATGGGGCTGCATTGCAACTGCAGGTTGTAGTTAGGCACAGATTAGGTACTTACATCAGCTACTGCACATGCATGGTAGCTGCATGCACACTACAGATTGTACATGTGTGTTGGTCCTACATGCCTGTCATGTAGCCAGGTTTGTATACATTGCAATTGGTGGACATGTGTGTTGACATACATAACACATGGACTGTTGTATGATATGATGGGTGTCATGGGTAACTAGTACAGAGGGAATGTGCCTCGGTCAACATTGCTGCCTCATGTACTGTTAGCATTCAACAGCACATGGACCCACCTTCCATTTGCGTGCGTATGATTGCTGTAGCCACTTGTCTGCATGGAGGACAGCAAAAGCTATGCTATGTACATGTGTGTTGTGTGTGTGGTCCATGCACATATCCACTGCAATTACATGTATGACATAGCCAAACATGTGTGTTCGTTGGTGTACAGTGACAGTCATCTGTCACAGCTGTGTAAGACCCAGGGCCCCTGGTATGTGTAGAGCTGACCTGGTTATGTACAGTGGTATCATTGCAATGCATAACACATGATGGAACCCTGTCGGTACATGTGTAGTCTGCACAGTTGCTGTAGATCTTTGTACAGTGCACTGGTCATGAGTTACACAGTGTTGTGTTAATGTATGTGTATTGCTGGTCCAATGACATGGTGATGTCGGAGGGCTACATTGTAGATTCTGGTGTGTACCTCTGTGATATGCACCTGAGACATCTGTGATAGCTCCTGAGTGTGTACTGGTCAATACATGTAAGTGGCCTTCATGTACGTGGGGACAGTAATACCATACTGTGCCCTTCCATGTTTAGAATCCATGTGCATGCAAGACGGCCCATTGCAACTGCTAAGTGTGTGAGCATGCCCAGTACGCTGTTGTGTGGATAGACACACAGTACATTCCAAACTGCGCCCTTCTGTGTTCAGAATCTGTGTGCATGCAAGACGGCCCTTTGCAACTGCTTAGTGTGTGAGCATGCCCAGTACGCCGTTGTGTAGATGGACACACAGTACATTCCAAACTGCACCCTTCTGTTAGAATCCATGTACATGCAAGACAGCCCTTTGCAACTGCTAAGTGTGTGAGCATGCCCAGTACGCCATTGTGTAGATGGACACACAGTACATTTCAAACAGATGTGTGATACTAAGCGTGTGGGCATGGCCATTGACATCCTGTATAGTGATGGTGGTCATCCAGGCAACAGATGTCCATTTTCAATGTCACGATGGATGCCGACATTGAACACACTGGTTGCTGTCTTGAAGGGTGTACTGTCTGTAGGGCATCCCGTATCTATGTAGTGTTGTTGTAGTGCTCTGTAGATATTTGGTTGCCCCAATCACACCACTGCCATGTGTTTGTCTATGTCTACCTTGGGACATTAATATGCTT